>NC_029775.3:95496378-95497698 GCF_000817695.3 Arachis duranensis | reverse complement strand
GTAGAGTTTGCTGGGTCCAGGTATCTAGTTCACTAATGAGCAAGGGAGGTTCACTTTCCCAAGTCTTATTACCAAACAACTTGGCATTCAGCTTCATGATGGCTCCTACATATTGAGCAACTTGCTCTCCAGTTACGTCTTCATCCTCTTCAGAGGAAGAATAGTCTTCAGAGCTCATGAATGGCAGAAGGAGATTTAATAGAATCTCTATGGTCTCTATATGAGCCTCAGATTCCTTTGGATCCTTAATAGGAAACTCTTTCTTGCTTGAGGGACGTCCCAAGAGGTCTTCCTCACTAGGATTTTCGTCCTCCTCCTCCCTTGTGCATTCGGCCACATTGACTAAATCAATGGCCTTGCACTCTCCCTTTGGATTTCTTCTGTATTGCTTGGGAGAATACTGGGAGGAGTTTCAATGACTTTCTTACTCAGCTGGCCCACTTGTGCCTCCAGATTTCTAATGGAGGATCTTGTTTCAGTCATAAAATTGTGAGTGGTCTTATTTAGATCAGAGAGGCTCTGCCTAGAATTCTCTGTCTGTTGCTGAGTGATGAGCGGATAATTTATACACTTTTTGGCATTGTTTTCAGAATTCTCTATCTGTTGCTGAGAAGATGATGGATATGGCTTACTATTGCTCAGCCTATTGCGTCCACCATTGTTAAAACCTTATTGAGGTTTTTGTTGATCCTTCCATGAGAAATTTGGATGATTTCTCCATGATGAGTTGTAGGTGTTTCCATAAGGTTCACCCATGTAATTAACCTCTGCCATGGTAGGGTTCTCAGGATCATAAGCTCCTTCAAAAGCTGCCTCTCTAGTACTGTTGAATGCATGTTGCCATCCATTCAGATTTTGAGAGATCATGTTGACCTGTTGAGTCAACACTTTGTTCTGAGCCAATATGGCATTCAGAGCATCAATTTCAAGAACTCCTTTCTTCTGAGGTATCCCATTATTCACGGAATTCCTCTCAGAAGTGTACATGAATTGATTGTTTGCAACCATATCAATGAGTTCTTGAGCCTCTTCAGGCGTTTTCTTCAGGTGAATAGATCCACCTGCAGAGTGGTCCAGTGACATTTTCAAAAATTCAGAGAGACCATAATAGAATATATCTAATATGGTCCATTCTGAAAACATGTCAGATGGACACCTTTTGGTCAGCTGCTTGTATCTTTCCCAAGCATCATAGAGGGATTCACCATCTTTTTGTTTGAAGGTTTGAACATCCACTCTCAGCTTGCTCAGCTTTTGAGGAGGAAAGAATTTATCCAAGAAGGCAGTGACCAGCTTATCCCAAGAGTCCTGGCTATCCTT
>NC_029775.3:95494313-95496211 GCF_000817695.3 Arachis duranensis | reverse complement strand
AAGAACTCAGTTAAAAACTGATAAGGATCTTCAGATGGAAGTCCATAAAACTTGCAGTTTTGTTGCATTAAGGCAACTAGCTGAGGTTTCAGCTCAAAGTTATTGGCTCCAATTGCAGGAATGGAGATGCTTCTTCCATCAAATTTGGATGTTGGCTTTGTGAAGTCACCAAGCATTCTCCTTGCATTATTATTATTTTCGGCTGCCATCTCCTTCTCTTGTTCGAAAATTTCTGAAAAGTTACCTTTAGAATAATTTAATTTAGCTTCTCTTAATTTCCTTTTCAGAGTCCTTTCAGGTTCTGGATCAATTTTAACAAGAGTGCCTTTTTCCTTGTTCCTGCTCATATGAAAGAGAAGAAAACAAGAAAAGAAAGAGGAATCCTATATGTCACAGTATAGAGATTCCTTTATGTTAGTAGAAGAAGAAGGGGGTAGAAGAATGAAGAAGGATGGATTCGGATTTTTGGATGAAGAAAGGTGAAGAGAAGTGTTAGTAATTAAATAATTAAATAGAATAAGAAAGGAGAGGGAGAATTTCGAAAATAATTTGAAAAAGGGGTTAGTATTTTTTTGAAAATTAAAAGGTATTAAAATTAAAACATGAAACACTTAATTAATTAAAAAGAATTTTTGAAAAGGAGAGAGGTATTTTCGAAAATTAGAGAGGGAAAAGTAGTTAGGTGGTTTTGAGAAAGATAAGAAACAAACAAAAAGTTAGCTAGTTGATTGAAAAAGATTTGAAATCAAATTTTAAAAAGATAAGAAGATAAGAAGTTAGATAAGATATTTTGAAATCAAATTTTGAAAAAGATAAAATTTTGAGAAGGATAAGATAAAAAGATAAGATAAAAATTTTAATAAAAAGATATTTTGGAAAAGATTTAATTTTTAAAATGACTTAACTAACAAGAAACTACAAGATAAGATTCTAGAACTTAAAGATTGAACCTTTCTTAACAAGAAAGTAACAAACTTCAAATTTTTGAACCAATCACATTAATTGTTAGCTAATTTTCGAAAATATGATATAAAGATAAGAAAAAGATTTTGAAAATATTTTGAAAAAGATTTTTGAAAATTTCGAAAATTATAAAAAAATAAAAAAGATATGATTTTTGAAAAAGATTTTGAAAAGACAAGATTTTTAAAATTGAAATTTTGACTTGACTTGTAAGAAATAACTAATTTTAAAATTTTTTTACCAAGTCAACCCAAAATTTCGAAAATTTGGAGGGAAATAAGGAAAAGATATATTTTTTTTTTGATTTTTTGAATATTTAATTATGAGAGAGAAAAACAACAAAAATACTCAATGCATGAAATTTTTAGATCAAAACAATGAATGCATGCAAGAATGCTATGAATGTCAAGATGAACACCAAGAACACTTTGAAGATCATGATGAACATCAAGAACATATTTTTAAAAAAATTTTATGCAAAGAAAACATGCAAGAAACCAAACTTAGAAATTTTTAATGCTTGGAAAATATGAATGCAAAGATGCACATGAAAAACAACAAACAACACAAAACAAGAAATCATCAAGATCAAACAAGAAGACTTGTCAAGAACATCTTGAAGATCATGAAGAACACTATGAATGCATGAGATTTTCGAAAAATGCAAAAAAAAAATTTTTAAAAGCATGCAATTGACACCAAACTTAAAATTTGACTCAAGACTCAAACAAGAACACAAAATATTTTTGGTTTTTATGATTTTATGAATTTTTTTTTAGATTTTTATTAATTTATTTTCGAAAATATTTTTTGGAAAAACGAAAAAGAAAAATTTTGAAAAAGTTTTTGAAAAGAAAATTACCTAATCTGAGCAACAAGATAAACCGTCAGTTGTCCATACTCGAACAATCCCCGGCAACGGCGCCAAAATCTTG
>NC_029775.3:95484248-95493901 GCF_000817695.3 Arachis duranensis | reverse complement strand
ATCATCACATTCATCATGTTCTTGGGTACGAATGAATATCTTGGAATAAGAATAAGAGAGATTTGAATAAAAGAGAATAGAATTGCATTAATACTTGAGGTACAGTAGAGCTCCACACCCTTAATCTATGGTGTGTAGAAACTCTACCTTGGAAAATACATAAGTGATGGTGGCCCAGGCATGGTCGAATGGCCAGCCCCCAAAACGTGATCACTAGTCTCCTAAGATGAATAATAAAACAAAACTGAGACCAAAGATGTCTAATACAATAGTAACTTATCTTATTTATACTAGACTAGCTACTAGGGTTTACATGAATAAGTATTTGATGCATAAATCCACTTCCGGGGCCCACTTGGTGTATGTTTGGGCTGAGCTTGATCTATCCACGAGCTGAGGCTTTTCTTGGAGTTGAACTCCAAGTTATAGCGTGTTTTGGGCGTTCAACTCCGGATCATGACGTTTTTCTGGCGTTTAACTCTAGATAGCAGCATGTACTTGGCGTTCAACGCCAAGTTACGTCGTCAATTCCCGAACAAAGTATGGACTATTATATATTTCTGGAAAGCTCTGGATGTCTACTTTCCAACGCCATTGAGAGCGCGCCAATTGGAGTTCTGTAGCTCCAGAAAATCCATTTCGAGTGCAGGGAGGTCAGATTCCAACAGCATCAGCAGTCCTTTTGTCAGCCATTTTTCAGAGATTTGCTCAAGTCCCTCAATTTCAGCCAGAAATTACCTGAAATCACAGAAAAACACACAAACTCATAGTAAAGTCCAGAAATGTGAATTTAACATAAAAACTAATGAAAACATTCCTAAAAGTAGCTCAAACTTACTAAAAACTACCTAAAAACAATGCCAAAAAGCGTATAAATTATCCGCTCATCAGTAAGCTACAGCAGCTGAAGCGCCAGAAGCTCTCCCTTGAAAGGTCAAATACCCCACAAGTTGAGGGAGCATCCACTTCTCAAAATCAAGGTTGTTGAGTCCTAACTCTGTGATAACCTCTTTCATTAGGAGTCTATTTTAGAGTCATTTAATTTTTCGTTTTCTATTACTATTAGTCTTATCTTATATTTATTTTTGAGTCTTGTTCTTAATTCATGATTAATAAAATTTAAGGTTTATGTCTTAAAGCTATGAATGTCCTATGAATCCATCACCTCTCTTAAATGAAAAATGCTTTAATCACAAAAGAACAAGAAGTACAGGATTTCGAATTTATCTTTGAAACTAGTTGAATTAGTTTGATGTGGTGACATTGCTTTTTGTTTTCTGAATGAATGCTTGAAAAGTGCATATGTCTTTTGAATTGTTGATTAAAGAATGTTAAACTTGTTAGCTCTTGAAAGAATGATGAAAAAGGAGAAATGTTATTGAGGATCTGAAAAATTATCAAATTGATTCTTGAAGCAAGAAAAAGCAGTGAATTCAAATATATATATATAAAGTGATCCAAGAGTGTGCTTAATAACCCTGGACACCTCTAATTGGGGACTCTAGCAAAGATGAGTCACAATCTAAAAAGGTTCACCCAGTTATGTGTTGTGGCATGTATGTATCCGGTGGTAATACTGGAAGACAGAGTGCTTTGGGCCACAGCCAAGACTCATAAAGTAGCTATGTTCAAGAATCATCATACTTAACTAGGAGAATCAATAACACTATCTGAATTCTGAGTTCCTATAGATGCCAATCATTCTAAACTTCAAAGGATGAAGTGAGATGCCAAAACTGTTCAGAAGCAAAAAGCTACTAGTCCCGCTCATCTAATTGGAGCTAAGTTTCATTGATATTTTGGAGTCTATAGTATGTTCCCTTCTTTTCATCCTATTTGATTTTCAGTTGCTTGGGGACAAGCAACAATTTAAGTTTGGTGTTGCGATGAGCGGATAATTTATACGCTTTTTGGCATTGTTTTTAGTATATTTTTAGTACATTTTAGTTAGTTTTTAGTATGTTTTTATTAGTTTTTGTTCAAAATTTACTTTTCTGGGCTTTACTATGATTTTGTGTATTTTTCTGTGATTTTAGGTAATTTATGGCTGAAATTGAGGGACCTGGGCAAAAATCTGATTCAGAGGCTGAAAAAGGACTGCAGATGCTGTTGGATTCTGACCTCCCTGCACTCGAAGTGGATTTTATGGAGCTACAGAAGCCCAATTAGTGCGCTCTCAACTGAGTTTGAAAGTAGACATCCTGAGCTTTCCAGCAATGTATAACAGTCCATACTTTTCTCGAGATTTGATGGCTCAAACCGGCATTGCAAATCAGCTTCAGAATTCCCGGCGTCTAACGCCGGAACAGGCACAAAAATTGGAGTTAAACGCCCAAACTGGCACAAAAGCTGGCGTTTAACTCCAGGAAAAGTCTCTACACATGAAAGCTTTAATGCTCAGCCCAAGCACACACTCAGTGGACCCCGGAAGTGGATTTTTACGTCATTTACTCATTTTTGTATATCCTAGGTTACTAGTTCACTATAAATAGGATCTTTTGATATTGTATCTTTACCTCATGACACTTTACACGTTTCATACTGTACCTTCTACAGCATGAGTCTCTAAACCCCATGGTTGGGGGTGAGGAGCTCTGCTGTGTCTTGATGGATTAATGCAATTACTACTGTTTTTTCATTCAATCACGCTTGCTTCCATTCTAAGATATCACTTGTTCCTCAACTTGATGAATGTGATGATCCGTGACACTCATCATCATTCTCACCTATGAACGTGTGCCTGACAACCACTTCCGTTCTACCTTAGACTGAGTGAATATCTCTTAGATTCCTTAATCAGAATCTTCGTGGTATAAGCTAGAATTGATGGCGGCATTCAAGAGAATCCGAAAGGTCTAAACCTTGTCTGTGGTATTCTGAGTAGGATTCGAGGATTGAATGACTGTGATGAGCTTCAAACTCCTGAAGGCTGGGCGTTAGTGACAGACGCAAAAGAATCACTAGATTCTATTCCAACCTGATTGAGAACCGACAGATGACTAGCCGTGCTGTGACAGAGCGCGTTGAACATTTTCACAGAGAGGATGGAAGATAGCCATTGACAACGTTGAAACCCTGCATATAGCTTGCCATGGAAGGAGCCTTCCGTGCATGAAGAAGAAGACAGTAGGAAAGCAGAGATTCAGAAGATAGAGCATCTCCAAAACCTCAACCTGTGCTCCATTACTGCAAAACAAGTACTTATTTCATGTTTTTCTACTTTTCACAATTAAACCTGAGAATTATTGATATCCTGACTAAGAGTTACAAGATAACCATAGCTTGCTTCAAGCCGACAATCTCCGTGGGATCGACCCTTACTCACGTAAGGTATTACTTGGACGACCCAATGCACTTGCTGGTTAGTTGTGTGGAATTGCAAAAGTGTGATTGCAATTTCGTGCACCAGTGACGTAGAAGGGGAGGGATCTTATTGCTGCACCTGCTAGAAATCTGGACAAGGCTGCCAACCTCCCGTTGAGTTATTGTACCTCTTTGACACAAGTTGGGCTCTTCATGTTGAGTATAGCCTGGCATTTGTCCAGGTTTGCCTCGATTCCTCTCTATGTGAGCATGAATCCCAAGAACTTGCTAGCGTCTACTACAAAGGTGCATTTTGCAAGATTGAGTCGCATGCCGTGCTTTCTTATAGTGTCGAATACTTGGATCAGGTCAGATAATAATGTCTCTTCATTTTGTGTCTTTATTAACATGTCGTCCACATAGACTTCCATGATTTTTCCGATATGATCTGAAAAGACTTTATTCATTAGCCTTTGATAAGTAGCTCCTGCGTTTTTAAGACCAAAAGGCATTACGATGTAGCAATAATTCACTTTTGGTGTTAGAAACGAGGTTTTTTCTTGATCAGGTGGATACATGGGGATTTGATTATATCCGGAATATGCATCCATAAACGAGAGGTATTTATATCTGGATGAGGCATCCACTAGAGTGTCGATACTTGGGAGTGGGTAAGGATCTTTTGGGCAGGCTTTGTTGAGATCAGTGTAATCAGTTCACATTCGCCCCTTCCCATTTGATTTTTTCACCAAGACGACGTTAGCTAACCATAGTGGGTACTTGACTTCTCTTATGAATCCTGCCTCCAGTAGGGCTTGTACCTGCTCTTCCACAGCTTGGGCTCATTCTGGCCCAAGTTTTCTTCGTCTCTGTTGTACGGGACGAGATCCGAGATAGACTGCCAACTTGTGGCTCATCAGTTCAGGATCTATGCCAGGCATGTCTGCAGCTTTCCATGCAAAGAGATTGACGTTATTTTGTAAGAACTGCATGAGAGATTCCTTTATGTCTCTTCGTAGGGTCGTGCCAATATTAGTTGTTTTGTCCGGGATATCTCCAATCCGGACTTTCTCTATTTCACCTTCAGGTTGTAGACGGAGTTCTTCTCGCCTCTGGACTTCACCAAGTTCAATTGTGTGGAATTCTTCTCCTCTGCCTCTGAGGTTTAGACTTTCATTATAGCAGCACCGAACCGTCTTCTGATCTTCTTTTATTGTAGCTATCCCTTCTGCAGTTGGGAATTTCATGCATAGATGCAGAGTTGAGACTATTGCACCGAGTTGGTTCAATGTTGTCCGACCTATTAGGGCGTTGTAAGCCGAACTCACGTCGACCACAATGTACTCTATTTTGAGTGTTCTGGATTGGTTTCCTCTTCCAAACGTTGTGTATAGTGAGATGTATCCAAGTGGTTGTACTGGAGTATTTTCCAGTCCAAATACGCTATTTGGGTATGCTCTAAGCTCTTTTTCTTCTAGGCCGAGCTTGTCGAAGGCAGTTTTAAATAAGATATCGGCAGAACTCCCTTGGTCTATTAGTGTGTGGTGGAGGTTGGCGTTTGCCAATATGATGGTGATGACCATGGGATCGTCGTGTCCTGAGATGATTCCAGATGCGTCTTCTTTGGTGAACGTGAATGCCGGGATGTCGAGCGTTTCCTCTTTTCCTTCAACATGATATACTTCTTTGAGATGTCTTTTGTGGGATAATTTGGAGATTCCCCCTCCTGCAAATTCGTCGTGTATCATGTGAACATGCCTTTCTGGCGTGCGAGGTGACTGCTCGGTTCGTCCGATCTCCTCGTCCCTCTTCCTTTTTCTAGGCTCTTCATCTCGGGTGGCTAGAAACCGATCTAGTTTTCCTTCTCTCACTAATTTCTCTATGACATTTTTTAAGTCGAAGCATTCGTTGGTGGAATGTCCTCGGACTCAATGATATTCACAGTATTCGTTCCGATTTCCTCCTCCTCTTTTGCCTCTAAGTGGTCGAGCTGAGGGTACTTTTTCTGTGTTACAGACTTCTTTGTAAATATCCACAAGGGATACCCGAAGAGGAGTGTAATTATTATACTTTTTAATTTTGTCCCCTGGTCGATCATCCTTCTTTTTGGACTCTTTGTTTTTATCTCGGTAGGTGAGACCGGACCTCGAGGCTTCTCCAAGTCGAGAGTTTTCTTCCATGTTGATGTACTTCTCCGCTCGCTCTTGTACTTCGTCCAGAGATGCGGGGTACTTCTTTGATATATACTGGCTAAAGGGTCCCTCCCGTAGTCCATTGATGAGACCATGATGACGGCCTCTGTTGGTAGGCTTTGTATGTCTAGGCATATTTTGTTGAATCTTTTCATGTAGTTGCGAAGGCTTTCCCGAAATCCTTGCTTGATTCCTAGTAGGCTGGGGGCGTGCTTGGTCTTATCTTTTTGGATGGAGAATCTGGCCAGGAACTTTTTGGCTAAGTCGTCGAAGCTTGAGATGGACTTCGGAGGTAAGCTGTCGAACCATCTGATGGCCGTCTTGGTAAGAGTCATTGGAAAAGCTTTGCAACGAACTGCATCTGAGGTGTTAGTGAGGTACATTCTACTCCTGAAATTGCTGAGGTGATGGTTGGGGTCTGTAGTGCCGTCCTACAGAGTCATATCTGGAAGTTTGAAGTCTTTTGGGATTTTGGTCTTCATGATCTCCCTCGTGAATGGATCTTGATCCTTGCGAGAGGTATCCTCAGGGGTGGATCGAGTAGTTTTGGTTTTGAGATCGGCTTCGAGTTTTAGGAGTTTATCCTCTAATTCTCGGCGTCGCCTTATCTCCCTTTGTAGATCCTTTCCTGCTTCTCGCTGATGTTGGGCTTCTTTCTCAAGTGCTTTAAACAATCTTGAAGAGCCTCTATCGCTCCCGGATTTGCTGAATTTTTGTCCCCGTTAGGGTCCGGAGTATCTTTTAGCGTAGAGTCCACATTTTTATGCGGCGTTCTATCTTCCAGACCTGAATCGTGGTCATTGTCATGGTCGTCCGCCATGGTGATGGGATGACTTCCAAGTTCCCCGGCAACGGCAATGTTCCGAGGGTTACCTAAAATTGTAGCTCAATCTCGGACGAGATCTTCTGTGCTGGTCGGAGCCGATGTGTCCGGTTGGTTAATGGCGGCCGGAGCTGGTGTATCCGACTTGTTGGACTGGTGCTGCTGATCCTTTGTTACCGAAGGGTGGGGGGTACCTGCAAGGGACTCCGATGCTTAAGTTAGCAAGGGTATTAAGCAGGTTTTTAGTAGAATCAGAGTATGAGTTATACCTGGGTGCTCCAGTGTATTTATAATGGTAAGACGTGCCTTCTTAGATAAGATAAGTTAGTTATCTTATCTTATCTTATCTTTTGGCGAGGTCAGCTTATCTTCAATGGAACCGCCCTTATCTCTATAGGCTTGGGCTGCCTTTGGATCTGGGTCGTATTCCTTGAGTTGGGCCTTTTTTGGGCTTTCCTGTCGATTTGGCCGAGCTCTTTTAAGAAGAGGTCGGATAGTTTGACCTGAAGAGGTTGGTCGCTTTGTCGCCAATCATCCTGGGTCGGATAACTCGGCCCAGGGTATGAACAGGAGGGATCTCCAAATCATCTCGCAAAAGATATCTTAAAAAAGTATATCATGTCAAGGGAAAAGAGGAAGCACCCGACATCCCCACAATTACTTTTACCAAAGAGGACGCAGCTGGCATCATCTCAGGACACGACGATCCCATGGTCATCACTATCATATTGGCCAACGCAAATCTCCACCGCACATTGGTAGACCAGGGAAGCTCCGCCGACATCTTGTTCAAAACTGCCTTCGACAAACTCGGGCTGGAAGAAAAAAAACTTAGAGCATATCCGAACAGCCTATTCGGGCTGGGAGACACCCCAATCCAACCACTAGGGTACATCTCACTACACACGACCCTTGGAAAAGGAAACCAGTCAAGGACGCTCAAAATAGACTACATCGTGGTCAACGTGAGTTCAGCCTACAATGCCTTAATAGGTCGGACAACATTAAATCAGCTCGGCGCAGTAGTCTTGACTCCACATCTATGTATGAAGTTCCCAACTGCAAAAGGAATAGCTACAATAAAAGTAGACCAGAAGACGGTGCGCCGCTACTATAATGAAAATCTAAACCTCAGAGGCGGAGGAGAAGAATTCCACACCATCGAGCTCGGTGGAGTTCGAGGGCGGAAAGAACTCCATCCACAACCCGAAGGTGAAGTAGCAAAGGTCCAGATCGGAGATGACCCGGAAAAAACAACCAATATCCGCACGATCCTAAAAGGAGACATAAAAGAATCACTCGTACAGTTCCTACGAGATAATGTCGACCTATTTGCATGGAAGGCCGCAGACATGCCGGGCATAGACCCTAAGTTAATGTGCCACAAGCTGGCAGTTTACCCAGGATCTCGGCCAGTACTGCAGAGACGTAGAAAGCTCGGACCAGAACAATCCCAACCTGTGGAATAGCAGGTACAAGCTCTACTGGAGGCAGGATTCATAAGAGAGGTCAAATATCCACTATGGCTAGCTAACATCGTCTTGGTGAAGAAACCAAATGGAAAGTGGTGGATGTGCACAGACTACACTGATCTCAACAAAGCCTGCCCAAAAGATCCCTACCCACTTCCAAGTATCGACGCCCTGGTGGATGCCTCCTCCGGATACAAATACCTCTCGTTTATGGACGCCTATTCGGGATACAATCAAATCCCGATGTACCCACCTGACCAAGGAAAACCCTCATTCTTGAATTTGAATGGTGAGGTAGGTGGGGTTTTATGAAGGATGGATGTGAGTGGTGAAGAGAAAGATGGGATTTGATAGGTGAAGGGTTTTTGGGGAAGAGTGGTTGAGGTGATTGGTGAATGGGTGAAGAAGAGAGAGAGTGGTGGGGTAGGTGGGGATCCTGTGGGGTCCACAGATCCTGAGGTGTCAAGGAAAAGTCATCCCTGCACCAAGTGGCGAGCAAGAATGCCCTTTGTGCCAATTCTGGCGTTAAACGCCGGGCTGGTGCCCATTTCTGGCATTTAACGCCAAGTTCTTGCCCTTTTCTGGCGTTTAACGCCAGTCTGGTGCCCCTTTCTGGCTTTAAACGCCCAGAATGGTGCCAGACTGGGCGTTAAACGCCCATCTGCTAGCCTTACTGGCGTTTAAACGCCAGCAGGTTCTCCTCCAGGGTGTGCTGTTTTTCTTTCTATTTTTTATTCTGTTTTTGCTTTTTCAATTGATTTTGTGACTTCTCATGATCATCAACCAACAAAAAACATAAAATAACAAAGGAAAATAGATAAAATATAGCATTGGGTTGCCTTCCAACAAGCGCTTCTTTAATGTCAGTAGCTTGACAGTGGGCTCTCATGGAGCCTCACAGATACTCAGAGCAATGTTGGAACCTCCCAACACCAAACTTAGAGTTTGAATGTGGGGGTTCAACACCAAACTTAGAAGTTGTTGTGGCCTCCCAACACCAAACTTAGAGTTTGACTTTGGGGGCTCTGTTTGGCTCTGTTTTGAGAGAAGCTCTTCATGCTTCCTCTCCATGGTTACAGAAGGATATCCTTGAGCCTTAAACACTAAGGATTCTTCATTCACTTGAATGATCAATTCTCCTCTGTCCACATCAATCACAGCCTTTGCTGTGGCTAGGAATGGTCTACCAAGGATGATGGATTCATCCATGCACTTCCCAGTCTCTAGGACTATGAAATCAGCAGGGATGTAATGGTCTTCAACTTTTACCAGAACATCCTCTACAAGTTCATAAGCTTGTTTTCTTGAATTGTCTGCCATCTCTAGTGAGATTCTTGCAGCTTGCACCTCAAAAATCCCTAGCTTATCCATTACAGAGAGAGGCATGAGGTTTACACTTAACCCTAAGTCACACAGAGCCTTCTTAAAGGTCATGGTGCCTATGGTACAAGGTATTGAAAACTTCCCAGGATCTTGTCTCTTTTGAGGTAATTTCTGCCTAGACAAGTCATCCAGTTCTTTGGTGAGCAAAAGGGGTTCATCCCCCCAAGTCTCATTACCAAATAACTTGTCATTTAGCTTCATGATTGCTCCAAGGTATTTAGCAACTTGCTCTTCAGTGACATACTCATCCTCTTCAGAGGAAGAATACTCATCAGAGCTCATGAATGGTAGAATTAAATCTATTGGAATCTCTATGGTCTCAGTGTGAGCCTCAAATTCCCATGGTTCCTCATTAGGGAACTCATTAGAGGCCAGTGGACGTCCATTGAGGTCTTCCTCAGTGGCGTTCACTGCCTCTTCCTCCTCTCCAAATTCGGCCATGTTGATGGCCTTGCACTCTCCTTTTGGATTTTCTTCTGT
>NC_029775.3:95482052-95483456 GCF_000817695.3 Arachis duranensis | reverse complement strand
ATTCTGAGTAGGATTCAATGATTGAATGACTGTGACGTGCTTCAAACTCCTGAAGGCGGGGCGTTAGTGACAGATGCAAAAGAATCACTGGATTCTATTCCGGCCTGATTGAGAACCGACAGATGGATAGCCGTGCCGTGATAGGGTGCGTTGAACATTTCCACTGAGAAGATGGGAGGTAGCCACTGACAACGGTGAAACCCTTGCTTAAGCTTGCCATGGAAAGGAAGAAGAAGGATTGGATGAAGACAGTAGGAAAGCAGAGAGACGGAAGGGAAGGCATCTTCATACGCTTATCTGAAGTTCCTACCAATGAATTACATAAGTATCTCTATCTTTATCTTTAAGTTTTATGCGTTTATCACCATACCCATTTGAGTTTGCCTGACTAAGATTTACAAGGTGACCATAGCTTGCTTCATACCAACAATCTCTGTGGGATCGACCCTTACTCGCGTAAGGTTTATTAATTGGACGACCCAGTACACTTGCTGGTTAGTTGTGCGAAGTTGTGTTTATGCCATGGTATTGAACACCAAGTTTTTGGATTCATTACCGGGGATTATTTGAGTTGTGAAAAGTATTGATCACAATTTCGCGCTATCAAGTTTTTGGCGCCGTTGCCGGGGATTGTTGAGTTTGGACAACTGACGGTTCATCTTGTTGCTTAGATTAGGTATTTTTTTCAGAATTCTTAAAGATGAATTCTAGAGTTTCATGATGATTTGTTGAAGTCTGGCTGGCTGTGAAGCCATGTCTAATTTCATTGGACCGAGGTTTCAACTTATCACCACAAGAGCTTGTTGATTTCTATCATTCTTGCTTTTGGAGCAGTGATCTGCTAAGGCTTGGCTGGCCTTTGGCCATGTCTAGTGTTTTGGACCGAAGCTTTCTTTGAAAGCTTGGCTGGCTGTGAAGCCATGTCTGATTCCTGGACCGGAGTCTTAGACTAAACATTGCATGATTCTTGGAATTCTCATTAAGAATTTTGATACCTTTTTCCACTTAATTTTCGAAAAACACAAAAAAATTACAAAATCATAAAATCCAAAAATATTTCTTGTTTGAGTCCAGTGTCTCATTTTAAGTTTGGTGTCAATTGCATGCATTCATTCATGTGTCTTAAGGATCTTCAAGTAATTCTTGATGATTTCTTACTCTGATCTTTGAATTCTTTTGACTTGAGTGTTTATGTGTCTCATTAGTGTCAACAGTATACAAACTGCTAAGTCTTGCATGCATTGTTATTTGATTTTAGTTGCATTTTGATTATTCTTCAAAAATCCAAAAAAATTTTTAACTTGTGTCTTTTCAAGTCAATAATACAGAGAATTGAAGATTCAGAACATTCAGCAGAGGAATTGCACAGAAAAAGCTGGGCGTTCAAAACGCCCAGTGAAGAAG
>NC_029775.3:95480944-95481722 GCF_000817695.3 Arachis duranensis | reverse complement strand
TTAAAACCAATCATATCTTCTTAACCACATCTTTTTCAAAATAACTTTCAATCAAATCTTTTTGATTTCTAATTTCAAAATCTTTTTCAAAAAAAAAAACACTTTACTTCTTTCCCACTTTTATTTTCGAAAATCAAGTAGTGTTTTTCAAAATGTTTTCAAAACCTTTCACTTAATTTTCGAAAATTGCTTCCCTTCTTCTCACATCCATCTATTTATGGACTAACACTATTCTTTAATGCAAAATTCGAACTCCATCTTCTTTGATAAGTTCGAATTTTCTACTTCTGTCTTCCATTTTTCTTTTCCTCTGACACCTCAAGGAATCTCTATACTGTGACATAGAAGATTCCACATTTCCTTGTTCTCTTCTCTTTCTTATGAGCAGGAGCAAGGACAAAAGCATTCTTGTTGAGGCTGATCCTGAACCTGAAAGGACCTTGAAGCGAAAGCTAAGAGAAGCTAAGGCACAACTTTCTATAGAGGACCTAACCGAATTCTTCAAAGAAGAAGAACACATGGCAGCAGAAAACAACAACAATGCCAACAATGCAAGGAAGGTGCTGGGTGACTTTACTGCACCTACTTCCGACTTCTATGGGAGAAGCATCTCTATCCCTGCCATTGGAGCAAACAACTTTGAGCTTAAGCCTCAATTAGTTTCTCTAATGCAACAGAATTGCAAGTTCCATGGACTTCCATTGGAAGATCTTCATCAGTTTTTAGCTGAATTCTTGCAAATCTGTGACACAGTCAAGACTAATGGGGTTGACCCTGA
>NC_029775.3:95480163-95480742 GCF_000817695.3 Arachis duranensis | reverse complement strand
AGTCCAAACCTTCAGACAGAAGGAAGGAGAGTCCCTCTATGAAGCTTGGGAAAGATACAAACAATTGATCAGAAAGTGTCCCTCTGATATGCTTTCTGAATGGAGCATCATAGGTATTTTCTATGATGGTCTCTCTGAACTATCCAAAATGTCTTTAGATAGCTCTGCTGGAGCATCTCTTCATCTGAAGAAGACGCCTACAGAAGCTCAAGAGCTGATTGAAATGGTTGCAAATAACCAATTCATGTACACTTCTGAAAGAAATCCTGTGAACAATGGGACTAGTCAGAAGAAAGGAGTTCTTGAGATTGACACTCTGAACGCCATATTGGCTCAGAACAAAATATTGACTCAACAAGTCAATATGATTTCTCAAAGTCTGTCTAGAATGCAAAATGCACCAAGCAGTACTAAAGAAGCTTCATCTGAGGAAGAAGCTTATGATCCTGAGAACCCTTCAATGGAAGAGGTGAATTACATGGGAGAACCCTATGGAAACACCTATAATCCTTCATGGAGAAATCATCCAAATTTCTCATGGAAGGATCAACAGAGACCTCAACAAGGTTTCAACAACAA
>NC_029775.3:95477196-95479588 GCF_000817695.3 Arachis duranensis | reverse complement strand
TAATTGCATTAATACTCGAGGTACAGTAGAGCTCCACACCTTAATCTATGGTGTGTAGAAACTCCACCGTTGAAAATACATAAGAACAAGGTCTAGGCATGGCCGAATGGCCAGCCTCCCAAAGTGATCTAAGAACTAAATGTCCAAAGATGATCTAGAGATCTAAAGTGATCAAAAGATGAAAATACAATAGTATAATGTCCTACTTATAGAAAACTAGTATCCTAGGGTGTACAGAGATGAGTAAATGACATAAAAATCCACTTCCGGGCCCACTTGGTGTGTGTTTGGGCTGAGCATCGAAGCATTTTCGTGTAGAGACTCTTCTTGGAGTTAAACGCCAGCTTTTATGCCAGTTTGGGCGTTTAACTCCCATTTTGGTGCCAGTTCCGGCGTTTAACGCTGGGATTTCTGAGGGTGACTTTAAACGCCGGTTTAGGCCATCAAATCTTGGACAAAATATGGACTATCATATATTTCTGGAAAGCCCAGGATGTCTACTTTCCAACGCCGTTGAGAGCGCGCCAATTGGCTCTCTCTAGCTCCAGAAAATCCACTTCGAGTGCAGGGAGGTCAGAATCCAACAGCATCTGCAGTCCTTTTTGGTCTCTGAATCAGATTTTTGCTCAGGTCCCTCAATTTCAGCCAGAAAATACCTGAAATCACAGAAAAACACACAAACTCATAGTAAAGTCCAGAAAAGTGAATTTTAACTAAAAACTTATAAAAATATACTAAAAACTAACTAGATCATACCAAAAACATACTAAAAACAATGCCAAAAAGCGTACAAATTATCCGCTTATCACAACACCAAACTTAAATTATTGCTTGTCCTCAAGCAACTGAAAATCAAATAAGATAAAAAGAATAGAATATGCAATGAATTCCAAAAACATCTATGAAGATCAGTATTAATTAGATGAGCGGGGCTTTTAGCTTTTTGCCTCTGAATAGTTTTGGCATCTCACTCTATCCTTTGAAATTCAGAATGATTGGCTTCTTTAGGAACTCAGAATCCAGATAGTGTTATTGATTCTCCTAGTTAAGTATGATGATTCTTGAGCACAGCTACTTATTGAGTCTTGGCCGTGGCCCAAAGCACTATGTCTTCTAGTATTACCACCGGATACATACATGCCACAGACATATAATTGGGTGAACCTTTTCAGATTGTGACTCAGCTTTGCTAGAGTCCCCAATTAGAGGTGTCCAGGGTTCTTAAGCACACTCTTTTTGCCTTGGATCACAACTTTATTTCTTTCTTTTTCTCCTTTTTTTTTCGTTTTCTGTTTCTTTCTCTTTTTTTTTTGAAATTTTCTTTTTTTTTTCATTGCTTTTTCTTGCTTCAAGAATCATTTTTATGATTTTTCAGAACCTCAGTAACATGTCTCCTTTTTCATCATTCTTTCAAGAGCCAACATTCATGAACCACAAATTCAAAAGACATATGCACTGTTTAAGCATACATTCAGAAGACAAAAATATTGCCACCACATCAAAATAATTAAACTGTTATAAAATTCAAAATTCATGCAATTCTTTTTCTTTTTCAATTAAGAACAAATTTTTTTATTTTTATTTAAGAAAGGTTATGGATTCATAGGACATTCATAATTTTAAGGCATAGACACTAGGACACTAATGATCACAAGACACAAACATAGATAAACATAAGCACTAAAATTCGAAAAACAGAAAATAAAGAACAATAAAATTAAAGAACGGGTCCACCTTAGTGATGGCAGCTTGTTCTTCCTCTTGAAGATCTTATGGAATGCTTAAGCTCCTCAATGTCTCTTCTTGCCTTTGTTGCTCATCTCTCATGATTCTTTTATCTTCTCTAATTTCATGGAGGATAATGGAGTGTTCTTGGTGCTCCATCCTTAGTTGCTCCATATTGGAACTTGTTCCGAGGGTTACCTGAAACTGTAGGTCAATCTTGGACGAGATCTTCTGTGCTGATCGGAGATGATGTGTCCGGTTTGCTGGACTGACAATGCTGCTGATCCTTTGTCACTAGAGGGTGGTGGTACCGGGTCTCTTGTGTGCTCCATCCTCTTCTTGGTGATGGGCTTGTCCTCATCAATAGGGATGTCTCCCTCTATGTCAACTCCAACCGAATAACAGAGGTGACAAATAAGATGAGGAAAGGCTAACCTTGCCAAGGTAGAGGACTTGTCCGCCACCTTATAAAGTTCTTGGGATATAACCTCATGAACTTCTACTTCCTCTCTAATCATAACGCTATGAATCATGATAGCCCGATCTATAGTAACTTCGGACCTGTTGCTAGTGGGAATGATTGAGCGTTGGATAAACTCCAACCATCCCCTAGCCACGGGCTTGAGGTCATGCCTTCTCAGTTGAACCGGCTTCCCTCTTGAATCTC
>NC_029775.3:95472798-95473400 GCF_000817695.3 Arachis duranensis | reverse complement strand
AAGTATCTTTGAAAATGGAAAGAAATTGATTTTGAAAAAGATTTGATTGAAAAGATATGATTTGAAAAAGATTTGATTTTGAAAAACTTTGAAAACTTGAAAAAAAATTGCATTGAAAACAAAATCTTCCCTCTTGTGCCATCCTGGCGTTAAACGCCCAGAATGGTGCACATTCTGGCGTTTAACGCCCAAAACTATACCTTTTTGGGCGTTAAACGCCCAACCAGGTACCCTGGCTGGCGTTTAAACGCCAGTCTGTCCTTCTTCATTGGGCGTTTTGAACGCCCAGCTTTTTTTGTGCAATTCCTCTGCTGTATGTTCTGAATCTTCAATTCTCTGTATTATTGACTTGAAAAGACACAAATTAAAAATATTTTTGGAGTTTTTTTTTATACTAAGGAGTAATCAAAATGCAACGAAAATCAAATAACAATGCATGCAAGACACCAAACTTAAAATGAGACACTAGACTCAAACAAGAAATATTTTTGGATTATATGATTATGTAAAATTTTTTGTGTTTTTCGAAAATTAAATGGAAAAAGGTATCAAAATTCTTAATGAGAATTCCAGGAATCATGCAATGTTTAGTCTAAGACTCC
>NC_029775.3:95472420-95472726 GCF_000817695.3 Arachis duranensis | reverse complement strand
CCAAGCTTTCAAGGAAAGCTTCGGTCCAAAACACTAGACATGGCCAAAGGCCAGCCAAGCCTTAGCAGATCACTGCTCCAAAAGCAAGATTGATAGAAATCAACAAGCTTTTGTGATGATAGGTTGAAACCTCGGTCCAATAAAATTAGACATGGCCTCTCAGCCAGCCAGACTTCAACAAATCATCATGAAACTCTAGAATTCATCTTCAAGAATTCTGAAGAAGAAAAAAATACCTAATCTAAGCAACAAGATGAACCGTCAGTTGTCCAAACTCAACAATCCCCGGCAACGGCACCAAAAACT
>NC_029775.3:95471520-95472291 GCF_000817695.3 Arachis duranensis | reverse complement strand
CCTTCTGTCTCTCTGCTTTCCTACTGTCTTCATCCAATCCTTCTTACTCCTTTCCATGGCAAGCTTAAGCAAGGGTTTCACCGTTGTCAGTGGCTACCTCCCATCCTCTCAGTGAAAATGTTTAACGCACCCTGTCACGGCACGGCTAATCATCTGTCGGTTCTCAATCAGGTTGGAATAGAATCCAATGTGTCTTTTGCGTCTGTCACTAACGCCCAGCCTTCAGGAGTTTGAAGCTCGTCACAGTCATTCAATCATTGAATCCTACTCAGAATACCACAAACAAGGTTTAGACCTTCCGGATTCTCTTGAATGCAGTCATCAATTCTAGCTTATACCACGAAGATTCCGGTTAAAGAATCCAAGAGATATCCACCCAATCTAAGGTAGAACGGAGGTGATTGACAGTCACATGTTCATAGGTGAGAATGATGATGAGTGTCACGGATCATCACATTGATCAAGTTGAAGAACAAGTGATATCTTAGAACAAGAATAAGCCGAATTGAATAGAAGAACAATAGTAATTGCATTAATACTCGAGGTACACCAGAGCTCCACACCTTAATCTATGGTGTGTAGAAACTCCACCGTTGAAAATACATAAGAACAAGGTCTAGGCATGGCCGAGAGGCCAGCCTCCAAACGTGATCAAAAGATCTAAAAAATGATCCAAAGATAGCTAATACAATAGCAAAATGTCCTATTTATAGAGAACTAGTAGTCTAGGGTTTACAAAGATGAGTAAATGACATAAAAATCCACTTCCGG
>NC_029775.3:95442190-95471482 GCF_000817695.3 Arachis duranensis | reverse complement strand
TGGAGTTAAACGCCAGCTTTTATGCCAGTTTGGGCGTTTAACTCCCATTCTTGTGCCAGTTCCGGCGTTTAACACCGGGCAGTTTTGAGCTGATTTAGAACGCCGGTTTGGGCCATCAAATCTTAGGTAAAGTATGAACTATTATATATTGCTGGAAAGCCCAGGATGTCTACTTTCCAACGCCGTTGAGAGCGCGCCAATTGGGCTTCTGTAGCTCTAGAAAATCCATTTCGAGTGCAGAGAGGTCAGAATCCAACAGCATCTGCAGTCCTTTTCAGTCTCTGAATCAGATTTTTGCTCAAGTCCCTCAATTTCAGCCAGAAAATACCTGAAATCATAGAAAAACACACAAACTCATAGTAAAGTCCAGAAAAGTGAATTTTAACTAAAAACTAATAAAAATATACCAAAAACTAACTAAAACGTACTAAAAACATACTAAAAACAATGCCAAAAAGCGTATAAATTATCCGCTCATCATAACCCCGAAAGCAAATTACTGCTACATCGTCATGCCATTCGGACTCAAAAATGCGGGAGCCACATATCAAAGACTAATGAATAAAGTCTTCGCAGACCACATCGGGAAAGTCATGGAAGTTTACGTGGATGACATGTTAATAAAGACACAAAGTGAGGAGTCATTGTTATCCGACCTCACTCAAGTGTTCGACACTATAAGAAGGCATGGCATGCGACTTAACCCGGCAAAATGCACCTTCGCAGTGGAAGCCGGAAAATTCTTGGGTTTTATGCTCACACAAAGAGGAATCGAGGCAAATCCGGATAAATGCCAGGCTATACTCGACATGAAGAGTCCAACCTGTGTCAAAGAGGTACAATAACTCAACAGAAGACTGGCAGCCTTATCCAGATTCCTAGCTGAATCGGCAATAAGATCCCTACCTTTCTACGCCACTCTAAGGAAGGGAAAGAAATTTGAAGGGACAATGGAGTGCGAGCAGGCCTTCCAAGACTTCAAAGGATTCCTGGGACAACCACCTATCCTAACTCGGCCACGGGAAGGAGAACCACTGGTATTGTACCTCGCAGTAGGAAATCGGGCAGTAGCCTCAGCACTGATCCGAGAAGACGATAGCGGACAACAACCCATATACTTCATCAGCAAAGCACTACAGGGGTCCAAACTGAACTACCAAAAAATAGAAAAATTCGCCTATGCTCTCATATTAACATCTCGACCACTTCGTCCATACTTCCAAGCCCACATCATCAGGGTTAGGACCAACTAGCCCATAAAAAAGCATTCTGCAGAAAATAGATTTAGCGGGTAGAATCTTGCAATAATTGACCTCCAATACGAAGCTCGAATAGCCATCAAATCACAGTATTTGGCCGACTTCATTGCAGAATTTACGGATACTCTGGACATCCCCACAGAATTGAATCTCTACGTAGATGGTTCCTCAAACAAAATTGGAAGTGGCGCAGGCGTAATAATAGAAAGTGACCAGGGAACCCAAATTGAACTTTCCCTTAAATTCGGATTCCCCGCTTCAAATAATCAAGCCGAATATAAGGCATTACTAGCTGGTTTGAAGCTGGCTAAGGAGGTTGGAGCACAAAAACTTACCATCTTCAGCGACTCACAAGTAGTCACCTCACAAATAACAAGGAGCTACCAAGCCAAAGATCCCACTATGAAAAAGTACTTGGATAAAACCAGGGAAAAGCTTGAACAATTCGGGGGATATGAGGTCCGCCACATACCTCGGGAACAAAATGCCCGAGCTGATGCGCTCTCAAAACTAGCCAGCACCAAACCAAGGGGCAACAATAGAAGCCTCATCCATGAAATGCTACAGAACCAATCAATCTCCGAAGAAAAGGTCCTAGCCATAACAGGTTTAGACCAAGGATGGATGACTCCCATAATCAATTACCTCAAAACAGAAGCACTCCCCGCAGATAAAAAGGAGGCAAAGAGGTTAAAACAGGAGGCACAATACTACATTATCATAAATAATACTCTATACAAAAGAGGAATGTCAATACCATTGTTAAAATGTGTGCTGACTTCCAACACAAAGGAAGTTTTAAAAGAAGTACACAATGGCATCTGTGGCAATCATCTCGGAGCACAGGCACTTACCAAAAAAGTACTCCAGGCCAGATTTTATTGGCCAACTCTACAAAAAGAAGCAACAGAGTTCGTAAAGACATGCCCACCATGTCAAAAACATGCCACTTCCACATCGCCCCACCTGAGGAGCTTATCAGCATAACCTCACCCTGGCCATTCGTAAAATGGGGACTCGACCTTCTCGGTCCTTTTGCCCCAAGGATCTGAACAAGTTAAATTCCTCATCGTAGGAGTAGACTTCTTTACAAAATGGATCGAGGCAGAACCTCTAGCCAACGCCACCGCTCAAAGAAGCCGAAAATTCCTGTATAGAAATATTGTGACAAGGTTTGGGGTCCCATACTCCATCACCACAGATAATGGCACTCAATTTACAGATGCAGACTTCAGAAAATTGGTGGCCGATCTAAACATAAAACATCAATTTACATCCGTAGAACATCCCCAGGCCAATAGACAAGCGAAATCTGCTAACAAAGTCATATTAGCCAGTTTAAAACGGAGATTACAAGATGCAAAAGGAGCCTGGGCTGAAGAGCTCCCACAAGTCCTATGGGCATATCAGACAACTCCACACTCCACCACAAGGGAATCACCTTTCCGATTAGCTTACGGGATAGAGGCAATGATCCCAGTGGAGATCGAAGAAGAATCACCTAGAGTGATCCACTACAGTGAAGAGGCCAACTCCCAACTTCAGAGGGAAGAACTCGACCTCCTTCCAGAAATCCGAGAAAGAGCTCGGATCAGGGAAAAGGCATTAAAACGTCAAATGGCTTCGAGATACAATCAAAAGGTAGTGCCGCGAGGTTTTGCCGAGAACGACCTCATCTTAATTCGAAATGATATCGGAACAACTCGACCTGGAGAAGGAAAGTTGGCAGCACACTGGAAAGGACCCTACCGAGTCACAGAAGTGCTTAGAAAGCTACTACAGGCTGTCCAAACTCGAAGGGCGAGAGCTTCCAAGGTCATGGCACGCCTGCAACCTAAGAAGGTATTATAGTTAAAAAAAGATCTTAGGATAAGGCGCACTCTTTTTCCTGAAAAGGTTTTTTAATGAAGTACCAAGCCAAGATCTACAAATTGCCCGACTTAGAGAGATAAAATGCCCACATGTATATATCTGCATTCTCTTTTAAATAAAGTTTTAGATTTTCTACAAACTCTCAAGATGCATTAATCTGAAACGCTAAAAATTCATCGCCCGATTATAAAGCGACAAGATCAGCATAAAGTGAAAAGTTGCTCGATCACGATAAAGACCAAAAAAGATGAAAACTAAACTCATCAAAAGGTCGACCAAACGAGGATCAAACCCAACTTCTTCAAAATCGGCAAAGATTAAAAAGCAACAAAAACAGAATAATGCAAGAAGTTATTGAAAGTGATCCATAGAAAGGACCTGACGAGGTCTTAATAAAATGGGTTGCTAAAAATAACTTAAAAGACAGGCCGGCGTAAAGAAGTCGGACCAGTCGACCACAATAATCAAAGTTATAAAAAGTAAATCCCTGGAAACAGGTCTGGCCAGCCCTAAAAAAGAGGATTACTAGAAATAACTTAGAAGGGACCGACATGATAAAGTCGACCCAAACCAAACAAGTTATAAAAAGTAATCTATAAAAGAGACCTGATCAAGGTCCAAGAAAATAGATTACTAGAAATAACTTAGAAGGGACCGACATGATAAAGTCGGCCCAAACCAAACAAGTTATAAAAGGTAATCTATAGAAGAGACCTGACCAAGGTGCAAGAAAATAGATTACCAGAAATAAATTAGACTGAACCGACATAATGAAATCGGCTTCCAACCAATTACCAGAAAATAATCCATTAAAAGAGACCTAACAAAAGGTCAAAACAAAATAGATTACTAGAAATAAACCTCAGGCCAAGATAAAGAAGACGGCCGACAGAAGACACGCAAGTTGGATCCAAAAAATCCACGATCTCAAAAGAATCATAAATATGAAAATACGAAGGCAGTCAAAAGAGGTCAGACAAACAAGGTTCCAACACTCCCAAAAAACCTAGAAGATAACAGACAGGTGCAGACAAGCATATTACGAAAAGAACAAGTTATAATAATAACAAGAACTTAAGAGGCCACCAAAAGTCAGCCCCAAGATCTTGAGAAACTACTTTGTTTTTTCAAAAAAGTTGCTAACAGAAAAGCAACTAAAGATGTCCAGCAGTTAGAAACCATGAGTTACAAAACATAAAAAGTTCAAAGCCCACAAGCCGGGCTATATACAAAACATCCAGAATAATCATAGAGGATCCAAAGAGTTCCCAGTCACAGCATCACGAGGTGAATGAGGACGAGTCTGAAGAGGCACTGCATCTACCGTCCCATCATCCCCGTTCAGGACCTGACAATCAAAATCTGACTCGGGATGACCAACCTCAGCTGAAGGAGTTGAAGAAGTTGGCACAACAGATACTTTGGCAGCAGGCACAGGAGGAGGCTCGACATCGTCATTATCAGGGTCATCAGGGACAATTTTACCATCCCTTACAATGTTGTCCAAGCTAAAGAGAGTAAAGTCGAGCTCGGGCGCAAGAACTCGAATCTGCTCCTTCAAGTTCTCATAAGCAGCATTTACACTGCCTACAAGATGACCCTGGAGCTCGGCGTAATTAGCTCGGGTAGACTCCAAATCCTCTCTAAGACCCATCATCTCCCTGTAAGTCGTGACATAACTCTCCTTGTGCTTCAGCGCCATGTCTTCAGACAACTTGGGAGAAGCTGCCAAAGCAATAGCCCAAGTTTTCTCACTGTTCAAACCCTGGGTCGAGCTATCCGACCCGGGATGTTCAATGACAAGGCGACTGACCTCTTCAGGTCAGATTATCTGACCTCTTCCAAAAGAGCTCGACCAAACCGACAGGAAAGCTCAAAGAAGGGCCCAAATAAAGGGACACAGCCCAATCTAAAGGTGGTTAAAGCCTAGAAAGATAAGGGCGGCTCCCCAGAAGATAAGATGACCTTGCTTGAAGATAAAGATAAGATAACTAACTTATCTTATCTAGAAAGGTCAGCTTACACTACTATAAATACACTGGAACACCCATACTCTGATTCTACTAAAAACATGCTTAATACCCTTGCTAACTTAAGCATCGAAGTCCCTTGCAGGTACCACCACACTCCGGTGACAAAGGATCAGCTGCACTCTTAGTCCAACATGTCGGACGCAACAGCTCCGGCCGACACCCACCAGCCGGACACGTCAGCTCTGACCAGTACAGAAGATCTCATCTGAGATCGACCTACAGTTTCAGGTAACCCTCGGAACACTCACCTTCCAACTCCTTCTCCAACTTGGCCACCTTCACCTCGAGCTCCTCCTTTAAACCCTTAATCCGGTCATTTTTTGACTTGGCCTCTTGCATAAAAGCCTTTGTAGCGTGAACAGGAACATCCTGGGTAGTCTGAAACAATGATGCCCCCATATGTGTCATTTTTATGCTGCTCTGAGTAATGAAGTCCAAATGACGGAGGATAGAGACATCGTCAGTAGGGACAACACCATAAGGGGCGATCTGTTAATCAACAAATCCAACAGCATCAAAGTCGGGGGCATCCAGGTTGAAAGGCTCGACAGTCCTTTGTCTTTTCGAAGGAGGAGTGACAGGTGGAAGCAAAGTAGTAGCAGAAGTCTGGGGAGGATCAACCAGGTGAACCTGAGGAGTAGGGATTATCCTCCTCAGTCTAGGAGAGCTCGGCACGGAATGTTTAATAGGAACCTGGGAAGACCCTTCCCCAGCCACCTTGGCCGAGATAGTTTGGGCCGCTGTAGCCTTCCTTGCCTTTTTAAAGGCCTTCATAGAGTCGTTATTCTTGGCCATCTCTGAAAAATAAAAGAAACCATAGAAGCAGGTTACAAACTGGGAAAGAAGGAAGCAAAAATAAAGCAAAATATAATTAATACCCAGCACAGTTCGGACAAGGGATGGATTCCCCAAAAACTTCTTGGTATCGAGATGGGGAGGTTCCTCCCAAATATCCTCCAAGACATTTACAAAAGCCTGCTCGACCTCGTCCAACATCTCCTAAGTATACCTAGACACCACTACATTCTTCTGCCATTCCAAGGGAAAGCGGGGCTCGCTATTCTCATCCAAAAAGAAAGGACGAGCTCCTTCAACAGCTCGGATCCTAAAAAAGTAATTCTTAAAATCCCTGAAATACTCATCATACATAGAAAAAACTTTGTATCCCTGGGCAGACCTAAAAGAAATCCAAGAAGCCTTCTTTTTAGTAGTCCCAGACTTGGTCAAAACAAAAAGATATAAAAAGAGAGTCTGAGAAGGTGTAACGTCAAGCTCTTGGCAAAGCAGCTGGAAAATCTTGATAAAACCCCAGGAGTTCGGATGAAGTTGGGACGGAGCTACATTACACGCCCATAACAAATCAGTCTCAAAAGGAGTGAAAGAAAAAGTAATATTCAACTGACTGAAAAAATAGTCATAGGCGTAAAAGAAAGGGCACTCCCCCCGGGGTCAGAGCAGGAAAGCAAACCCTCTTCTCAGAATCCGGTGCTACCAATTCATAATTCTTTTCCTGATCTCTACTCTTACAGAGACGGTGGTGTTTCCTAAGTTCCACACAAAACTCAGCATTTACCACAGAAACACACATTAAGACAAGGGAGTCCAACTAGTCGGACATTCCCTCAAGAACCTTAGAAGACGTCTTGACAATATTTTTGCGAGAAGACATGGCCAACTAGTCCTACAAACAAGAAAAGAAAATGGATTACTAACCAAAAATAGCTCGGGCAAAATCAAAAACAACTCGGACAAACATGACGCAGAGCAATACAAACAGTAAAAGGAAAACCCCAAGACGCACACCAAGGTCCAGGGGCATCCTTTGGAGGCAGAGACAGAGAAAGGAAGACTCAGAAAAAAGAATATGAGGCTACACCCCAAAACTCTCAACAAAGAAAAATTCCCTTCCAGACAAAATAGCAACGCAAGAAGAAAATTAAAACAAAGAAAACCTTCTTTCAAACAGTACTCCGAGAAGAAAGCTACAAACCAGATAAGTCATCAATAAAGACACCTCTCGAACTACAGTTTCAGACTATAAGTAAGGGAACTACCAAACAACAAAACATGCCATGTGAGGTCATCAAAGACGCAACCTTTTTTCAGAATCAAACAAAGCCATTATCCCAAAAAGCCACAAAATCAAATAAAAAGGCAAAAAACATGCAAAGCCCTAAAAAGCCTCAATCATCAGGAGAAATGCCAAGAGTATACATAAGGTCAAAAAGGAAGCCAGAAAAATACATCACAGTAACAAGCAAGCACAAGAATACGAAAAGGTTCAAGCTTTCCAACATGCATTCACGCAAAATCAAAGCTTTACCAAGAAATAAGAACAAATGAAGAACGACGATAGTAACGGAAAGAAGAACCAACCTGAAAAAAGGAGAAAGCTCCGAAAAAAGTTGAAGATCGAAAGAGAGATCCGGAGTCACCTTTCGAGTAAAGAAAGCACCAACAACCACCAAACAGCTTCGCGGAGAAAAACGCGAAAATGCAAGTCTCAGGCAAAACAGAAAGGAAGAAAGAAAAGGGGGAAGTTACAGCATGTGAGAAACAGAAACCGTTTTTTGTGTAGAAATTCAAAATGAAAGAGGCAAAAGAAACAGAGCATTAAAAAGAATTAATGAGGTTATTAAACCATTGCACATTCCCAAGACAAGGGTGCAAGTGCAAAGCGCGCACTTCTAAGTTAAAAGAAAGCGAAGGAAAAATGCTTCACATTCAAAAGCTTCAGTGGAATCAACCAAAATGCTCGAGCTCGGCTTCACCCAAGAAGGATCGAAGTCCTAAAACAAAGGACTCAACCTCGAGAAGGAGACCGCACTCAAGCAGGGGCACTATTCATTCCCTGGGTCGAGCTGTCCGACCCGGGTTGTTCGGCGACCAAGTCAACCGACCTCTTCAGGTCAGAACTACCCGACCTCTCCTCAAAGAGCTCGGCGAAAATGCTACAGAGGTCCAAGAAGGGACAAACAGAGGAAACGACCCAAATCCAAAGGCAGCCCAAGCCTATAGAGATAAGGGCGGTTCCCTTAAAGATAAGATGACTTCACTCAAAGATAAGATAAGATAACTATTTTATCCCCAGAGAAGTCACCCCACACCATTATAAATACACTGGAGCACCCAGGTATAACTCACACTCTAATTCTACACAAATACCTGCTTAATACCCTTGCTAACTTAAGCATCGGAGTCCCTTGCAGGTACCTGGTACACGGAATTGTGATCCTTAACAACGGCGCAAAAAAAAACTTGGTGCTCGGAACGTAATTCACACACTTCGTCACAACTCCATGCAGCTAACCTGCAAGTGCACTAGGTCGTCTAAGTAATAAACCTTACGTGAGTAAGGGTCAATCCCACAGAGATTGTCGGCTTGAAGCAAGCTATGGTCATCTTGTAAATCTCAGTCAGGCGGATTCAAATGGTTATGGGATTTTGATAATTAAAACGTAATTAAAATATAAAATAGGATAGAGATACTTATGTAATTCATTGGTAGGAATTTCAGATAAGCATATGGAGATGCTTTGTTCCTTTTGAACCTCTGCTTTCCTACTGCCTTCATCCAGTCATTCATACTCCTTTCCATGGCAAGCTGTATGTTGGGTTTCACCGTTGTCAATGGCTACCTCTCGTCCTCTCAATGAAAATGGTCCAAATGCGCTGTCACCGCACGGCTAATCATCTGTCGGTTCTCGATCATGTCAGAATAGGATCCATTGATCCTTTTGCGTCTGTCACTACGCCCAACACTCGCGAGTTTGAAGCTCATCACAGTCATCCCATCCCAGATCCTACTCGGAATACCACAGACAAGGTTTATACTTTTTGGATCTCAAGAATGACCGCCAATTGATTCTAGCTTATACCACGAGGACTCTGGTCTGGAGGCTAAGAGATATACACTCAATCCAAGGTAGAACGGAAGTGGTTGTCATGCACGCGTTCATAGGTTGAGAATAGTGATGAGTGTCACGGATCATCACATTCATCATGTTGAAGTGCAAGTGAATATCTTAGAATAGGAATAAGCTTGAATTGAATAGAAAAATAATAGTACTTTGCATTAACTCATGAGGAATAGCAGAGCTCCACACCTTAATCTATGGTGTGTAGAAACTCTACCGTTGAAAATACATAAGTGAAAGTGGTCCAGGTATGGCCAAATGGCCAGCCCCCTAAACGTGATCAATGATCAAAAGTGATACAAAGATGATCGGTCAAAAGACTGATGATAAATAAATCACTAAAAGTAGTTTTTATACTAAACTAGTAGCTAGGGTTACATAAGATAAGTAAATGATGCAGAAATCCACTTCCGGGCCCACTTGGTGTGTGTTTGGGCTGAGCATTGAAGCTTTCATGTGTAGAGACTTCTTTTGGAGTTAAACGCCAGGTTATAACCTGTTTCTGGCGTTTAACTCTGATTTGCAACCTGTTTCTAGCGTTTAACTTCCGAATAGGGCAGAAAGTTGGCGTTTGAACGCCAGTTTGCGTCATCAAAACTCCGGCAAAGTATGGACTACTATATATTGCTGGAAAGCCCTGGATGTCACTTTCTAACGCAATTGAGAGTGCGCCATTTGGGTTTTTGTAGCTCCAAAAAATCCATTTCGAGTGCAGGGAGGTCAGAATCCAACAGCATCTGCAGTCCTTCTTCAGCCTCTGAATCAGATTTTTGCTCAAGTCCCTCAATTTCAGCCAGAAAATACCTGAAATCACAGAAAAACACACAAACTCATAGTAAAGTCCAGAAATGTGATTTTTATTAAAAAATAATAAAAATATACTAAAAAGTAACTAAATCATACTAAAAACTACTTAAAAGCAATGCCAAAAAGCATATAAATTATCCGCTCATCAGTACCCCCACCCTCAGGTGATGAAGAATCAGCACCACCACCAGTCCAACGAGTCGGACACGGCCACTCCGGCCGCCATCCACCAGCCAGACACATCAGCTCTGACCAGTACAGAAGATCTCGTCCAAGATCGACCTACAGTTTCAGGTAACCCTCGGAACAGCTATGCAGGCCACAGCTGAGGTACTGAGCCAACAGGCTGGTAATCAGAATGGCAGTGACGGTGGTAATAGGCTGATGACCTTGGCAACTTTCTCACTACCAAAAAGAACACAATTTTATAGGAGTTTTAATACAGAAATTTTAAAAAACTCCCTCAAATTAGTTAAGAGAATTAGATTTTCCTTTAGCATTTTTTTGTTCGTAATTTGCAACAAATTTTAATCTCAATTAACAGTAGTTACAAATCTTTCCCAAATTAAAATTCTATTACTCCAAAATTCTTCTCCAATTTCACTTTTTTTTCATATCCCGCCAAATCAAATTCCCATTCTGGCAAAACCGTTCTTATCACTTTTCCTAGCCCTACTCTCCCTCTCTTCTTCTCCTGTCACCATCATCTCAAAACCCATCTTCGTCGACCCAGTCTCTAGCCTTTACCAGTCTACCCTCAACCTCCAGCCTCGACATCCCCGACTTCAATCTCGTCGCCTCCTCCTTGCCGATGCGTTGCCTCCTCTCGTCTCTTTCTTGTTGGTTTTTTGCGTCTTCGTCTCTTCCTCGTTGGTCTCCATCTCTGATAAACAAATCTCAGTTTCATATGGGGATACCTCAGGTAGTAACATCTATTTTGAGTTTATGATTTTGGTTTATGACTTTCAATTCTCGGTTTATTCTGATTTTGTTCTATTTTTTAGTTTATTCTGATTTGGATTTCAGGGTTCATTCTGAGTTTGCTTTTTTATATTTTTCATTGAAATTATAGTTGCCAATTTTGACAATTCCTAAATTATTTTTCATGCTAGAAATCATGTGACAAACAGGGAGAATAGAAAATTTATCTCTTGTTGTTTGTGATATAGATTCGAATTAGTGAAAGTAGAATGGAATGTTCATTTTTGTGTGGTAATTTTGTTGCAAACATTATCTATGTGTTGTTGTATGATGAAATGGAACCTTGTAATGTGTGATTAGGCCCATGGAAGCTACTTGGGAGTCACTAGGTTTGCAACTTCAACTACAGTGGCTACAAAGCCTTCCTTAGATGGATTGTTCAGATGGCTTACAAGGGAGAGTTCTAATCCGCTTCCTCTGCTTGACACTCTGCTTGGAGGCCTTACCTTCCCTAATCCACTACCGGATTTGGTTGAGCCAAGCAAGACCAACATCACAACTCTCCACAATGGTCTCAAAATAGCCTTGGAGACCTCACCGGTATGTGCATAATTATAGTTCTCTTTGCTTGTATTTTGTAAGTGCACAAAAAAGGATATGTCCTGGGAGACCAATACAAGTTTCTGTGTATTTTTATTCTAAGGTGGTTTACCAATGGAAGCCACTATGATGATATGTTCAATGATAATGCTACTTTGAGTGATAATAATGTATTTGAGGTGATTGGTTAGCATAGTGACTATTTTTTTCATTTTGGTTGTTAATTAGAACCATGCAGCCTCAATTGGATTATACCTTGACTGTGGTTCCATATATGAGAGACCATTGTCTAGCAGGGCTTCTCACCTGCTCGAGCGAATGGCTTTCAAGAACACAACAAACCATAGTCATTTTGGTATTGTAAGGGGGGTAGAAGCTATTGGTGGCAATATAGGAGCCTTAGCTTCTTAGGAGCAAATGGAATACATGTTTGATGCTTTGAAGACATACGTTCTTCAAATGATGAAATTGCTGCCTTCTTAAACTGGGAGGTCAATGAAGAGGTATTTGCTTTTTATAATTACAAAAAGGATTGAATCTTTTTAATTCGTAAGGTTAAGATTTGTCTTGTTTGTTTCACATTTTTATTTTTATTTCAATTTGTACTTTTTCATTTTAATTACTAGAAATGCTACCTATATGATCTTTGCAAGACCCAATGGTGCGGAATTTATAGTCCACAAACTAACCGGCAAATGCACCGGGTCATACCAAGTAGTACCTCAAGTGAATGAGGGTCGATCCCACGAGGATTGATAGACTAAGCAACAATTATTGAATGATTTACTTAGTTAGACAAGTAGAAAAGAGTGTTTGGGTCTCAATTGCATTAAACAGTAAATTCAGAAAATCAGAAAACAAGCAGTAAACGGGTTGTGAAATATATGAGTAAAACAGTTAAGATTTCAGAGATGTTTATTGTCCAGATTAACTTTTCTTACCAACTACTTTAATCATGCAAATTTCAATTCATGGAAAATTATATGTGACTAAACCCTAATTCCATAGACCTTTTTAGTCTCCTCTAACATTCATCAACCGCCAATTCCTTGGTCACTCGATTCCGATTAGAGGGTTAAGTTCAAAACTAGTTTATGTGCCAAAGAAACCCTAATTATCCAAATATAAGAGGATTATATATCACGTATCCCGTTAAGTCCAGATAATTAGTGATTTAGGAGAATTTGTTTTCAAGATGTTATTTAGGTAAATTACTTTTCCAAGGTTTACAAGAACTCAATTAGAATAAGGGTCATACTTCCGTTCCACACAGATTCATAAGATGAAGAACGAAAACAATTCTTGAAATTGAAATCAATATGGTAATTAAAATAAAAGAGTAATAGTATCAATCCATACAATAAACAGAGCTCCTAACCTTAACAGTGGAGGTTTAGTTGCTCATGGTTTCGAAAGAAGACAAGGATTCTGAAAAATTGTAAATTGCGGAATGAGGTCAGAGAGAAGAGCAGCCCGAAGGGTTGATTCTTTTACCTTTTATATCTAATCCTAATTAATGTAAAATATATTTTCTAAAACTAAATAATATCTTTTCCTATTTGTAATTAAAATAAAGTTTTAATCAAAATTAAATAATATCTTCATTGCTTGCTTCAATTGCCGTGGGGACCATTGCTTTCTTCAAGGTTGGCGCCTAACTTGGAGAATCCCAAGTTAGGCGCCACTATGGCAGCGTGGCTTGAAGGCGTCCCTTTTGTCTTGGTGCCTAACTTCAGGATTCTGAAGTTAGGCGCTGCCCTGGCAGTACATAATTCACGCGCAAGTCCTTCTTCTGGCACCTAACTTGGGAAAAGCCAAGTTAGGCACCAGTATGGCCGAGTATTCTAGAAAAGAAGTGTATACTATTATACATCATTGGAAAGCTCTGGAAGTTAGCTTTCGAATTTCACTAGAATCACATCAATTGGACCTCTTTAGCTCAGGTTATTCCCATTAGAGTGCAAGGAGGTCAGGATTGACAGCATCATTCACTTTCTTCTCTTCTTCTACAAAACTCTGTCAAATCCATCTGAATGCTACGTGAAATAAATAGAATTGCACACTATTCAAAGTAGTATTCATATTGGCTAAAAATTATTTAAATCTTGATTAAACTTAACAATTCAAATGCAAATTCACTAGAAAAAGATAGGAAAGATGCTCACGCATCACCCAACTTCCTTACTCACTGGCAGGTTTAATTTACCGATTCTTATTCCTCTTCTCAATATTTGATATCTTTGGGGAACATCAATTATATTATACCTATGTTTTGTTCATCATGATTTGCAGCTTGACTATTATTCAAGCAGCAATTATTGCATTCTTCATCAATCTTGCAGATGCCGGTCTTTATAGTTCAATGCTAGTATTTTTTTAATTAATTTCTATACTTAGCCTTTTGAAGTCTTATTGTGAATTTCTTGAAATTTTTCTTGTGAATTACCATACTCAAGCCATGCTTAGCCTTCATGGTTCAATGATGTTATTTTTCTCATTAATTTCCATATTGTGAATTTCCATACTTAGGCTCTTAAGTATCTTATTAGCAGTTTACATTTCATATCTTTTTTTCTTGTGGAGTATGCTTGTAAATCCCTATAAAATGTAGTATTATGTCATTTTTTGGTGTATGTAATAAGCTTTCAAATTGTTCTGATAATTTCAATTCAATACAAAAGTACATTATATGTATAATTTTAAATAATTGTTAACTTTTTGGAAATCCTTAAGAAAAAGTGGATAGTAATGCTCATTTGTATATTTTTTTATTGCTTAGAAGAATTATCACACTAAGTTCTGTAAGGACAATGCTCTAGATAATGTTCTACAAGGTCATTCACTTGTACACCAACAACATATATATGTAAAATCAATTGTGAAAATTGATGATTTTCTATTCTTATCTTTTTGTGTAGGAACTGCTATTGACAACCAAATTGGCAATCCTATACTATGATTAAATTGGTTTTATTTTTTATCAATATTTTGATCTCAATGTAAATTTTATGACTAATTTTGCGAGATTGACAAAGTAGAATATTATTTTAAAATGGATGTATTTGATTAGCTTGTTTGATATAATGTATGTTTGAATCCATTGTCGCTCTTTTATTTAATATTGGGTTGCTAATTTGTGGGGATTTCAAACATCAGTGTTATTTTTTTTTTTAATTTTGGCTTACCAAATTGCGGGGGTTTTAAACTGCCACAAACTCGAAAAAATCATTGCTAATTGCAGGGGATAAAAACTATTGCAATTAAATAGCAGGACACCTAACTGTGTCAGTTTTTCAAATCGACATAGCACTTTTTGCAGCGGTTAAAAACCACCGTAAATCTGAAAAAAAACCCACAAAATAGCGTGTTTTGTAGTGTATTGAAGGTGAATCCACCTATTTTTCGAGGAGCCATGAACCCTACAGAAGCAGACAATTGGTTTCAGGAGATGGAAAGGGCTTTACAAGCTCAACACGTGCCTAAGGACCAGTATGTCAAATTTGCCACTTATCAGTTGATGGGAGAAGCTTAGTATTAGTGGCAGGTAGCTCACTGCTTGCTGTAGTAGGGTAATGCTGTGATAACTTGGGACGCCTTCCAATCCAAATTCTATAAGAAGTTTTTTCCCAACTCAATTAGAGCAGCAAAAGAGCTTGAGTTACTGCAGTTAAAGCAAGGTTCCATGATTGTAGCAGAGTATACTAGCAAGTTTGAGGAGCTTTGTCAGTTCTCTAAAGTTTGTCGGGGTGCTTCAGAGGACTACGAAGAGTGGAAGTGTATTAAGTATGAAGGTGGACTACAGAGCGATATTTTGAGTGTTGTGGGGCCAATGGAGGTCAGAATCTTCTCTGAATTGGTGAATAAGAGCAGGGTTATTAAGGATTGCATAAGAAAAGCTGCTTTGGACAAGGGTGATCACCGACCATTCTTTAAGAGGGATCAAGGGAAGAATTTTACGCCGAGAGGCTAGAATTTCAAAAGAGGTGGCTACGTTTCACAACCCCACCAGGGTTAGAATAACTTTCAGAGGTTCAATAACAACAGCAGCCTAGGAAGAGGAAAGGGGAAGCAAGCTCAGGTTTCTCCCAATGACTTGACTTGCGGGAGATGTGGGGTTACCATCCGAACACACCGTGTAGAGCTGGTTTGGATTTGTGCTACTACTATGATGTTGTTGGCCATATGTCGTGGACATGTCTAGAGAAGAAGAACTAGGAGGCTAGGAGAGCTCAGCAGCGAGGTTGAGTTTTCACTATGACAGCGGATGGTGCTGCTAGGTCTGACACACTAATCAGAGGTAAATGTGAAAAAGAAGTCAAGGCTCAATTGGAGGAGTTGATAATAAGAATTTCATTCGGCTAAGCATTTTCCCGTGGGGAGCACCAGTCTTACTGGTGAAAAAGAAGGATCAGAGCATGTGACTGTGCGTGGACTACAAACAAATGAACAAGGTAATAGTAAAGAATAAATATCCATTGCCGAGGATTGACGACCGGATGGATCAGTTATAAGGAGCTGGAGTTTCCCAAAGATCGACTTGAGGTCTGGTTATCACCAGATCAGAGTGAGAGATGAAGACATCCCTAAGACTACTTTCAGAACTCACTATGGTCATTACGAGTGCATTGTAATGTCTTTTGGGTTAACAAATGCCCCTGCTATGTTCATGGATTACATGAACAGAATTTTTTGACCCTTGCTGGATAAGTTTGTCGTGGTATTCATTGATGATATTTTGATTTATTCTAAGACTAAGGAGGAGCACACAGAGCGCTTGAGGACTGTGTTGCAGATTCTAAAAGAGAGAAAACTTTATGCAAAACTTTCTAAATGTGAATTCTGGAAGGAAGAGGTGAAGTTTCTGGGTCACGTGGTAAGTAAAAATGGTATTGCAGTGGGTCCTTCTAAGGTTGAGGCAGTGATGGATTGGGAACTGCCTACATCAGTGATGGAAATTAGGAGCTTTTTAGGATTGGCAGGGTATTATCAGAGACTCATTAAAGGATTCTCGCAAATTGTGTTGCCTATGACGAAGTTAACTCAAAAGGACGTGCCATTTGTATGGGCATCAGAATGCGAGGAGAGCTTTCAAACTTTGAACCAAAGATTAACAACATCGCCTGTACTTGTATTTTCTAAACCCAATGAACCATTGGAGGTGTATTGTGATGCTTTGTTGAAAGGCTTGGAGTGTGTGCTGATGCAACACCGAAATATTGTGGCTTATGCTTCTCATCAGTTAAGACCGCACAAAGTAAACTATCCGACTCATGACTTGAAACTTGTTGCGGTTGTGTTTGCATTGAAAGTGTGGAGACACTACTTTTATAGAGTGAAGTTTAGAGTCTTCTTTGATCATAAGAGCTTGAAATAACCTCTTTGATCAAAAGGAGCTTAATATGCGTCAGAGGAGATGGATAGAATTGCTGAAGGATTATAATTTTGAGCTGAGTTATCATCTGAGAAAAGCAAATATGGTGGCGGATGCACTGAGCCGGAAGTCCTTAAACATTGCTTGGATGATGGTCAAGGAGGAGAAGTTGTTGAGAGAGTTTCAGAACCTTAACTTGGCATTTGGGAGGTAGCCGGGAATGTGTGCTTACACCAGTTGCATACCTCCAATGATTTCAAGGCTGAGATTCAGAAGGCTCAGCAGAATGATCAGGAGCTGCAGAAAATATTGCAAGGAACAGAACAGAGAAAACTAAGAGAGGTTACTCGAGACAGACAAGAAGTTTGGAGGTACAAAGCAAGAATGTGGGAGACATGAGGCAAGATATGCTGACAGAGGCTCATAGGAGTGGATTCTCGATTCATCCTGGAGCTACCAAGATGTATCATGACTTGAAAGCAGTGTTTTAGTGACCAGGAATGAAAATGACATAGTAGTGCATGTATCTAAATATTTGACTTGCCAGAAGTTGAAAATTGAACATCAGAATCCGTCCTGAATACTACAACCCTTAGAGATTCCACAATGGAAATGGGAAGGTATCACCATAGATTTCGTGTCCGGTTTGCCGACAACTAGAGCGGGATTTGATGCGGTATAGGTAATTGTTGATCAGATGACTAAATCCGGTCATTTTTTTCTGTTCTTATGAGCTGTACCTTAGAAGAGTTAGTGCGTTTGTACATAAAAGAGATTGTAAGGCTGCATGGTGTGCATATGGTTATAGTTTCTGACAGAGATCCTGTAACATCCTGATTTTGTGATAGATTCGTGTATGCGAGTTTTACATTTTGTTTGCGTAACGTCTTTGACAAATTTTTCTGTGATCCTTAAATAAAATGAATAATAATGTAATATTAATATTATGTTATTATTTAATTTTATTTGACGAAGGACGATCACTTGATATTGGGCCCAAAAGATTGTAATTAAGTACCACTACTTGAGATAATTTTATCATGTCCAATTACCTTAATTACCTTCTAAGATATTTAAAAATTAACATCGCTGACTCAGCGGTTTAAAATTGCGACACCCAGCACTTAATGTGCCACGTGTCGCGACACATGCCTCCTTCCCCTTGATTAAGTGACACTTAGTCACTAATCAAGCTATATAAAAGCACAAAATTCTCTCTCTTTCCTCAATGAACAGCCGAGGCATGCATGGAGAGAAAAGCGAGGACTTTGGTTGATTTCTGACTTTCTGAGCTTGATTTCTTGAGATCCATGATCCCACAAAAATTCTGATATGATAGAAGTGACCGTATCTTCCTCTTTTACGCAATGACATGCGTTTTCTTCGATGGAATCATGAAGTGGAGCTGCCCCTGCCAGGAACCAGTTTAGCCGAACCAAAGGAGGGGAGAAACCACCGAGTTTTCGACATTTTTCCTCTGTTTGATAGATCAGAAAACTCCTCTGGTAACTTGTGTGTGTTCTGCACTTCACAGAGGTAGGGTTTAACTCTTTAATCAGTTAAAATTATGGGTTAATTGATATATATGATTGGATTGTTGTCTGTTGATGTTTGTTGTTCAAATCTGTGATTGTTACCTGTTGAAATTTTAGCTGAATTGCTGCTGAAATTGTTGTTGTGATTCGGCCATGTTGAGGAATTAGGAACTGAGATATTGTTATTGAATAATTGGCTAAAATCTGTTATATAATAGTATGTAACTGAGTTTTGTTAGTTGGATGTTGATTTGGGATTAAATATAACTAAAACAAATATTTTGAACAGAAGTTTTGAGTAAAAAAGAGCAGATGCTTGGCTTTTGAGAAAGATTTAATGAACAAAAAATATTTATTTATAAATATATGAACTTTATCAAAATTAAATTGAGTTTGGTTTTTGAAAAAAAATAATTGGTTTGAAATAAAGGGTTTAAAGTGGAAGACGGCTTTGGGAAAAATATAACTCTAATTGAACGAAAATAGTTTTATTTTGAAAACGGAAGAACCGCACCCAATTTACTTATTTTAATGAATTTTTGAGTAATTAAAAATTGTACAATATTTTGAATAATTTATAAAGAAACCAGTGAAGATTGGATCTTTTTATAGAAGTTTAGAGTTTTTTTGAGTAATTTTTAAAGTACCGTAAATTTAATTAAAGTAACTTGTAGAATATGCTATTTTTTAAAGTTTAAGCATATTTATGCATTTTTAGTTCCATAGGCATATTTATGCATTTTTAAAAGCATAACTCTGAGATATTCGAAAACGTGATTCTAAAGATAAATCTCATGACCTGCTCTGTTTCAATTGATTATTTTAGAGAGATTGTGGAATTTTGGATAATGAAATATTATATCTTAAAAGTTAAGATTTAGTTAGAACATGTTTAATTTGCTTAAGAAATACCAACCTGGAGCAAGTGGGGCGACCACTGCATCTACCCGAGAAGCTCAAAATCATCTCAACTTGGAACAAGTGGGGCAAGCCACACCCTTGCATTTACCCAGAGAGCTCAAACCATCTCGATCCGGAGCAAGTGGGGTGAACCACACCCTTGGATCTACCCGGGGAGCCTCAACTAACCAACCTGGAGCAAGTGAGACGAACTACAACCCTTGCGTCTACCTAGGAGGTACGTTCTCATAATTCCAGGTGGGGATCCTAACCTCCCACCATCTTGTGGGAGGCGATTTTACAATACCAGGAGGAACAAAGAAGGGGATCCTCACCTTCCACCATCTCACTGAGGTCGCACTTTCAAGAAAGAGTGCTCGAGATAAAACAGTCACATTTATAATCAAATCACGCCCAATATTGTATTTATAATTAACATATAGTTCTTCAAATTTATCTCCACTATACTCCGATATCTTCTCTTTAATCAACTCAAAACACTTCACGAAACTACTCTAGTTAACCTACCCACAATGCTATGTACCAGTACACTATCGCTATCCCAAAAGCCTAAACACTAGCTAGGGAGTCTCAAATGGTAGTTTATAGAGTTTTGGAAAGCTATAGGAATGGTTTAAAACTTAAAAATTTACTTTTGTCAAAACAGGATGGTCATGCGTATGCATGCTACCCGCGTACGTGGATTTTCAAAATAGAGGGGGTGGCTTGCGTACACATAAACACCGTTGCGTATGCACACCTTCAAATTTTGGCCATTCTCACGTACACTGCGCATGAGTGTGAAAATTGGCAAAGTTACATATGCATCCACCTCATGCGTACACGAATGTGTTGAACAGAAGAGAATTCTCGCGTACCCATGCATGTTTCTACGTACGCTTGTCTTGTGTTTTCCAAAAAAAACTGTTAAGTCTGCAGAAATCCATTTTTTTGTACCAAATTTTAAACGTGCATAACTTTTCTGTTAAAAATTATTTTTAGTTTGTTCTTCGAATGTTGTAAACTTCACGAGCCCAATTTTCATTCAAGACAAGTTTTACAAAATTTGAGGATCTAGAAGCCAAGTTATAGCCTGCCAAAGTTGGTCAAAAATAAGTTTTTACCAAAGTTTACAAAACTCTAGTTTACCAAAATTCTCAATTCCAAATCACTGACTTCACAACCAAAACAGTCCCAAATGTTTGCAAACCATGTTCATATGCTTTCCAATCACTTCACAATATACCAATATCCAAAACTGTACAATCTATTCAACCAGTTCATTCATAAATTCTCACCAAATCCAACTTCAACCATTAACATTTCACATGCCATATCTACTCAACAATTCCCAACTACAATGCACATCAAACCACCACATTTATTTTCTATATCTACTATGTTTCACGTAACATTATACATTAAATATGAGAAACCAAAACCATACGTTAGCTGATTCCTCCCTAAGCTCAAAATGCCGAAATTCAAGCTTCAAAGACTCGAAATCGATTCCAACAAGTTCCAGCCACCAAAGCTTGAACCCAAGCACTCCAATTTGCTACTTTAACTTCAATCCAACACACATTCAATCTAATCCATTCAATTCACCACAATTAACACTAGGGTTCACAAAATTAGACAAACCACATGGATTTAGAATTTTTTTTATCTTACCCATTGATGATTGGGGTAAAACACAACAATTATCCAAAGCTAGATTGCATCTAAACCACCAAAATCATCAAAATCACTCAATACCCAAACCAAATTCGCACAAATGAAAGGGATAGAGAATTGGACACGAAATTCAGAGATACCTACCACTTTGTTCAGATAGAATTGTAGAGCTCGAAAAGACAAATGCGTGGCTATAAACAATGCGGCGATCGGAGCTTCGAATTGAATGTTATGGAAGATAGAAGATTGGAATGGAAAGTGGGTTAGGGTTCTTACCTTCACCCTCACCAATTCAACGTGTTTCACATTTGAGGGAGGGGAAGTGGCTGAGTTATGGGTTATATATGTTGGGCCTTTGTGCCTAGTTTGGGTCCGGTCCAACTAGTTCGGCTCGTTAGTCCGGTTTTGGGTCAAAACCTTTAAAATTAGCTTTTTAAATTCGTATTTTAATTATTTTTACTTCTTCAATTATAATATTTAATTTTTAAATTTCTTTGGCTCATAATTAATTTTGGGGGGTTTTACATACACGACAGCGCCGCGCGACGCGGGAAACCTCTTCTGACCAGCATGCTCGCATACGCGAAAGTGGCTCACGCACGCGACATATGTAAACTTTCAAATCTCGCGTACGCAGGTGGCATGCGTACGCATGACCATCCTGTTTTGCTAAAATTGTATTTTTGAGTTTTTAACTATTCGTCTAGTGTTCTAAACCTCTGTAACTACTATTTTAAGATCCCCTAGCTAGTGCTTAGACTTTGGGACCAGTGAGAGTATATTGGGAGAAATAAAAAGAAAATTTTCGGTTATGAATTTAGAGCCGATACTTAAGATTGTAGAGTACTGTGGGTGGATTAACTAGAGTATTTTGTGAAGTGTAATGAGTGGATTAAAGAGGACATATCGGAGTATAATAGAGATAAGTTTGAAGAAGTATATTTTGATTATGAAACTAAATTGGGCATGATTATTTTATCCTGAGCACTCTTTCTCGGAAAGTGTGACCCCAGTGAGATGGTGGAAGGTGAGGATTAAGCTGGCAATGGGTAGGGTAGGGTAGGGTTTGGACTCTACCCTAACCCTACCTGCAGGTTGAGAATCTCTCAATCCTAACCTTACCCGCACCCTAAAGTTCTAAACCCTACCCTACCCTACCCTACCCGTAGAAATATCAATTTTTTTCAAAGTAAATATAAAATTTAATCATTTCAAATTTTATATATATTAAGAACATAAAAAATAAAAAACTAATACTCTAAATTACTAAATTAACTAACTAGTTTAGTGGTTGTTCACTTATTGTAAATCATTACATAAGGGAGGTTGTGTGTTCAACTTTCACTTCCTTCACTATATACCTAATTTTATAAAATATGTGTTATATATGAGGTGCCAATAGGGTAGGGTAGGGTACACCCTAAACCCATACACTACGCTACCCGCAGGCATACCCGGACCATATCCTACCCTACCCGCAGCGGGTTGGGTAGCCTACTGGTGCACGAATTTGCAATCACACTCTTTGCAATCCGCACAACTGACCAGCAAGTGCACTGGGTCGTCCAAGTAATACCTTATGTGAGTAAGGGTCGATCCCACGGAGATTATTGGGTTGAAGCAAGCTATGTTTATTTTATTAATCTTAGTCAGGATATCAATAAGGTTATTTGGATTTAATTGTAAGAAGTCAAAGTATTTGGAATAAGGAATTGTTACTTTATTAATGGAGAATATGTTAGAGTTTTGGAGATGCTTTGTCCTCTGAATCTCAACTTTTCCTTGAAATCCTTTTCCCACACGCAAGGTCCCTTCCATGGCAAGCTCTATGTAGGGTGTCACCGTTGTCAATGGCTACTTCCCATCCTCTCAGTGAAAACGTTCCTATGCTCTGTCACAGCACGGCTAATCATCACTTTCCGGATTCTCAAGAATGCCGCCATCAATTCTAGCTTATACCACGAAGATTCTGATTAAGGAATCTAAGAGATACTCATTCAATCTGATGTAGAACGGAGGTGGTTATCAGGCACACGTTCATGGATCGAGGAAGGTGATGAGTGTCATGGATCATCACCTTCTCCATAATTAAGCGCGAATGAACATCTTAGATAGGAACAAGCGTGTTTGAATGGAAAACAAAAGTAATTGTATTAATTCATTGAGACGTTGCAGAGCTCTTCACCCCCAACAATGGAGTTTAGAGACTCATGCCATCAAAGTGCATATAATTCAGATCTGAAAATGTCATGAGGTACAAAATAAGTCTATAAAAGTTGTTTAAATAGTAAATTAGTAACCTAGGTTTACAGAAAATGAGTAAACTAAGATAATTGGTGCAGAAATCCACTTCTGGGGCCCAATTGGTGTGTGCTGGGGCTGAGACTAAAGCTATCCACGAACTGAGACTTTTCTTGGAGTTGAACTCCAAGTTATAACGTGTTTTGGGCGTTCAACTCCGGATCATGACGTGTTTCTGGCGTTTAACTCCAGACAGCAGCATGTACTTGGCGTTCAACGCCAAGTTACGTCGTCTATCTTCGCGCAAAGTATGGACTATTATATATTGCTGGAAAGCCCTGGATGTCTAATTTCCAACGCCGTTGAGAGCGCGCCAATTGGACTCCTGTAGCTCTAGAAAATCCATTTCGAGTGAAGGGAGGTCAGGATCCAACAGCATCAGCAGTCCTTTTTCAGCCTAACTCAGATTTTTGCTCAGCTTCCTCAATTTCAGCCAGAAAATATCTGAAATCACAGAAAAATACACAAACTCATAGTAAAGTCCAGAAATATGATTTTTGCTCAAAAACTAATAAAATTCAATTAAAAACTAATTAAAACATACTAAAATCTACATGAAATTACCCCCAAAAAGCGTATAAAATATCCGCTCATCACCTACCCTACCCGAACGGGTTGGACCGGGTGATAAACGAAATTTAGCATGTCGATTTAGAATTCAATGATGAATATGATCGTGAGTATAGTCTAATCGACACTTAAACTTCGTACCAAACAATCCTACAATCTATAACCGAGAGTATTAGTCTCCTGAGTCGTCCTCCCTTGGAATTGCTAGAGTGTGCATCTTATTGATTAGAAAGCCTTGTTATGATTCTTTGAAGGTTTTAGCAAAATAGAAAACAAACAATCAATCCTTAGAAGACTTGGCTTAGGGTTGGCATTAGAAATTCTATCCTTATAGTTCTTTCAATGATGACAACAATTAGGCCTTGCTTCATTTAGTTAACCCCTAGGCATAGAGGAAAGTCAAATGAGAGTACTCAACTTGAGTCACAAGTCCTAGCTTTACCTTATGGAAATCTAGCTTTAGTGTACTCCAAGTCAATTAACAATCCTTGAGATTCTAAAGGAATTGATTAAATCCAAAACTACAAAATTGAATCTAAGATCTATGAGAATTGAGCAGTTACAAACACTAATTGAGATTGGAGAAGAAGATCTATGACATGAACAAAATGAATTGAGAATTGCAATGGATCTCACCAAAGAGTGAATGAAAATTCAGAAATTGGATGAAGATGAACCCTAGTGAGAGCTTTGAATCTCTCTCCTTCTCCACAAGTGTAACTAACTATCTCCCCAAAAAATATCTAAAATCTAGAAAAATGAGATAAAAGTCCTTAACCCTTGTTCCCTTGGTCTTCTTAAACTTTTCCCGCCAGAGCACTTCCCCAAAATGGGATTCCCAACTGCCTCCACGCCCAAGTCACATGACTCTTAAAAAATCATATTCGCACATCGGCGCGCACGCGCAATGTACGCGTGCGCGTCCACGGGGCATCTTGTAATGTGTGCGGAGGCATAATGTACGCGTGCGCGCCATCGGAGATCATGGCCTAGCCCCTACGTAAGCCGGCTCGTGGCTTGGCTCTTGGCTTCGACTTCTAACTGCTCAATCCGCGTGGACGCGTCAAGTGTGCGCACGCGCCCATGCCGAGATTTCCAAAGTTCAATTCTCATGCTCCCTTCCTTTGCACCCGTCCTTCTTCTCTCTTCCGGTCCGTCCCTGCCCTATATTCTGAAACCACTTAACACACAGGTCACGGCATCGAATGGCATCAAGAGAAGATTAGAAATATATCTAATTTAGTGCAAAATAAGCATGTTTTCATTCATGAGGCAAAATTAGGAAAGGAACACAAAGTCTTGTATTTTCATGTAGAAGGCGTGTGGAATTATTGATAAAACCCCTGAAATCAACACAAGATAAACCCTCAAAATGGAGTATATCAACCTCCCCACACTTAGATTCTAGCATGTCCTCATGCCTAGAGAAATGCAAAAGAAACACAAAAGACCGAGGGATCATAAAGGTATAAGACTCATGAAGTGCAACCTACTTATATGAATGCAACTATGACTAGTTCTATTATCTACTTGGTTAGGAACAAATCAACCTTCCTAAGATATATGCAAGCATATAGGGTCCGATGGTGGTCAATACATAGGACTTACCAATTTTAAGCGTCAAATGCAATATATGCGACTTTGCATGAGGAACGCTCGTGAGAGTCGGGAATCAAGGAATTGAGCATCGAACCCTCACCGGAAGTGTTTGCACTCTAGTCGCTCGGTGTTTAGGGTTGATTCTCTCAATCCTCTCCTAATCATGCTTTCTAAGATTTGTTTCTCTTCTAACAATCAACAAATATTTCATGCATGTATACATATATCATTAGGTCTTTTCTTTGGTTGTAATGGGGCTAGGGCCAAGGTAGGATGCATATTTGGTCAAGTGAGCTTAAAATTTGAATCTTTGATGGGCTTAGACTTCCCTCCTAACCTATGACATCCTATACAATTAAGTTCTAACCTAACTACCCATTTTTTTTCACTTTTTCACATACTCATGTATCCCTTTTTTTCATTTCACAACACCCATGCATTGATTTTATTGAGTTACACTTTGCTTGGGGCATTTTGTCCCCTTTTATTTTTTCTTTTTTTTTCTTCTTTTTCTTTCTTTTTCTTTTCCCCTTTTTTTTCTTTTGTTTTTCTCATTTTTTTTCTTTTTTTTTTTCTATATACAAAAGCATCAATGCATAAGGTCTATACATTTGATCACTACATGGGTATGTACCCAATTCCCAATATTTTTAATAATAATACAAAACTACCCTTTTATTCATCCAATGTCCCGAGATTCCCACACTCGAATGATACTCACACACACTAGCCTAAGCTAATCAAAGATCCAAATAAGGACTTTTATTGTTTTCCGCTTTAAGGCTTGTAATGTGCTAAATTAAAGAACCAAGTGGGTTAATCGTAAGCTCAAAGTTGGCTAACAAAGGAAGATAAAAGGTAGGACCGTTTGGGTAAGTGAGCTAATGAAATGATGGCCTCAATCATATAAATGCATGAATACACAAAATAGTGGATATAAAGAATCAAACAAATCAAGGATCACACTCATAGAGAGAGAACAATTGCACACAAGAAGGATAGTAGGTGACTATAAGATGTAGCCACAAAGCAAGGCTCAAAGCTCACTAGCTTGTGTTCTTAACTCAAAATCCATGTTCCAAAATATAATCCTTCATGCAAATTCGGCATCAAAATTGTTTAAAATTGGCAATGCCACGGTTGCCCCAAAGTATTGGTTTCCTAAGAAAGAGTTTCATTGTTCCAACCAAGTAAATTTATCATGCAAATGGTGTCAATTAAGACCTAATCATGCAACCAATCCTAATTACAAAGGAGTTCAAAGAACAAGAATTTATTCGGGTGTTACCTACGGAGATCGGTTGGCCGACCTCCCCACACTTAAAACTTAGCACGGTCCTCCGTGCTATAGGTTAGGCGCAATGGGTGGTCGAGTCCCGAGTGTCCCTCATCTCCAATGTCATCGCTATCTCTGCTTGAAGTTGAGGTGGATGTGGAGATATCAGGTTCCTCCATAGGTGGGGTGACTATGCTTAGAAGTTTCTTCACGTGAGCGTATCGGCATTGGTTACGCCTCTCATAACGGTCCAACTTCTTGTGTAGGTCTTCAAGGCGTTGGGTGGCTGATTTTTGTGGTGTGGATGGTGTGGTAGTGTTGCGAGTTGGCGTGGGTAGTCCAATGTCCTTGGTGAATTCCGGAGGCTTGAGGCACCTCTTGGTCGGAATAACATCACCCTCGACCAGAATTGAGGTTCTCCTATCCTTAGCCTCTCGGTGGACGCCGGCCATTGCAACTAATTCAGTCACCATAGCAGGGAATGATAGATTTTCCTTGGTATGAATGCGCCCCATGGATTAGCGAATGGCATGCGAAATGTCGACCGGTTTCTCGGTTAAGATGCACCATATCAATAATGCAAGCTCGGCGGTTATGGATGACCCATGGGTGCTCGAGAGCACGTAATGAGCTAGAATTTGGGCCCATGCCGTGGCTTCTTGAGTGAGGTAGCGGGCATCTAAACCCTTTGGCCGTTGCTTTATGGTCCCCCGAATCCAACATGCGTCGGGTAAAGCAATTACGCGGAGGATTGCGTTCCAATCGAACGCACGGTCATCGCATGCAGTCAAGACCTCTTGGTAGGCATCATATCCATCCGTTAACGGTTCAATCCCAAGGATTTCTCGGATGGTTTCCACTGTGACTGACACTTGCTTCCGGCGCACAAATATTGATGTGAGAAGGGGTGAGTGGTAGTTGGAGTAGAATTCCACCACCCATGAGAGATTGGCCTCCTTTGGTTGCCTCAAGAGGAACCTCCATTGCCTCCTGTTAATGTGTGGCATCACTATCGGAGTGAGGTGAGCCGGTAGGACTAGAAGAGGCTCCGGGTGATAATTCCTTTCAATCATTCTTTAGTAAATAAGTTCGCAGTAGCGGTTAGGGAACTTATTTGAATCCTTTGAAGGGTTGTCCTTCTCTAGAACATCAACGGGGCCCTTAGCCTTCTTTAGGAGTGGCTTGGCCGTTAGTTCTTGGTGCGCTATATTGGAAGCTGACTTCTTCGGGGCTTTTCCTTTGTTCTTTTTGATTACCATCCTGTGATAGCAAAGAAAAGGGATAACATTAAACTCAAAGAAGCGTAATTGAAGGCGATTATGCAAATGAAGAGTAGTGCCATAAGAAGATGGGTATCGTTATCACATGACAGCTGCAACATGTAACTCAGATAACATGTGATGAGCAAGGCGAATCATTTGCATGTGGTGCAAGGGTAGTTTAAGCATGCAAGTAAGAAGCATGAGAGGCATACACCTTCAAATACCAAAGTCGGAGGCAATTTATGAAAAGGTGAGTGGATGGATTGGAAAATGTGGGGATGCACCCAAAAGTGGTTAGTTAAGAGGCAACTAGTCAAAATGAGCTCAAAACTCAAGTATGCCTTTCATCAAACACTTGGCGTGCATCCTTTTTGTAGTATGTAATTAGGTGCAAGTGAAAGCAATGTAACAATCCACAATCCATTATTAATGATTACAGTGCACAGTGGGTGTAAGAAAATCAAGCAACACATCTCATCTATCAATGCAAGAAAATGTAGAACCCAAATGCCTATGAAGAGTTAAATGGAAAAACGAAAACACCCCAAAGAAGTAGCTAAAAAGATATAGGGGAAAAGAAAGAGACTACCTAAAACAAGTTGAAATTGAAGATTAAGAATAAAAAATAGAGAAGTAGAGTAAGAGGGGAGTCTAGTAAAGTACCTTGAGAGAGATGGAAATGGGTATGGGAGAGGAGGTTGGAAAGTGGAATGATGGAGGGTGGAGGAGCAATGTAGGGGCCACCGGAAGTAGGTGGTCGGAGGTGGTTGGAAGGAAGGCGAAAGTGTAAGAGGGAAAGGGGTGGTAGAGGGAGTGAGAAGAAGAAAAGTGGAAAAAGAATGAAGGGGGGCAAGGGTGTTTTTATGAAATCTGGCGTCGAGCACCCACGCGTGCGCGCATGGTGCGCGCTCGCGCAAAGAAGCGAGGTGGATTGGGGGCGCGCGCGGGTGCACGAAATTGCAATCACACTTTTGCAATCCCGCACAACTAACCAGCAAGTGCACTGGGTCGTCCAAGTAATACCTTACGTGAGTAAGGGTCAATCCCACGGAGATTGTCGGCTTGAAGCAAGCTATGGTTATCTTGTAAATCTTAGTCAGGATATCAAAAATTATCAAGGTTGATTGTGAAAAGTAAAAGAACATGAAATAAGTACTTGTTTTGCAGTAATGGGGAACAGGTTGAGGTTTTGGAGATGCTCCATCTTCTGAATCTCTGCTTTCCTACTGTCTTCTTCTTCAAGCACGCAAGGCTCCTTCCATGGCAAGCTGTATGCAAGGGTTTCACCGTTGTTAGTGGCTACCTCCCATCCTCTCAGTGAAAATGTTCAACGCACCCTGTCACGGCACGGCTATCCATCTGTCGGTTCTCAATCAGGTTGGAATAGAATCA
>NC_029775.3:95441842-95442102 GCF_000817695.3 Arachis duranensis | reverse complement strand
AACGGAGGTAGTTGTCAGGCACACGTTCATAGTTGAGAATGATGATGAGTGTCACGGATCATCACATTCATCCGGTTTAAGAACAAGTAATATCTTAGAATGGAAGCACGCATGATTGAATGAAAAACAGTAGTAATTGCATTAATCCATCAAGACACAGCAGAGCTCCTCACCCCCAACCATGGGGTTTAGAGACTCATGCCGTAGGGAGTACACAAAGAAACGTGTAAAGTGTCATGAGGTCCCGATACAATGTCAAT
>NC_029775.3:95441515-95441689 GCF_000817695.3 Arachis duranensis | reverse complement strand
GGTGCCAGTTTGGGTGTTTAACTCCAATTTTTATGCCAGTTCCGGCGTTTAACGCTGGGAATTCTGAGGGTGACTTTGAACACCGGTTTGGGCCATCAAATCTTGAGCAAAGTATGAACTATCATATATTGCTGGAAAGCCCAGGATGTCTACTTTCCAACGCCGTTGAGAGCC
>NC_029775.3:95439660-95440054 GCF_000817695.3 Arachis duranensis | reverse complement strand
AGCCTCTTTACAGAGCAAGGAGATCAAGCTTGGGTAAGCCAGTTTGGCCTCAGTGGAATTCTTATTTGCAATTGTGTAGATCTCACAAGTAATCAGATGATGAACCTCCACTTCTTTTCCAAGCATAATGCAATGAATCATCACTGCTCTCTTGATAGTGACCTCAGAACGATTGCTAGTGGGTAATATGGAACGCCCAATAAAGTCTAGCCAACCTCTTGCAATTGGTTTGAGGTCTCCCCTCTTGAGTTGGTTTGGGACACCCTTTGAATTGGTTATCCACTTAGTTCCAGGGAGGCATATGTCCTCTAGCACTTGATCCAACCCTTTATCTGCTCTCACCATTCTCCTATTAAAGGATTCAGGATCATCTTGCAGTTGAGGCAATTTGAAT
>NC_029775.3:95437836-95439630 GCF_000817695.3 Arachis duranensis | reverse complement strand
AGACCCATTATTTTGTGATAATGGTCTTCATGTTCTTTGGTTAAGAACTTCTCTTGATTCCAAAGATTCTTTGGATTATTCTCTTTCTTTCCTCTTAAATTGGTTTGTTTTCCCTTAGGAGCCATGATCTTGATGAATCTTGACTTAGTGATCACGAAAAAGCACACCAAACTTAGAGGTTTGCTTGTCCTCAAGCAAAAGAAAGGAAAGAAGAGAGAGAAGAGAAAAGCAAATTCGAATAGTGTGGGGGAATAGGGAGGCCGAACGTGTATATATAAGGGGGGAAGGAGAGATTTCGAAAATTTGGAAGGAGATTTGAGAAGATATGGAAAGAAATTGAGAGAAAGTTGAGTTTTTGAACAAGATTTGGGGAAGATTTGAAAGAGATTTGAAGAATGATTTTGATTTTTGAAGATTTGAAGATGAATGATGAAAATTTGAAATGTGTTTGTGTAGAAAAGTATGGTTCAAAAAAAAAAAGTTTGAAAAAAATTTAATCAGAAAGCAAAATCTCTGTCCCCCACCTTTCTGGCGTTAAACGCCCAGAATGGTACCCATTCTGGCGTTTAACGCCCATTTGCTAGCCAATGTGGGCGTTTAACGCCCAGCCAGGTGCCCTGGCTGGCGTTAAACGCCAGAATTCCCTTTGTCACTGGCCGTTTTGCTAAACGCCCAGGATGCTGCACACCTGGCGTTAAACGCCCAGAATGGTGCCCATTCTGGCGTTTAACGCCCAAAATGGCACCCTTACTGGCGTTAAACGCCTAGAATGGTGCCCATTGTGGCGTTTAACGCCCAAAATGCCCCTTACTGGCGTTTTTTCGCCAGTAAGCTCTTTTTCTTTGCTTTTAGCACTGAATCCTTCTGTAACTCTGTGAATTCCTTCAATTTTGATAATTGCCTCTGTAGAAATAAAACATATAACCTGCTAATGACTGGGTTGCCTTCCAACAAGCGCTTCTTTATTGTCTTTAGCTGGACCTTTACTGAGGATCATTCCAGCCTCAGTTTTGAGCATTCTTGCTCAAAATTGCTCTCAAGATAATGCTTGATCCTCTGTCTATTAACAATGAACTTTTTGTCAGAATCAATATCCTGTAGCTCAACATATCCATATGGTGACACTCCTGTAATCACATACGGACCCCTCCACCGGGATTTAAGTTTTCCTGGGAACAATCTGAGCCTAGAGTTGAAGAGCAGAACTTTTTATCCTGGCTCAAAGACTCTGGATGACAACTTCTTGTCATGGCACTTCTTTGCCTTTTCCTTATAAAGCTTTGCATTTTCAAAGGCACTGAGTCTAAATTCATCTAGCTCATTTAGCTGGAGTAATCTCTTTTCACCAGCTAACTTAGCATCCAGGTTTAGGAATCTGGTTGCCCAGTAGGCTTTATGTTCCAGTTCCACGGGCAAATGACAGGCCTTGCCATACACAAGTTGGTATTGAGAGGTTCCTATAGGAGTCTTAAATGCTGTTCTGTATGCCCAAAGAGCATCATCCAAGCTCTTTGCCCAATCCTTTCTTCGGGCTATTACAGTCCGTTCTAGGATTCTTTTTAGCTCTCTGTTAGAGACTTCAGCTTGCCCATTTGTCTGTGGATGATACAGGGTAGCCACTTTGTGGCTAATTCCATATCGGACCAAAGCAGAGTAAAGCTGTTTATTGCAAAAATGAGTACCCCCGTCACTGATTATGACTCTGGGAACACCAAATCTGCTAAAGATGTGTTTCTGGAGGAATTTCAGCACAGTCTTAGTATCATTAGTGGGTGTAGCAATTGCTTCTACCCA
>NC_029775.3:95436322-95436980 GCF_000817695.3 Arachis duranensis | reverse complement strand
GTGTCAGCAGCTAGCAGATTACTCAGAGGTTTTGCAATTTTCGAAAAATCCTTTATGAACCTTCTGTAGAATCCTGCATGCCCCAGAAAGCTTCTGATTGCCTTAACATTGGCAGGTGGTGGTAATTTTTCAATTACCTCTACCTTTGCCTTATCCACCTCTATTCCCCTGCTTGAAATTTTGTGTCCAAGGACAATTCCTTCAGTCACCATAAAGTGACATTTCTCCCAGTTTAAAACCAGGTTAGTCTCTTGGCACCTTTTCAGGACAAGTGCTAGGTGGTTAAGACAGGCGCTGAATGAGTCTCCATATACTGAGAAGTCATCCATGAAGACTTCCAGGAATTTCTCCACCATGTCAGAGAAGATGGATAGCATGCATCTTTGAAAGGTTGCAGGAGCATTACACAGACCAAAAGGCATCCTCCTGTAGGCAAACACGCCAGAAGGGCAAGTAAATGTTATTTTCTCTTGGTCTTGAGGATCTACTGCAATTTGGTTGTAACCTGAATAGCCATCCAAAAAGGAGTAATAATCATGACCAGCTAGTCTTTCCAACATTTGGTCTATGAATGGCAAAGGAAAATGATCATTTCTGGTGGCTGTATTGAGCCTTCTGTAGTCAATACACATGCGCCACCCTGTGACTGTTCTTGTAG
>NC_029775.3:95432982-95436114 GCF_000817695.3 Arachis duranensis | reverse complement strand
ACCACTGGTTTGGCATTATCCTCCAACAGGATCTTGTGCATGCATCTAGCTGGGCTAATGCCCTTAAGATCACTTATGGACCACCCAAGAGCTGTCTTGTGTGTCCTTAGCACTTGAATTAGTGCTTCCTCTTCCTGTGGATTTAAAGCAGAGCTTATGATCACTGGAAAAGTGTCACCCTCTCCCAGAAATGCATACTTCGGGGATGGTGGTAGTGGTTTGAGTTCAGGTTTGGGAGGCTTATCCTCCTCCTGAGGAATTTTCGAAAATTCCTTTGTTTCCTCTGGTTCTTCTTGATCAGGTTGAGCATCCTTGAAGATGTCCTCAAGCTCTGATTCTAGGCTTTCAGTCATATTGATCTCTTCTACCAGAGAGTCAATAATGTCAGCGCCATAGTGTATGCAGGTATTAGATTGATACTTGCTCCAAGATCACATAGGGCTGTCTTGGTGCAAGCACCTTCTAATGTGCATGGTATCATAAAGCTTCCTGGATCTTGAAGCTTTTCTGGTAAGCTTTTCAAGATGACTGCACTGCATTCTTCAGTGAGAAATATTTTTTCAGTTTCTCTCCAATCCTTCTTATGACTTAAGATCTCTTTCATGAACTTAGCATAAGAAGGTATTTGCTCAAGTGCCTCTGCAAACGGAATCTTTATTTCAAGAGTTCTTAGATAGTCTGCAAAGCAGGCAAATTGCTTATCCTGCTCCGCTTGGCGGAGTTTTTGAGGATAAGGCATCTTGGCTTTATATTCTTCAACCTTAGTTGCTGCAGGCTTATTCCTTACAGAAGTGGTTGAAGAAGCCTTTTTAGAGGGATTACCGTCAACACTCTCAGGTGTCTGATCCTCCCTTGGCGTTTGAACGCCAGGGATGGGTGAAGATTGGGCGTTTAACGCTAATTTCTCTCCCTTTTCTGGTGTTTGAACGCCAGAACTGGGCAGGGAATGGGCGTTTAACGCCAGCTTTCCTCCCCTTTCTGGCGTTTGAACGCCAAAAGTAATCCTCTCTAGGCTCTTACTGTCCTCAGAGGGATTTTGGACAGTGGTTTGGTTATCCTCTGTCAATTGTTCCTTATTTGGCTTTTTGCTACTTTGAGCAGTGTTATTCAATGTCTTCCCACTCCTCAGTTGAACTGCTTGACATTCTTTTATTATCTGTTTAGATATCTGCTGTTTTGCTTAATTCAACTGCAGTTCTATATTCTTGTTAGCAATTTTAGTTTCATGGAGCATCTCTTTAAATTCTGCTAACTGTTTTGTCATCAGGAGCAATTGTTGATTAAGCTCAATCATCTGTTCTTGAGGATTATGATCAGTGGCTACTGCCATGACTTCCTCTTTTGGGGAGAACTCATTGCCAGAGTACAAATATTGATTTCTAGTAACAGTGTCTATGAGCTCTTGAGCCTCTTCAATTGTCTTCCTCGTGTGTATAGATCCACCAGCTGAGTGGTCTAAAGACATCTGAGCTTTTTCTGTAAGCCCATAGTAGAAGATGTCTAATTGTACCCACTCTGAAAACATTTCAGAGGGGCATTTTCTTAGCATACCTCTATACCTCTCCCAGGCATTGTAAAGGGATTCATTATCCTCTTGTTTAAAGTCTTGGATGTCCAGCCTTAGCTGTGTCCTCCTCTTTGGAGGGTAAAAGTGATTCAGGAATTTGTCTGATAACTGTTTCCATGTTTTTATGCTTGCTGTAGGTTGGTTATTCAACCACCTCTTAGCTTGATCTTTTATAGCAAATGGAAACAGTAATAGTCTGTAGACATTCTGATCCACCTCTTTTTCACGTACTGTGTCAGCAATTTGCAAGAACTGTGCCAGAAACTCAGTAGGTTCTTCTTGTGGAAGACCGGAATACTGGCAGTTTTGCTGCACTATGATAATGAGTTGAGGATTTAGCTCAAAGCTGCTTGCTTTGATGGGAGGTGTATAGATGCTACTCCCATATGCAGCTGTAATGGGGTTAACATATGACCCCAGAGTCCTTCTGGACTGTTCAATTCCACTTAGGTCCATAATGGATAAAGGGAAATGATATGGATTGCAAGTAGATAAAAATATTTTTTAAAAAAAAAAAGTGACCAATGGATTGCAAGTAGATAAAAATATTTTTTTTTTAAAAAAAAGTGACCGAAAAAAATATAAAATAAAATAAATAGAGAATAAAATAAAATTTCGAAAATTAACAGAAAATAAGATCAAAGCAAATTGAAAACTGAATCAATTAGTTAATTAAAAAGATTTTGAAATCAGCAATTGAAAAGATATGATTGAAAATTATTTTGAAAAAGATTTGATTGATTTTTTTTTTTTTGAAATGAGGAAAGAGAAAAACAACAAAATGACACCAAACTTAAAATTTTTAGAAAACCAAACACAAATTTTCGAAAATTTTAAAGGAAAAGCACAAGGAGGACACCAAACTTAGAATTTTTAAAGAACAAGAAAGGACTAAGAACATGCAAATTCGAAAATTAAAAGAAAACAAAGGCATGCAATTGACACCAAACTTAAAAAATGAAACTAGACTCAAATAAAAGACTCTAAACCAACAAAAATAAAACAGTCCTAATCTAAGCAACAAGATAAGCCGTCAGTTGTCCAAACTCGAACAATCCCCGGCAACGGCGCCAAAAACTTGGTGCACGAAATTGCAATCACACTTTGCAATCCCGCACAACTAACCAGCAAGTGCACTGGGTCGTCCAAGTAATACCTTACGTGAGTAAGGGTCGATCCCACGGAGATTGTCGGCTTGAAGCAAGCTATGGTTATCTTGTAAATCTTAGTCAGGATATCAAAAATTATCAAGGTTGATTGTGAAAAGTAAAAGAACTTGGAATAGAATCCAGTGATTCTTTTGCGTCTGTCACTAACGCCCAGCCCTCAGGAGTTTGAAGCTCGTCACAGTCATTCAATCATTGAATCCTACTCAGAATACCACAGACAAGGTTTAGACCTTCCGGATTCTCTTGAATGCCGCCATCAGTTCTAGCTTATACCACGAACATTCTGATTAAAGAATCTAAGAAATATCTACTTAATCTAAGGTAGAACGGAGGTGGTTGTCAGGCACACGTTCATAGTTGAGAATGATGATGAGTGTCACGGATCATCACATTCAT
>NC_029775.3:95432645-95432868 GCF_000817695.3 Arachis duranensis | reverse complement strand
AATCCATCAAGACACAGCAGAGCTCCTCACCCCCAACCATGGGGTTTAGAGACTCATGCCGTAGGGAGTACACAAAGAAACATGTAAAGTGTCATGAGGTCCCGATACAATGTCAATAGATCCTATTAAAAGTGAACTAGTAACCTAGGGTATACAGAAATGAGTAAATGACGTAAAAATCCACTTCCGGGCCCACTTGGTGTGTGCTTGGGCTGAGCATTGA
>NC_029775.3:95415473-95432458 GCF_000817695.3 Arachis duranensis | reverse complement strand
GGCCATCAAATCTTGGGCAAAGTATGGACTATCATATATTGCTAGAAAGCCCAGGATGTCTACTTTCCAACGCCGTTAAGAATCCAACAGCATCTGCAGTCCTTTTCAGTCTCTGAATCAGATTTTTGCTCAGGTCCCTCAATTTCAGCCAGAAAATACCTGAAATCACAGAAAAACACACAAACTCATAGTAAAGTCCAGAAAAGTAAATTTTAAATAAAAACTAATAAAAATATACTAAAAACTAACTAGATCATACTAAAAACATACTAAAAACAATGCCAAAAAGCGTACAAATTATCCGCTCATCACGCGCGCGCACGTTGCGTGCACGCGTCCATGGGCTTGTGCTGGTGGCACAAGGATGGCTTAGAGTTGGCACAACTCTCTAGACGAAGTACCAGAAGTTGGCTGCAGGGTTATTGGCGCGCGCGCACGGTGCGCGTGCGCGGCAGTGTGGTTATGCCCCAGGCATGAGATGGGCTTGGGGTGGGCCTAACTCTCTGTGAATTGGCCTAGAGGAGTGTGCAGGACGAGGGACGCGTGCGCGGCCTGGGCGCGCCCGTGCACATCGTGTTGCATGCATATGGGCGCGTGCGCTTAGTGCAGGCCTGAGAGTGGCCTAACTCTCTGGAATATGTGCCAAGAGTGCACGAGGGCCATCGGCGCGCGCGCGCACTGTGCGCTAGCGCATCGATCTGCAGATTTGTTAAAGCGTGCGTACGCGCCATGTGCGCGCACGCGTGGTTGGCCTGTGCCTCAAGCATGGGGCTGGCGCAGGGTGGGCTCAAGTCTCTGGAAAATGTATGGAGGGTTGCATTTATCGATCCACGCGTCCGCGCGTAGTGGGCGTCCGCGCGGATGGTCGACAAGTTCTTCAAGGACGCGCGCGCGCCAGGTGCGCGCACGCGCAGGAAGATGCCTTTTTCCAAAATTTTGCATGTTTTGCACCACCTATGGCATTCCAACCCTCTAAAGAGTCACCTAGCACTATAGAAGGGTGTTTTAACTTGACACTACCAAATGAATTCAACAAATGAAACAAAATTAGCATGGAAATCTACTACAACTACTCTATTACCTAGGTACCAATCATGAAATCAAGTGTTAAGCAAGTGTCAATCAAGAAATGATGCAATGGTTATGTACAAAGGAATATCTTACCATGGTGGGGTGTCTCCCACCTAGCACTTTTGTTTACCGTCCTTAAGTTGGACTTCCACTAGCTCAAAGTTCTTGTTCAAGAGAGGCATCCCTCAAGAGGAATACTTCAAATTCCTTGGAGTTCCTTCTTTGCTCACCATGGTACAATTTGAGACGGTGTCCATTTACCTTGAAAATGTCCGGACTTGATGGGTGGCACAAGTGGTAGACCCCATAAGGTTCTACTTTCTCCACTTGGTAGGGTCCATCCCACCTTGATCTAAGCTTTCCGGGTAGTAATCTCAATCTTGAGTTGTAAAGAAGGACTAGGTCACCGGGTCGGAATTCCCTTCTCCTAATGTTCTTGTCATGGATGGCTTTCATCTTTTCCTTGTAAAGTCTAGAATTGTCATAAGCTTCTAATCTTAAGCATTCTAATTCCGCTAATTGAAGCTTTCTCTCTACTCTGGCTCCACCCAAGCTCATATTACATTCCTTTATTTCCCAATAAGCTTTGTGTTCGATTTCTACTGGTAAGTGGCATGCTTTACCATATACAAGCCTAAAGGGGCTCATGCCGATGGGTGTTTTGTAAGCCGTTCGATATGCCCATAGTGCATCGAAGAGTTTAGCGCTCCAATCCTTCCGATTCGGCTTCACAACCCTTTCCAACACATGTTTGATTTCCCGGTTAGAAACCTCAGCTTGGCCATTTGTTTGAGGGTGATAGGCTGTGGCGACTTTGTGTATGATGCCATACTTTCTCATGAGGCCTTCCATTTTTTATTGCAAAAGTGGGATCCTTGGTCACTTATGATTGCTCTTGGAGAGCCAAAGCGACAAATGATATTGTTCCTCACAAAAGAATAAACAATATGAGCATCATCCATTCGGGTGGGGATTGCCTCCACCCATTTTGACACATAATCGACGGCTAACAAGATGTAGAGAAAGCCATTGGAATTTGGAAATGGTCCCATGAAGTCGATTCTCCATACATCAAAGATTTCACAAAAAAGCATATTTTGTTGGGGGATTTCGTCCTTCTTAGAAGTATTTCCAAACCGAATGCATTGGGGGCAAGATTTGCAATAGAGAGAAGAATCTTTGAGAAGTGTTGGCCACCAAAATCCACAATCAAGGACCTTTCTTGCCGTTCTTTGGGGGCCATAGTGGCCACCTCCTTCGGAAGCATGGCAAGCGTCCAAGATTGCTTGGAATTCGGTTTGAGGTATGCATCGTCGCACTATTTGGTCTGCTCCACACCTCCACAAATAAGGATCGTCCCAAACATAGTATTTGGATTCGCTTTTCAGCTTATCCTTTTGATGTTTGCTAAGATTGGGAGGGAAGATGCGTGAAACCAAGTAGTTTGCTATTGGGGCATACCAAGGAACTACTTCCAAGATTGCGTGCAAACCATCTAGAGGAAAAGAGTCATTGATAGGAGTGGTGTCGCCTTTTGTGTGTTCGAGGCGACTTAGATGGTCCGCCACTAAGTTTTGGGAACCACTCCTATCTTTGATCTCCAAGTCAAATTCTTGTAACAAAAGCACCCAACGAATTAATCTCGGTTTTGATTCCTTTTTGGTCAACAAATACTTTAGTGCCGCGTGATCCGAGTACACTACAACCTTGGAACCGAGAAGATATGCTCGGAACTTGTCCAAAGCAAAAACAATGGCTAGGAGTTCCTTTTCGGTTGTAGTGTAGTTGGATTGGGCACCGTCTAGTGTTTTGGAAGCATAAGCTATGACGTAGGGAATCTTACCTTCGCGTTGTGCTAACGCGGCTCCTATTGCATAATTTGAGGCATTGCATATGATTTCAAATGGTTGAGTCCAATTCGGTCCTCACACAATAGGGGCTTGTGTCAATGCTACTTTAAGTTTGTCATATGCTTCCATACATGCTTTGCTTAGCTCAAATTCAGTGTCCTTTTGTAGTAGTCGAGAGAGAGGTAAGGCCACCTTGCTAAAGTCTTTGATGAATCTCCGGTAGAATCATGCATGTCCAAGAAAAGAACGAACTTCCCTCTCGGAGGAGGGGTAAGGTAAACTAGATATGACATTTATTTTTGCCGGATCTACGGAGATGCCTTCTTTTGAGACTATGTGTCCCAAAACAATGCCTTGTTTGACCATGAAATGACATTTTTCAAAATTTAAAACAAGGTTTGTTTTGGTGCATCTTTCTAAGACTTTTTCAAGGTTACCTAAGCAATGATCAAATGAATCACTGTACACACTAAAGTCGTCCATAAAAACTTCCATACATTGTTCTAGAAAGTCCGCAAATAAGCTCATCATGCATCTTTGAAACGTTGCCGGTGCATTGCATAAGCCAAATGGCATACGCTTGTAAGCGTACGTTCCAAAGGGGCAAGTAAATGTGGTTTTTTCTTGGTCCTCTAGAGCAATGTGAATTTGGAAATATCCGGAATAACCATCAAGAAAGCAATAATATGATTTACCGGCTAGTCGATCAAGCATTTGATCAATGAACGGTAGTGGGAAGTGATCTTTTCTTGTGGCCGCATTCAACCTTCGGTAGTCTATGCATACTCTCCAAGAATTTTGCACTCTTGTCGCTATAAGTTCACCGCTTTCATTTTTTATTGTGGTCACCCCGGATTTCTTTGGCACCACTTGGACCGGGCTTACCCACTCGCTATCCGAGATAGGATAAATGATGTCCGCTTCAAGTAGCTTAGTGACTTCTTTTTTCACAACCTCAAGAATGGTTGGATTAAGTCTCCTTTGAGGTTGTCGGACCGGTTTTGCTCCTTCTTCAAGAAATATGCGATGCTCGCATACTTGGGGGCTTATTCCCACTAGATACGCCAAAGTCCACCCGATTGCCCTTTTGTTTTTCCTCAATACATTTAGCAATTTTTCTTCTTGTTGAGGAGTTAACTCTTTTGCTATTATGACAGGGAGCTCTTGGGCTTCATCAAGATATGAGTACCTTAGATGGGGTGGTAGTGGCTTCAATTCCATCTTCTTGTCATTCCTTGAGGTTTGAGTTTCCGTATGGTTTGTATGGTGTGTGGTGTTTACTTTGCTTGGACCTTCATTTGCTTCTTCAATCATGTACTTCTCATCTAACTTTGCAAGGTGCACTTCGGCAACCATGTTGTCAATTGGGTCACACCGGAATAGAGAGTGATTCTCCAGTGGATGCTTCATTGCTTCTTCTAGGCTGAAACTTACGACTCTCCCATCTATTTTAAATGAATAGGTTCCCGAGTAGGCATCTAGCTTAAATCTAGAAGTTCTCAGAAATGGTCTTCCAAGTAGGATAGATGATGCTCTCTCGGTTTCGCTTGATGGCATTTCAAGGACATAGAAGTCAATTGGAAACACCAGCCCTTTGATATTCACCAATACGTCTTTCGCAACACCCGTCACGGTTATTATGCTTTTATTCGCTAGGACAAATCTTGCCGTTGACCTTTTTAGTGGTGGCAACTTCAATAGCCGGTAGACGGAGAGCGGCATGATGCTAACACATGCTCCGAGGTCACACATACAGTCGAGAAATTGAACTCCATTGACGGTGCAAGTGACCATACAAGGGCCCGGATCATCACACTTCTCGGGCAATGCTCCCATTAAAGCGGAAATAGAACTCCCCAATGGGATGGTTTCCAATTCAAGAATTCTATCCTTGTTCATGCATAGGTCTTTGAGGAATTTTGCATATCTAGGAACTTGATGGATAGCATCAAAGAGGGGGATGGTTACCTCAACTTTCTTGAACATTTCTACCATTTTGGGGTCGAGCTCTATGCGCTTCCTAGCTTTCTTTGCAAGTGTTGGGAATGGAAGTGGTTGAGCAATTTCTTCTTCCAAAGTTCTCTTGGCTTTGGAGGTCTCCTTTGTTGGTTGAGCTTCATCCTCAATTATAACTTGTGGTGTCTCTTCTTCCTCTACCTCTTCTATATCTATTCTCTCTTCCTCTTGGGCGATTGTGATAGGATTTAAGTCTTGTGTTCCCTTCTCCTTTAATTGTGTTCCGGATCTAAGGGTGATGGCATTGATGCCCCCCTTAGGATTTGGTTGAGGTTGAGAGGGAATGATGCTTTGGATTGGGGGTTGAGGAGTGGAATTTGATGGTGTATCCATTCGTGCAAGAAGGGCTTGTAGTGTAGAGGTGAGGCCGGTGAGGCCGGAAGCAAGTGTGTTTTGTAGTTCCTTTTGGCCTTGGATGATGGTCCGGAGTGTTTCGTCTTGGTTGGGGGGTGTGGTTGCATATGTGAGTTGAGGGGGTTGTAATTGGTTGGGTGGTGGTCTTTGATGTAGTGGTTGATATGTTTGGTAGTTTCTTTGTGAGTTTTGTTGGTTGTATGGTGGCCGGTTTTGTGAGAAATTTTGTGAGTTGTTGCTCCATCTCTGACCTCCTCCGTTGTTGTTATTGTCCCTATTTCCTTGTTGATGATTGTCTCTCCAATTTTGATTATGGTACCCACTCCCTTGATTGTAGCTTCCTCCTTGATAAGGGTGCCCTTGATTAGAATTACCGCCTTGGTAGTACCCTTGATTTGGGTGGTCATAGAAATTATGGGTAGCCGCCAAGGTGTTGTCTTCTTGAAGGCTTGGGCACTCATCCATGTAGTGAGAATAGCAAGAACAAATGCCACATACTTTTTGTGGGACCAATTGTTGGTTGTGTTGTTGAGGGGGTGGGGTTGTTGTTGATATGATTGAGGTTGTTGTGGTTGTTGTTGGTTCAATTGGAGTTGCCTTAAGATGGATGTCATTTCGCTCAAGGATTGAGTTAGAGCGGTGGTCTCACTACTAGTTGATACCTCATTCACGGTTCTCGGACGGTTGACTCTTCGTCTCATATGTTGATTGGATTCGGCTAAGTTAATGATAAGTTGCCATGCCTCCTCCGCTGTTTTGTATTTAGACAAAGAACCATTGCTAGAGGTGTCCAAGAGAGTTCTATCTTGTTCTCGCATCCCTTGACATATGTATCCAAGCAATACTTGAGTGTCAAGCATGTGATTAGGGCATGCGTCTAGTAGCTTACGAAACCATTTCCAATACTCGTATAGCGGTTCCGTTTCACCTTGCACGATACAAGACATTTCCTTCCTTAACCTATCCATCTTCTCCGGAGGCAAGAATTTATCCAAGAATCCTCTTCTAAGTAAGTCCCAATCGGAGGTGACTTCACTATATAGAGTGTAGAACCATTCTTTCGCCTTGTCCTCGAGAGAGAAAGGGAAAGCAAACAACCATATAGCAACTTCATCGGATCCTTCCCGTCTAGTGGTTGAGCATATACGATGAAAGTCCTTGAGATGTCGAATAGGGTCTTGTGCGGGAAGCCCATGAAACTTAGGTAGGAGGTTGATCAAAGCGGTCTTCAATTCAAAGTTTGCATTCAAGTTGGGATGAGTTACATGAAGGGGTTGAAGGACATAATCCAGTGCACCCGCTTCCTTGATGGTAACTCTCCTTGGAGCATCCATGGTGTTAGTACCTAAAATTAAAGAAGAGTTGTTAGTGATATTGATGGAAGTATGACTAATGCCTTCTTTGAGTGACGGTTCAATGTTCACTTTTAGTAAGGTGGTTGAGGTGGTGAAGACCTCTTCACCTTTCCCAAATTTTAGCCGCCTCCAAGTTTGTCTAATATGAAACAAAGTTCGTTCTATTTCCGGATCAAAGGGGACTAAGCTCGGATTCGGTTGTGAACGCGTCATGCAATGAAGGGGAAGTGGAATTCATGGTAACGATGAGGGGTTAGTCACTTGAACAATTTACAATGAAATGCAACTATGTACATATATACACATTTATTCCAAACAATAACATGGCACACTAAGCAAGTTCCCCGGCAACGGCGCCATTTTGATAAACGAAATTTAGCATGTCGATTTAGAATTCAATGATGAATATGATCGTGAGTATAGTCTAATCAACACTTAAACTTCGTACCAAACAATCCTACAATCTATAACCGAGAGTATTAGTCTCCCGAGTCGTCCTCCCTTGGAATTGCTAAAGTGTGCATCTTATTGATTAGAAAGCCTTGTTATTATTCTTTGAAGGTTTTAGCAAAATAGAAAACAAACAATCAATCCTTAGAAGACTTGGCTTAGGGTTGGCATTATAAATTCTATCCTTATAGTTTTTTCAATGATGACAACAATTAGGCCTTACTTCATTTAGTTAACCCCTAGGCATAGAGGAAAGTCAAATGAAAGTAATCAACTTGAGTCACAAGTCCTAGCTTTACCTTATGGAAATCTAGCTTTAGTGTACTCCAAGTCAATTAGCAATCCTTAATTCTAAATCAACAATTGACACAACTATTCAACTTCTTCTAATGGCCCAAATCCTATGCCAAGTAAGAAACTTTTACTCCATAACTAGTGTTGGCATTTCATCAAACATTTGGTGAGCAAGAGTGAAAGCCATGGTGAAATTGAGAAGAAAGTAGAATTAAAAGTATTTCAACACAAGGAACTAACAACAATTAACAAAGAACAACAATGGAAATGAGACTCTAAAGAAATTGATTAAATCTAAAACTACAAAGTTGAATCCAAGATCTATGAGAATTGAGCAATTACAAACACTAATTGAGATTGGAGAAGAAGATCTATGACATGAACAAAATGAATTGAGAATTGCAGTGGATCTCACCAAAGAGTGAATGAAAATTCAGAAATTGGATGAAGATGAACCCTAGTGAGAGCTTTGAATCTCTCTCCTTCTCCACAAGTGTAACTAACTATCTCCCCAAAAAATATCTAAAATCTAGAAAAATGAGATAAAAGTCCTTAACCCTTGTTCCCTTGGTCTTCTTAAGCTTTTCCCGCCAGAGCACTTCCCCAAAATGGGATTCCCAACTGCCTCCACGCCCAAGTCACGTGACTCTTAAAAAAATCATATTCGCACATCGGCGCACACGCGCAATGTACGCGTGCGCGTCCACGGGGCATCTTGTAATGTGCGCGGAGGCGTAATGTACGCGTGCGCGCCATCGGAGATCATGGCCTAGCCACTACGCAAGCCGGCTCGTGGCTTGGCTCTTGGCTTCGACTTCTAACTGCTCGATCCGCGCGGACGCGTCAAGTGTGCGCACGCGCCCATGCCAAGATTTCCAAAGTTCAATTCTCATGCTCCCTTCCTTTGCACCCGTCCTTCTTCTCTCTTCCGGTCCGTCCCTGCCCTATATTCTGAAACCACTTAACACACAGGTCACGGCATCGAATGGCATCAAGAGAAGATTAGAAATGTATCTAATTTAGTGCAAAATAAGCATGTTTTCATTCATGAGGCAAAATTAGGAAAGGAACACAAAGTCTTGTATTTTCATGTAGAAGGCGTGTGGAATTATTGATAAAACCCCTGAAATCAACACAAGATAAACCCTCAAAATGGAGTATATCACCGGGTTGGGTACCCGTGGGTAGGGTATGAATTGCCAGCCCTTGTGAGGATCTCCTTCTTTGTTCCTTCTGGTATTGTAAAATCGCCCCCAACAAGATGGTGGGAGGTTAGAATCTCCTCCTTTATTCCTCCTAGATATATGAGACCCAACAAGATGGTGGGAGGTTAGAATTCCCTCCTTTATTCCTCCTAGATATATGAGAACATTACCTCCTGAGTAGACGCAAGGGTTGTGCCTCCTGAGTAAACACAAGGGTTGTGGTTTTGCCCCCACTTGCTTCAGGTTGGAATTTGAGGTTCCTTGGGTAGAAGCAAGGGTATGGTCCACTCCACTTGCTCCAAGTTGAGATGATTTGAGCTTCCTGAGTAAACGCAAGGGTTGTGGTTTTGTTCTACTTACTCCAAGTTGGTAATTGATATTTATCTGAGTCACGAGTCCCCTAGATAAATGCAGTGGCTCGTCCCCAGTTGCTCCAGGTTGAGATTTGAGATTCTGTTGACTCTCCGATATATGTAGACACACACACACACACTTTTGGGGATGCATGCATGTAGGGACTGTCCAGGGTTCGCCACCGGTCATGTTAGGTTTGACTGTATAACCAACAGATGAGCTCATTGGTCATAGGGCAAACATGCATCTTGTGCATTTGTATGATTTGTTTGAGTATGCACTTTGTGTTTTGCCTTGCCTAATTGTTTATCTATATCTATATGCTACGTGACTTAAATGCTTTATCTGTTTTCTTATTTGTATATTACATGTGCGCCTTGTATGTGTTTGCTTTGAGAGATCTCTTATGCTGGTGGAGGTGACGCTGAGGGTTGTTCCATATTGGTGATTGGGAGGTTTGCAGAAAACTGAAAATGAAGAGATAGATTAAAATTCCTAGATAGAATTATCCTATTTCTGGTTTAGTGACAACTTTAGACTTTGATTTGGGACTATGGAATTTAGGATTGTCTTTGGCTTTCCGTAGCCTTATATCTTATATATTTGGGTACTATTACCATACTGAGAACCACTGATTCTCATTTCATACATATTTGCTCCACTTTTATATAGAACTTGTATTGTCTCTCTTTAAAGTTGACTTCGAAGAATTAGGATTTGTAATTGTTTTTTAGTATGTTTTGGGTTCTATATATAGGAAGCATTTCAGGTATACCCCTGTCCTTTTCTGAAAGTTTGAAATGCCATAATTTAGAGTCATTCATATTTAATATAAAAAAAGTTATAGATTCAGATGTAAGGGAATATGCATTATGTGGATATGCACAAAAAGAGTTGCATGGAAGAGTTGCAACCGCAGCAGTGTGATGTAGCAGTTTTTGTAGAGGTAAGCATGCCACTGTGGTCCTTTGTTTAATAGATTGGCATAATGTGCATGTGTGGTTTTGAAGGGGTGAGCCAGCCAATAATATTATCGATTGGGAATGCATTTTGTTGGCCCATACAAAGAAAAAAAAATTGAAAATATTCTTTTAAATTAATTATTTATTTTAATACCAACAAAAAAATATTACTGATAACAGTAAGATCGTCTATGATAGTCATCAGGTATATATTATTAATTATTAGTAAAAATTTATAAATATGATATAAGAATAAAATTATTTTACGAACTAAGTTGAGATCAATAAAATATATTATTAGTTTGAGAATATTTTTTTAAAAGAGTCGTTTAATTGATCAATTAAAGTTTTTAGTTTATATTCTTTTTGTCGAAGTAGACAAAAATTTAAAAAAAGGCAGTTAAATTATTTTTTTTTTGAGAGGTAAAAATATTAATATTTAAGTATAACATTGTTTGTGATGTTGTTGTAATATATAATAATTAAGAACAAAAATAAAATATTTATTTTTTGTGTATTTCTGTAAGAAATTAAAAAAATAAATATAATAGAATGAATATTAATAATTATAAAATTTAGTGATTCTCCTAGCATGAATTTAAAATAGAAATAGTATTTATTAAAAACAATACATATTAATTCTAATATCTAAGAGACTATAAGTAGAATAAGTTCAGAGCAGTAATAATATTTTTTTAAAAAATATATTGATTGTAAAAAAAATAATGTCAAATAATTTTAATTTCAGAAATTATGAAAAAAATATAAAATTATTAGAAATAGAGAATGGCATGAAAAAAAGAAGTGGAGTTACTAAATTAGACGTACTAAAATAATATATTTTATTTATGGATTTAGTTGATACATGTTATAAAGACACACGATAAGTTTATTATTAGTGAAAAATTTTAAATATTTTTATTTAATAAATATAAAATAAATGCATTAAAAACTTAAATTTTTTATATTTTTAATATAAAAATTGTAATTTTATAATCTTAATTAATATGTGTTTTAAGAGCACAAAATAAATAAATTTTTTCTTTAATTATATTTTTTAGATTACAATATTTTATTATGAGTAATGTTACGTATCTAATTTTTTTTAGGAACAAAGTTCAACTAAGTTAAACAATAAGATTTAAAATAATATTAGTTATAATTAATTTTTGTTATATTAAATTAATTTAATTAAATTTAGTAGAAGTGTTCAACTAAAGCCGACTTGCATATACCCCTGGTAAAAATAGCTCAACTCTGTTACCTTTATATTCTCCCATGTTTTAGCCGACCTCTACAGTCTTTTTCTTTATTATCTCAAGGATACAATTGTCATTGTCAACTTGAGTGCAAACAAATTTTTCAAGCTACCATTTTTTATATGACATACCAGTACTCCAATATAGTACACTGGAGTACCTGAAACTTATCCATATATATATATATATATATATTTTAGCCGACCTTTGCTTCGTATGTGGAGGCTGGAGCTAGATATATATTTTCTTTGAATTTTTTATTCATATATATTATATCTCTTTTTTTTCACTGTTATCTACATCTACGCGTATTATTCTTAATCGTACGAGTGTGTGATGCGATTTTTTTCTGTTTCTGTTTTGTCTAACTTTTCTTCAAGGCTCCTAGTTAAACTATCTTTCATATATATATATGAGTAAACTACCATTTCCATCTACGAAAGTTTTAAACGTTGATAAATCTACCCACAAAAAAAAATTACCATTTATACCCATAAAAGATGAATTCTATATGACAAAATTATCCAAATGTTGAAAAATAACCTAAAAACCCCAAATTACCCTTTTCCTAACCCTAATCTCAATACCCCTCACGCAAATTTCAACCCTCTTTATTCTTTTCAGCAATTTTACCACCTCCTTCACCAACACTAACACCATCACCACCGCCACCGTCACCATCCGTCAGCCTCATCTTCCTCCTTCTCCATTGTCACAGCCATAAACTACAACAACTTCACTCTAACTTTTAATTTTACTTCTCATCATTACTTCTTCAATCCCAACTCCTATCAACACTCTATTACCGCCATTACCATCACCAACATTCCTCCATCACTTTCAATACAATGTCAGAAGAAAGAAAAAGCACCTTTGGATGCTAAAAATTGAAACTTTGGCAAGACCGCTTTGGTGGGGTCGCATGTGAGTAACACAGAAATCTTACACATGATGATGGTGATTTGAGAGAGTGAGAAACCGTGGGCTTTGAAGAAGAGATGACGAAATTTGGCTTGATGGGGTGTCAAAGAGAACATGCTTGTGTACACTGAGAGCGTTTTCATGGAAGAAACTGCACTTAGTGGTGAGGTAAGAGATAGTGAAAGAGTAGTGGTCATCGAAATGGAGGTGGTTGAGAAGAGGAATGAGTGGCGGCGTGTTTGTGATAGAAAAGAAGAAGAACGCAAGGCGTAGAGCAGATGAGTAGTTGCAGGAAGCAAAGATTGCAAGAAGCAAAAGATCATCACTATCGTTGTTGTTTATGGCTGTGGAAAAAGAGAAAGGTGAGGTTGACGGTTGGTGGCGGTGGCAGTGGAGATGGTGGTGGTGTTGGTGAAGGAGGTGGTGAAATTTCTGAAAAGAATAAAGGAAGGGATGAAATTTGGAAGAAGGGGGTTGAGATTAGGGTTAGGAGAAGGATAATTTAGGGTTTTAAAATGAATTTTTAGTATTTGGATAATTTTGTTATATGAAACTCATGTTTTATGGGTACAAATGGTAATTTCCTTTTTTTGTGGATAGATTTGTCAGCGTCTAAAATTTTCGTGGGTAGAAATGGTAGTTTACTCACATATATATATACGTATTTTTGTTTTTAGAGGCCGTAGTGTCTCATCATATTTGATTTACGATCTAAACTTAAAATTCTGTGTGGTAGAGTGTTACAAAAAACTTTATGCATGTACATTGCTTTGAACATTCTTTTTCCTTTTTTTCATTAATTTTTTCTCCTTTTCTCACAATTTTTTTATTTTTGTTTTTTATTTTTTTTACATGTATTTTTCTCATATTTCTTATTATTCATCTTAAACAAGTCTACTTTTGTTCAAAATACATATTATTTATATGTGAATATCATGTTTAATGGTTTGTTTAGTTGTTTGTCCCTTGTAACTTTTGGATAGGTGAAAACAAAAACAATAACAATAACAATAACAATAACAACAACAATAATAATATAATAATAATAATAATAATAATAATAATATAACGATAACAATAAAAATAAACAAGCAACACACATTTCAAGTATTTATTTTAGGTAAACTTCAGAATTTTTTTCTAAACCAAAAAAGAATTTATTTTATGAATATGAAAATTTTATTTTCAAAGTAAACAATCAGCGTATTTAATATTTTCCTATAAAAAAAATAAAATTAGCATGTAATAAGTTTATTATTATTTATTATATCGTCAACTATCATAAATCTTATAAATGTGTGCTTATCCATAATAAAATAAACAAATTTTGCATAAGAATATAACAATCTTAAGTATATTTAAAAAGAAAAATTAAAATCACAGTATTTAATATTCCCCTATAAAAAATTAAAATTAACATGTAGGTTTATTATTATTTATTATATCGTCAACTATCATAAATATTATAAATGCAATGTGTGCTTATCCATAATAAAACAAACAAATTTTTCATAAGAGTATGCTAATCTTAAGTATAATATTTAAAAAGAAAATTAAAAAATTTTATATAATTATTTAATCAAATACATTTAAATAAAATTTTAAATAATAAATTTAAAAATTAATTATCCTTTTCTAATGTATAGAATGATATCATAAAAAATAATATCATTATTATTTTTTTTAATTTTAATATACTAATGATCATTCAATCAGATTTGTATATTTAAATAATTTTTTAAAAAATTATTTTAAGAATTAATATTTTTATTAATATGATTTTTAAAAATTGTTTTTAATTTTAATATTAAGCCAACAATTATATTTTTCGGTGTTATTGAAATTTGATGTATTTGACCATAATGTAAAATCAGATATCAACAAATCGAATAAAATTTTGAAATACACAGATCTAATTCTTAAATATGTGATTTTGAATTCTTTATTTTTTAAATATACAAATCTAATCTATAAGTTTTATTCAATTATATAATTCTTTAAATTTGAGGGTTAGATTTTATAATTAAAATTAAAAAAATTAATATCATAATAGAAAAACCGTAGTTCTAAAAATTAGATTGGTCGGTCGGTCAGTCCAATTGGAAACTAGACATTAATATTTAGGAAAAATATAAGGAGTCCATGGTCTAAGCGTATAATGTGTACAATGGAGGTTTAGGAAGTATTAGAGATATGACTATTAGTAATTGTCTTGTCAGGTTACGTTTTTGGAATGAGTGGGTTCATGATATGGTATTAAAATTTTAGATCCGAAAGGTCAAAGGTTCGATCCTTGGTGAATTTCAAAATTAATTTAAATTTTTAGGATGAGTAATTTTATGACATGAGATGTTTATTATCCCTGATATTCGGATGGTTATTCTAGATAGTGTGGGTGATATTCATTTTATTCATAGACCAAAACCGTCAATTTCACAACCATCTATAAATCGTTGAACCGGCCAACATTCGGATGGTCGGATCGAACCGGAACAAGCCGGTTCTCATGAAACGTCGTCCTTCTACAATTAGGGTGAGAAAAGGAAAGCCAGGTCCTTCATCCCTCACTCCCTCGAGCCATTCTCAGTCTCCAACTCATTCCCCAAAACACAACCCTAGGTTACAGTGGTCTTCTCCACAGCCGCAAGGAGTGCGCCGCCGTTCCTTGCGATCAGGGGCCACCGGGTAGTCCGCGCTTCTTCGTCATTCAAGCTGTATCGCCATCTCTTCTCTCTTCTTCAAGCTGTGTCGCCGCGGCTGTCCTATTGCCGCCGTTCCAGCACCGCCTTCGAATCTGCTCCAGTCGCCGTCCCCGCTGTTCCACCGCCGTGGCGACTCGTCGCTGCCATAGCAACTCGTCGAATCGTCTCAATTTCGTCGCCTCTGTTCCACTTCTGTCGCGCTGCCTCTGTTCCGTCGGGCTCCAACCGTCGCCTGTGTCTTCTGGTTTGAGTTCCTCATTTGTGCTCCCTCTCCCTCATCTGTGTTTGAGTTCCAGCCCAGTGGAAGGTATTTTTGGGTTTTTTCCTTCAATCATCATTGTTTTTGACTTCTTTATTCTTGGGATTTGGTTTTATTTCTGGTTAGGATTGGTGATTTGAATTTTTTACTTGCAAATTGTTTTTTGGTGCTTTCCTTTTCAAGTTGCTTGCTGCTTCAATTTGAGGGAATTGTGAATTTTTGCTTGCTTGCTGCTCTAGTTAGGCTTTGATTCTTTGAGCATACACGTATCAAGTTAATGTTTTCAGCAATGGTGATTCTTAGATATTTCTTTTTTTTTTTGTTGCTTTGTTTTAAATGCTCCTGTTGGTGTTGTCGTGATGTCGCTGTGTTTTAAATATTCTTTTGATGCTTGTGCTTGATGATAAAATTTAGATTGATAAGTCTGTTACTGGCTTACTGCATGATAAAAATTCACTTTTTTTTTTCTAATGTTATATTTTGTTTAAGTTTCTTGATGATAAATTGTACTGTGTTATTGATTCACGGCTCATTTAGTGCCTTTTTTTTTTCCTGTTGTTAATCATTGTGCTGTGCTTGTAAAAATTGAGTTGAAAATTTTGTTAATTTTTATTAAAGCATGTTAAGTATTGTGCTGATTTTATTAAAATGTTGTTGACAATTTTGTTAATCTTAGTTAATTTTTGTTGATTTTTTTTATTAAGGATAGAGAGATTGAAATCTACAATCTCTTAAATAAATATAAAGAGAATATGGAGAGAATATATTATTTGATCTATAATTTATTGACAATTTTTGTTATTTTAAATGTGTTTATTTATATTTTATTTATTATTTTATTATAAAACGGCTAAACTACCGATAAATTGGTTAGAACAGTAAACTAAAACGGTTCCATATTTCCGGAACGTTGGAATTTGGAAAACACGCACCACCTTGCTATCATAGTGTGTGTGACCTTGTTATTCCATTAAAAAAAAAACCTTTAAAAACACTATTAATTTTAGGTGTTTGCTACGGTATGATGATAAATTCATACGTACCAATACGTTTAAAATATGGACAAATAACAATAAGACATGTAGAATTTATTTTCCACGTCAGCATTTAATTTTTTTTAAATATATAATATGTCATCACTTTTACTAAAACAACCTTTTAATTAAATAAAGATAAAAAATATTTATTTATTTAATTTTACAAAAAGACTTAAACATCATTCCTTTATTTGATTAGACAAAAATACCTTTTAAATACCCCTATCTTAACAGCTTCTCCCCAAATCAAAAAAGGAAGTTGAAACAGAAACCCTAGCTTCTTCCTCCTTCAAGAATCGCAGCTTCTTCTTCCTCGACCTCGGCGCGTCAGTTCCTGGTATTCATCTGCTCCATCGTGCTCCTGCCGCCGTCCGTCGGGCGCTCAGTCACCATCGTCTTCGTCTGGTCGTCGCAGATTCTTCCAACCCACCACCGTCTTCTGAGTTGTGTTCGTCGCCTGGCCTCTGTCTCCGTCACGATTCTGCCCCAGTCATGTTCGTCACCTGGCCTATGTATCCGTCAAGATTCTGCCCCTCTTCTCAAACTACTTAGAAGAAAAATCCTTCTCCATTCCAGTTTCCTTCCTTCGAGCTCAGAGAGCAGAAGCTCAACAAAAAAAATCCTAGACTTCGAAGGTCAGTTCATTGCTAATTTCTTCTGCATTTTTTATTTATGCCATGTTTAATGATTATTTGATTACTAAATATTTGAATGTTTTGTGTTTTAATTTTTATTGAATGATTATTTGATTACTAATGAGCTCTAGTTCTGCTGTGTTGCTATTTTTGTGTGTTGTGATATTTTTTTGAATGAGCTTCTGCTGTGGTGCTGTTTTGTGTGTTGCTGTGGTTCTTTATTTTTTATTGACATGCATCTGAGTGATATCACCACTGTAA
>NC_029775.3:95386955-95415309 GCF_000817695.3 Arachis duranensis | reverse complement strand
CTAGTAGTCAATAGCAGAAATAGGCATTTGGTTTAAATATGCATGTAATGTTACAAAGAATTTGATCCTTGTTACTTATCTAGCTTAAATTTGTATTGTTTTTACCTTCTTGACTAAACAGATTTTTGTCTCTCTTAATGACTTTTAGTTTATCACTGTAAAATTGATGAGCAAACCAGAGAGTTTTAAGGAACTAAGACAGCGATGAAAGAAGGAAATACTTGCTATTTAATTCTTTGTTGATTGTCATTATCAATTTTATATTTGGTTTAATATTTCTTCAATGTCATTATCACATGTTCTCTTAAGTTTTGAGTGGATGTGATTTTGGGTTTTACTTATTTGTTATCTCTCTGCTTTGGTCTTTAGATTTCAGTGGATATGCTTATATTCAGTTGCATAGAAAGATAATATGCTGTTGCTTACCAACTTTTATTGATGGCAGAAACTAGGAGAGCTTATTTATTTATTTGTTTATTCATTTAATTTTTGTTCCTTTGCTCATTTTGTTTTCATTCATTTAAGTTTAAATTTCGAGGGAGCTAATGAAGGTTTCCCAAATATACTCCATTTTGGTCAAATTTGGATCTCTTTTGGTTTGAATCTAGTTAGGCCACTTTCGGCATCTCATTACCGATTTAGCACACAACTGGAACTAACTTTTACTAGGCCGTATTGTATACCCTTAACATAAGTGTTCGAAAATTCTCTGGGTTTATTTTTGGAAATTTGAGAAGCCAGCTCGGCTCGGCTCAGTTCCGCTCAGCTCAGCTCAGTTCCGCTCAGCTCAGCTCATATTCCTATACGCTCTTCATCGTTTAGTTTCTGCTGCATCAATCAAATATCCATCCATGTTTGCTTCGGTGAGCGACAGCACTATCCTTGTTTTGCGCCACTGCCGCCTCTTACTTCCACGTCTCACCGTTTCTGTTTCCGTTACATCACCGTCTTCTCTCTTATTCTCTCCGTCTTCCTCCTCTTACTTTCCTCCAACAATGAACAACAAAAGCAGAAACCCCAATACCTCTTCCTTCTCCTCCTACGCTCACTCCTCTTCCAGGTTCTCTCTCTCTCTCTCCAACAAACAATTATCCTTCTTTATAGCTATTATCGAATTAAAATTCGTTTCTTTTGCGTCTTGCTGTTGAAGCTTGCTCAAAATCATTGTGTTTAGCTCAAATTTCCTAATTTTTGCTTCTTTGTTGTTTTTTAATTCCTCTTCCTTTTACTTTTGTATGATAATGGTAGGTTTTTCTAGTGAATGAAGCTTAAAGTTTTATGCCTTTAACTGATGCCATTTTTGGGCTTTTGAGTGGCAGTGGTGGAAGAGGAAGTTCTTTTGACATGAGGAACGACAGGGAAAGAACAAGAGGACGTGGCAGTGGCCGTGGTGGTGGTGGCAGCTCCGGGAAGGATAAAATTGACGCTCTTGGTAGGCTCCTGTAAGCACTAATTTGCTCTTTGCTCATTATTTTCTCTCAATTTTTGTTTTTGTGGGATAGTTCTCGATTTCTTGTAATTGTAGTCCATCAAAACAAGTTTTGGAGAAAATTTTATGTACTTTATTTGTCTTTCTAATAAAATGAACTATTTTATAAAGTGTAAACTATCTTGTGTAGAGCAACTACTCATAGGAAATTAGTATGTATGGTTTATGCAATGTACTAAATATTATATATCACCCTTTTTCTTTCTAAGGTCAAAGTTAGTGATTTTTGTATGTTTCTCTGGTAATACCTGCAGGACGAGGATTTTGCGTCATATGGCATCTGAATTGAACTTAGATATGCGAAGTGATGGTTATGTCAAAGTTAATGATCTGCTAAAGCTGAATATGAAGACATTTGCTAATATTCCATTAAGATCCCACAATATTGATGATGTTAGGGAGGTCAGTTTAATTATTCATATATTTTTTTATTTCTTGTTTGTTCTTTGTTATCATTGCCATTTCTATTGTAATTTGGATTATTGTGTTGCATTTTGGAGAAGCATTTGGTTTGGGGAAAATAGCAAAATAGAAAATAGTCACATTATAGATACAAGACAAAAACTTCGAGACCACTTCTTGTTTAGCATACAAGATAAATACATTTTATTGTATTGTGTCTATCGACATTTTCAACTTGTTATTCTATTTAGCTTTTTATTCCTGTATCCTCTGTATAGAATTTCCTTTTCTAAATCTTTTGTTGCAGAGTGATACTAGTTTGATCTTGTAAAAGCAGTCAGAATATGGTTTTCAGAATTTCTTGATCCATCTTTCTGCAACTAACAATAGTATAAATCATTAGTTGAATGAATCGGATAGGATTGGCATGTTGATTGTAGCTGGTCAAGTGTATCCCACTCTTAATTCTTTACTTACTGCTACATAATATCCGTGGCTTATCTTTTTTCATGAATTGTTATTGTATTTATAACGACTTTTTTTTATCTTTTTCTGTAGACTGTATCTATATGCTATTTATTTGTGTTTATTTAGTCCCTGAAGTTAAGATTTTAATGTCTTCTATTTTCATATGAATTAAGTATTAACTGAAGACCTTTTATTCTAAATGATCTCTTGTTTATTCTCAGGCTGTTCGAAAGGACAATAAGCAGCGCTTCAGCCTTATAGAAGAGAATGGGGAGCTACTTATACGAGCTAACCAAGGCCATACAATAACGGTAAACTGTTCTGTTTTAGTTGAATGTTGAGACATTTAAATTTCTTTTGAAGTTTTTTAAAAAACCTTCAAACCTTAAGTAATTGGATCTGTGCTCTGAAATGAATATTACGTAGATGTTCTCATGTCACTTTATGTTAAATTGATTGTTTGTGGAGTAACTAAAATACATGATTAACTTTTGATCTGCAGACTGTTGAAACTGAAAGCTTGTTGAAACCAATCCTTTCAGCTGAAGAAGTTCCAGGTGAATAATCAATGGAGCTGTATTTCTGTTAACTTTGCTGTCCTTGTGAGTCATATTCTCCAAATGGTTATTTTTCTTCTCCCCCACTTTCTATTTTTTGTTTTTTCTTGATTTTGCTACCATATGCAGTTTGCGTGCACGGAACCTACAGAAAAAACTTGGATTCAATTCTAGAATCCGGCCTCAAGCGCATGAAGAGATTGCATGTTCATTTCTCTTGTGGTTTACCAACAGATGGAGAAATAATAAGTGGTAATGTGATTAGCTATCAAAAATTCATTTAGATTTATTTAGGCATGGTCATTTTCCTTCTGCAGTATTAAGGCTGGCAGTTATGTTATACAGTAGCAAAGGAATACTGATGTCTTGTCTATTGTGATTAACCACTTAAGTATTTTAACTTTGGAATTTGGATATGTCTTTACTCTTTACTTGTGCTTATTTACAAGAGCCTGGTATTATATAATCACTAAACATGTTAACATGAAAGTAATTCAAATAATAATTAGTCAATGATCCAAAGTCTGAATAAACTGGTTACTTGGAACAAAATGCCTGTAAACTTCACTTCTTTATTAGTAAATCAATAATGCAATTAAGCCATTCAATATTGCCCTCATAAGTAGCATAACTAATAATGGTTTGCATTTTTAAGCATTTATTTACCCTTTATCATTTGTTGGGGGTGGTGGTGGCAATTGATTGGAAATCTCTTCTTAGCAATCAGTGTAACATGAGATATTTTTATGGATATTAAAGTATTTGCTTGGACTATTTTACTCAATTTCTTGAGGATATTTTTTCTATTGAATAACTACATCTAGCATCCCTTTAGTTTTAGTTATTCCCTTGTATGCAACCATTTCTAGTTAAGTTTGATTACTTAGTTTTTGTCCTTGATTTCTTACCTAGTTTTCTATTTTGATTCCCAGGTATGAGGCGAGATGTAAATGTTCTGATCTTTTTAGATGTTAGAAAAGCATTGGAGGGTATGATAATATTCCAATCACAATTCTTGAAATGCTGAACTTCTTAGTTGTTTGTTGATGATAGTAACTAAAGATATATTCCTTTTGCAATCTTATTGCAGAAGGTATGAAGCTTTTCATTTCTGACAACAAGGTTATCTTGACAGAAGGTTTTGATGGAGTTGTACCCCCCAAGTATTTCCAAAAGATAGAATCGTGGCCCGGTAGACAACCTATTCCTCTCCAAAATAATTTGTCGTAGTTTATTACTGGTTTAGGATTACAGTGTGTGGATTACTGCTTGCCTGATTGGTTGTGTAAACAATGGCAGTTTTTTCAGTCTTCACCACCGTTATTTGGACTTTCTTATTAGAAATTCAATTAGTCCGGCTTGAGAAACTGTCATTGTTTCTTCAGCATGGATGTTTTATACTCTTGTTAAATTTAAAACAAAATGGTTAAGTCTAACTCATCCTATGAATTGTTAATAAAGTTTTTCCGAAGTTTCAAGTTTTTTGCATGTTCTATATAATATTAGACAAAAAAAAATATCTAATGTATGATTTCAGGTAGGTTGATGATTCATAAACTTTCTATTTGAAAGCCCCACATAATATTGGTTACCATTAAGATTTAGTTATTTGAGTGAGCAAACTGCATAATTTGAAAGGGAATGCTATAAGTGATAAAAATCATAATACAAGGCGAAAATACATAAAAAAATTTGAACTGGAAGGCATACCCAGTTGAAAACAAAACAGAAGATGGCTTTCATACATAAAATTAGGGCAATCACCTAAGAAAATATGATTAAAAAACCTCCTAATTTTTACCTATTGCGTATATTTCTTGATTTACAAGTTGGTGAATTGAAATACCATCAAAATGCCAAAGCAATGGCGACTTTGAAAACAAAAGCTCATTAGCTATGTCCTGCATTGAAGGTCTTGATTTTGGGTTGGGATGCAAGCATGCCAATGCTAATGTTAGAACAAGTACAATATCCTGCATGTCTTTTCGAAGAAAGGGCAATGGGATACGTGAATCCAATACATCTTTGATCATGATCTTTGGAGGAGATGGTTTTGACATATTGGAAAGTAGTTCCTTAGGATGTTCTCCCATTATTGTTTCTAAAGCCACCACTCCAAAGCTATAAACATCACATTTTGTTCACATTTTGTTGTCACGTTGATGGTGTAAGCCAGTTCTACAATATATTCAAACATTAAATAGGTTACTATGACATTTAAATAATAAATAAATAAGAGAATAAAATACAGTTTTACCTGGGGCAACGTATCTGGGAGTGCCAGCTAATAGAGTTTGATTAGATGAATCAGAAGAAAGTAGTTTAGCTGTACCAAAATCTGATAGACAAACCTCTAAATTTGAAGTCAACAAAACATTGGTACTAGTTACATCTCGATGGACAATGGGTGGAGTGCAATGATGGTGCATATGAGTGAGAGCAAATGCAGTCCCTTTAATAATGTTTACTCTCTTAGACTCTTACTCCAATTCAACTCTTGAGCTTCTTCATCAATGGCTAGGTTATAGAACAAGTTTCCCTTTTCCATATACTCATACACCAAAAACATACAGCTGTTGTACACCAAAAACATACAGCTGTTGTGCAAACAAAAACCATAAAGCCTAATGATGTTGCGGTGGCGAATTTCTGTCAAGACCTTGACCTCATTGCTAAAACTCTTGTAAAATGATAGATTTTCAGACTCTGTATTGTGAAGCTTCTTAATGCAACATTTCTGCCACTAGGAAGCTGTGCTTTGTAGACACTTCCATAAGCACCTATTCCAATGCAATACCTTATATCAAAGTCTTCTGTGGCTTTGATTATGTCTTTAAATGCAATTTTACCATCATAGTTCCAAACTGAGAAGATATCCCCATTCTTGCTTCTTTCCTCAAATCCGTACTCTCTTTGGAGGGGATAGAAGACACTGATTCCAAGCCATATGAACACTGTTGTAATGAAGAAGTAATTCAAGGCAGCAAGGGAAACTAGTGCTATGGTACTATATGGAGAAGAGCAAGAGGGTGACTGCTTATTACCAATCAGTGCTTCACTTGGAAAACCACAAAAGTGTGTATCTGGAATAAAGGAATTGTAAGATATATTGAGATATGGAACGGAATGGAGTCCCTCTGGTATGCTTCCTGAGAGGCTATTATTACTGAGGTCTAGATAAGAAAGATTGCCAATTTGAGAAGGAATATGTCCACTTAAAAAGTTGTTACTTAGTTGCACATAACTGCAATGATTTAGAATACCAAATGGAATTGGTCCCTTAAGGCTATTGTTGGAAATATCTAAAGTTGAAAGCCTAGAGAGTTGTCCAATCCCAGATGGTATAACACCAGAAATATTGTTATGGGAAAGGTCTAAGGCTTTCAAATGGAACAGGTTCTCAAATTCTACAGGGATGGGACCTTCAATATGGTTTGAATCAAGGGACAAAGATTCCAAATCCTCTAGTTGTCCAAAGGTAGAAGGGATTGAACCATTCAATGAGTTATTTGACAGAGTTAACTGCTCTAAATGCTTTAAGTACCCTAGCCTTTCGGGAATGGGAATGGGGCCTTCAAGATTGTTTGAGTGAAGAGAAAGTTGAGCCAAACACTTCAACTGACCAAAAGTGGAAGGAATAACACCTCTAAGAAAATTGCTAGCAACATTAACTAACTTAAGTTGAGTGAGATTTGAAATTGGAGTAGGCAACTCACCTTCAAGATAGTTAGAAGAGAGATCAAGATACATAAGCTTTGTAAGAGTGCTTATTTCACTGGGAATGGTTCCCTTGAGTTCCAAACCAGTAAGTTCTAGACGGATCAAATTGGGGAATGCAGTAAAATTGAAGTTCCTCAATTCAGATGAAGGGATAAAAAAAATAACGCCTTGTTGAAATCTCTATGACACTTCCAACGTCATTGCACACAATACCAGTCCAGTTACAATGTTTTGAGATGTCACGACCTTCCGTCCACCCGCTATGGAGCAAGGCCTTTTGTTCCTCGTTCAAGGACGAGGAATTTGATGCTGCCACCATGGTGTTGGCACTCATAACGGTTAGGAGGACTAAGGCAAACAAAGTGTGAACAAAGATAAGCTTCATTAATGCAAGTAAATTGCAACCTGAGTTTGTCATGTGTGTATCTAAATTTCACTGAATTGTGTTGTATAATATTCTCTCAATTGTTGTTGCACATATATATAATAAGGAGTAAATGAACAAAAATATTATGAAAGAGTTTGGAGTGGACAGAAATACACATAAAAGATCGTAAATATTAAAGTACACTCGAATATTGAAAGAAACGGTGAGAATGCGACATATACAGAAAGGGAAAGTATAAGGAGTCAATGAAATATTTGTATAAAGAATGACTAATAATTAATACTAGCTTTAGACTCAGGCATTCCACCGGAATAAAATGGATTTACATTTTATAAAATATATAAATTAAATTAAAATTTAATAATTATAAAATTTAAAAATATATACATAAATTGGACTTTAAATAAAATTACAAAAATATTTAATTTAAATTTATTTATTTAATTTTATATTATTATTTGTATTTTTTAAACAGTCAGTTTTGTTTATTTTTTAGATTTTTTTTTACCAAAAATAGGACTCGAACCCGCGACCTCTTAAATGAGTATGGGGAGATTATGCCATTTGAGCTATAACTCATTGGCTAAAATTTGGAAAGATAGGAGACTCGAACCTGCAACCTCTTAATTGAGTATGGGGAGTCTATGCCATTTGAGCTATTATTCATTGGCAAAATTTGGAAAGATAGGAGATTCGAACTCGCAACCTCTTAATTGAGTCTGGGGAGTCTGTGTCATTTGAGCTATTACTCAATGGCAAAATTTGGAAAGATAAGAGACTCGAACCCGCAATCTCTTAATTGAGTATGGGGAGTCTATGTCATTTGAATATAAAATTATTAGATAAAATGCAAGTTTAAAATATAATGTTTTAATAGTTGAAATTAACATTCAATTTTTTAATTTTATTTTTTATGATTTACAATAATATGATGAATTTTCATAAATATTATAATTAAATGATATTAAAAAATATAAATTGTTGAAAAGAAAAAAAAAGCGATATATAGATGATATAACTAATGAATACAATTAGACCAAAAATAAAAAACTAAAATGAAATTATAAAGGACATGATTAGTTGAAATTAATATTAAATGTTCTAATTTTATTTTTTATGACTCGCAATAATACCACGTATTTTCAACAATATTATAACTTAATGATATTAAAAAATATAAATTGCTAAAAAGAAAAAAGGAATGATATAATTAATGAACACAATTAAACCAAAAGTAAAAAAAAAACTAAAAGGAAATTGTAAAAGTCTAGTGTTTTAGTAATTTATCAAATGAATACAATTAAACTAAAAATGAAAAAACTAAAAAGAAGTTATAAAATTCTAGTGTTTTATAAATTTATCACCTAATACACATATTTAGCAAATTAAAAAAAGAGTTGTGGTCATGAACCAAATTCTTCAAATACTCGTGTAAAATATTAGTAAGAATAGAGAAAAAAATAATAAGAGGCATGATATTATGTGAAAAGAGGAGATAAAAAAGATGTGTGAAGTGAATATTGATTTATATAATAAACATAAGAAAGAGTGAATATGAAAGAAGATGATGAATTATGTTTATTACTAAATTTATGTCTATTAAAAAGAAATAACATTAATATTGAAACCATATAGAATCCTATATAAAAATAAAAAGTAAGAAAATATGAAAAATATATAATAACCTAAAGAAAAATAAATGTTATAAGAATGAGAAGGAAAATGAAAAAGAATTTTAAGTTATAATTTTATATAATAAACATAAAAATGAGTGAATATAAAAGAAGAAATTAGAAGTCTAAGAATATATTGAAAAATATAAGGCTTGTAATGAATGGTTAACTATTATCCTTCCATCATTTTCTTGAAGAATCTTGGTCACCTAATAAGGCTTATAATGAATGGTTAACTATCATCATCTTTCACTATATATCATTTTGGAAAATATTGTTGAAAACTATGACGATTGACGACCCATTAAGCACGAAATGTGGTCTCCCAAGGAAGGAGTTCAAGATCTTAACCTCAGTGTACGTCTAGTGAAGCTATGTAAGTTGCATCTAAAATTCTAAATAATGATGTTCTCTATTATATTTTTTTTAATGACGTTTTAATGCTCCAAATATTTAGTTTGACTTAGTATTTTTATATTATATTATTAAATAAATAAGAAGGAATATTTGTACAAAAGCGAAGATAGTTTTGGTGTACGAATGTAATTAGAGGCAATTACATATTATATAATACTATAGAACTATTAATATGACTTTAAATAATGCTTTTCATAATAGAAAATATTTTTGTTTTCTAAAACTAAGGAAATTCAATTAAGTTATACGTTGGGGGGAATGTTGAGGCTCTCTCAATTGTTGAACTCTTTGGGCTCTTTTAGGTTGGGTCAACGGGTCAAAAAACTAGTTAGTTAGTCGGGAAAATTTCCAAATAGGATTGCAAAATACCTCGCGATAGTAATAAAAAACAAAAGAAATTTGCTTAGCTTTTGAAATAATATAAATCAAACAATTTGATCAATATAAACTAAATTGAAACGATACTGCTCAACCCATAGATTAGAACATTGAGGGATGTCATATTTAGTTATATGCCCAAAAGTTCAAGTGTTGCATTATTTTGTGACTCACTAAAACATACAACTTGCAATGTTGCGTATATATGCTACTAAAATACAATCATATGACATGCTAATGCTTCAATTGGTAGATTGAGACATCAAAAAAAAGAAGAATTCATTGAAGTCTTGGAAGCTGAAAACTCATTAGCCACATCCTGCATTGATGGTCTGGATTTTGGGTCAGAGGAGAGGCATGCTAATGCTAGCTTTACAACATGCACAACATCTTGCATTTCTTTCCGAGATTTCGGAAGTGGAATCCGTGGATCCAACACATCTTTCACCAATAATTGTTGAGTAGATGGCTTTGTCATAGTGGACATGAATTCTCTTGGGTGATGACCCATCGTTGTTTCTAATGCCACCACTCCGAAACTATAAACATCACATTTTGTAGTCACACTCATGGTGTATGCCAATTCTACATCAAAAACAACCATAGAGAGTTATATAAATGATGATGAGGACAGTGATTTATTTGGATAATTAGAATTAGAAATTACCTGGAGCAATATATCCATAAGTGCCAACTAAAAGAGTTTGGTTAGATGAATCAGGATCAAGAAGTCTCGCTGTGCTAAAATCTGAGACACAAGCTTCTAACTCTGAATTCAGCAGAACATTGTTGCTGCTGACATCTCTATGAACAATAGGAGAAGGACAATGATGATGCATGTGAGCAAGAGCATAAGCTGTCCCTTTGATGATATTCACCCTCTTGCTCCACTTCAACTCTTGTGCTTCCATCTCGTTGGCCAAGTTACAGAATAAGCTTCCTCTTTCCAAGTATTCGTACACCAAAAACATGCATCTGTTATGCAAATAGTAGCCATAAAGCCTAATGATGTTGCGGTGGCGAATCTCTGTCAAGACCTCAACTTCATTGCAGAAGCTCTTGTAATAGGATGGATTTTTTGATTCTGTTTTGTGAAGCTTCTTTAATGCAACAGTTTTGTCACTTGGAAGTCTCGCTTCGTAGACGCTACCATAAGCCCCGGTTCCAATGCAATATCTGATATCAAAGTCCTGTGTGGCTTCAATGATGTCCTCAAATGCAATTTTGCCATCATAGTTCCAAATTGAGAACAAGTCTCCATTTTTTGTGGCCTTATTTTCAAGCTTGCCATGATGCCTGGCACGGAAAATGCATATTCCAATTCCAACAGAACCCAATGAAATGGTAACGCAGACCATGATTATGACCAAAACCAGTGATCGGCCAAAATGCTTATTATGATGATGGTCTTCTAATTGATAACAGAATGGAATAATAGACTCAAGTTCCTTTGTGTTTTTGATACTAAGATTATTGTAAAAAAGGTCTAAATATGAAAGGTTTCCAATTTGAGAAGGAATGCTTCCACTTAAATTGTTATGGCTAAGATCCACATAACTAGAGTGAATAAAGATAGAAGATGGGATAACACCAGAAATAGCATTATAACAAAGATTTAAAACTTCTAGATGCAACAAAAGCTCTATTTCTTTGGGGATACAACCATCTATCCTGTTGGATCCGATGCTGAGCACTTCCAAACGGGTCGCACCCGATTTGCTCAGGAATTGGACCAGACAAGAAATTTGAACTCAGGTCTAACGTTAATAAATTTGTTAATTTCCCTATTTCATGAGGAATGAAACCACTAAGCAAATTTGAATGAAGGTGGAAACTTGTCAAACGCTTCAAGTACCCAATTTGCTCAGGAATTGGACCAGACAGGGAATTTGAACTCAGGTCTAAGGTTAATAAATTTGTTAATTTCCCTATTTCATGAGGAATGAAGCCATTATGTTTGTTTTGGGAAAGGTCCAACACAAGAAATTGAGTTAGATTTGGCAATGTGAAAGGAACCTCATCACCAAAATGTTGATTGTTGGAAAGGTTCATGTGTGTGAGATTGCTCATTTGACCAAAAATCAATGGAATGCTTCCAAGGAACCTGTTGGCACTCAAGTCCAACATGACAAGTCTCTCCAGCTTGCTTAGTTCTTGTGGAATTGTACCACTAATATAATTGTTAGAAATGTCCAACACCACAAGTTGAGTTAGATTTTCCAATAATGTAAAAGGAACCTCACCTGCAAAAGTGTTGTATGATAGGTTGAGATGTTGTAGCTTCTTGAGACCACTTAGTTTAGGGAACTCACATAACCCCATTTCACTGAGATCTAGATGGACTAGATTTTGAAACACTGAAAAGTTTAGTTTCAAAAAGCAGAGTTGTGTCCTGAACTCGTCGGTGAAATTACTTGGAGTTGGAGGTGAAAGCAATGTTATACTTCCAGCTTTGTTGCAGTTGACTCTGGGCCAGTTGCAACGGTTTGAGACATTATTATGTTGGTTACTCCACAACTCTTTACTAATTGAAAGCATAGCATTGGCTTCTTGATCCAAGGGTGACAATTTGTGAGTTCCAGCATTGGTGGTGATGCCAACAAAGACAAGTGGCACTAACATCAAAATAATAGTGCAAGTGCATGATATAGCCATTGGAGTTACAAGTGTTTGATGAATTAATGATCAAGTTATGTATTTTTCAATTATTATTCCACAACTTAAAGCCTCAGGGAAAGTGGAACAAGGCTACTAATTAGTGTCATTTTCTACAACTTGAAAGCCACGACAATCAAAGTGGAACATAGCACTTTGGTTTTTCCACGATGGAATTCTCAAGTCGTTGGTGGAACATAGAATGAACGTGTAAGTCGGGCAAATCAAGTTCTGCCAAATATATAGTCATAAAGGTATGACTAAAATAGAGTTCAAGAGGATGGAATGTATACATATATAGATGTCTGTTGATTCTTCCATCATTTTCTTGATGAGTGTTCTTAGTCACTGTACAAGATGGCTCTGGTACGGGTTGAGAGATGGATTGAGAACTTGCGGGTTGAGGTGGATGCCGGATCGCTTGACTGAAGCAATGGAGGGAGGTACCTGCAAAGACACTCCGACGCTCAAGTCAGAATGGATCTGAGAGGTATAAGGTGTGAGGAATGAATGAATACCTGTAGGGACTTGGGTCCTCTATTTATAGGTGTTGGGAGTTGTCTTATCTTATCTTGTTTGGTCAAGATAGGGAAGACGTTTGAATTCGAAAGTCGGTTAGGGGTTCTAGAGGGCCATTTTTCGGGCCTTCTGGAAGAGGGGGACGGGTCGGACCCGAGGAACCGGGTTCGGGTTCAAACGTGGGTTCGGGATTCGTGGGCCGGATCCGTAACAGTTGCCCCCGCAGTGGGAGAGCGAGCAAGGTCGGTCTGTCGCTGGGAGGTGTGGTGTTGACCGCGGGCTAGGTCTTTAGTTTTTCTCGGGCGTTCGTTTGGTTCTTTTGGAGGGAGATCGGTGTCTCGGCCTCAGCTTTGCTGAAGGTTCGTCTGACCGTTTTGGTTCGACGTGACTCTTCGGAGTCCACTGCATCCGTTGCGTTCTTCGAGGCATGCTTTATTAGCTTCTTTTTTCGAGGGGGCATTTAATGTGAGGGGACGTTTTCCTCTTTTGCCCCTACAAGCCTTACCTTGCTTAGGGTTAATTGTGTCTTTTCACCCCCTTCCTTTTGAAACCGTTTTTGGCATTTTACTTTAGTTCCCTCGTTCATTTTATTTTCTTTTTCGTTCTCTCTTATGGAAAAAATCTCCTTTTCTCTCTGTGGTACTTCTCTCTGGTGTTACTTGCTGCTTCTGCTTCTCCAGCTTTCCCAGGCTCATCTTCTGCATTACCAGGTTGGCACGCTTTGCTTTTTTTCTTTTTTGTTTTGTGGTGCACCTGTCGTTCTATTTTTTGCCATGCATTGTTCTGTCTTTTTTCTTTTTCTTTCAATTTTGTACTGCGTTTGGTGTTCTTGGGAGGTGGTATTTGAGTCTTGAAGGGGCTGAGCACTGTCGTGTTTGGTTAGTAGTGGTGCACCACCGTGTTGGGTTGGTAGTAGTGGTAGGTTTCTGTTTTGCTTCTGCGTAGGGTTAGTAGGCTGATGGTGGTGCTCCTCCCTGTTTTAGGTATGCATCGGCGGAGAAATGAGGGTGTGGGAGCTCCAATAGCCCCCTCCAGGGGCGTCCCCGCTCACTACACCTGGGTTACTAGCGACGTGTGGGGCGTTCCGTTGTGGATGACGGAGGCTGATCTTCATCGCCTCCGTGATCGGGGGTGATTTGTGGTGGTGGCGATATGGAGCGGCAATACGAGCTTGCCCTTCCGGACGCCGATGAGCGCGTTTGTTATTTGAACCTTGACTCGCCCACTGTTCCAGACTGGATGTGGGTTTACGAGTCAATGTTTACTCGGCTCGGCGTACGGCTTCCTTTTTCGCCGTTTGTTCAGGAGCTGCTAAGTCGGTGTTCCGTGGCGCCATCTCAGCTTCATCCGAATAGTTGGGCCGCCGTTCGAACTTTCGAGCTTGTGTGCCGGTATCTTGATCTCCCGGCTTCAGTTCCTGTCTTCCTTTTTCTTTTCTTATGTACTCTTCCGTCTAAGGAGGGGAAGCATAAGAAAGGGTACATGTCGTTCCAGGCTCAGCTTCATCGCCGCATTTTTGGTTTGTTTGAAGACTCTTTTCATGGTTTTAAGAGAGAGTATTTTAAGGTGCGCCCTGTCCGGGGGCACCATCCATTTTGGTTGTCGCTAGAGGGTGTGCGCCAGTTTCCGACTTATTGGAATTTCCGTGCCGGGTCGTCGGTTTTGACTAAGGTTACTTATGATGGTCTGTCTCCTGAGGATAAGGATATTGCCAATGTCTTGTGGCATCTGTTTGGTGAGAGCCCGTTGAATCCTTGAGACGTCATGGGGGATCCCGAGGCTTGTCGGGCGTATGTTGGTGTGTGGCTGTTTCTTTCTTTGGTTTTTATATTTTGTCTCCCGTTTTTGTGACTTGGAATTTTTCTTTGGTTCCTTTCAGTTGAAATGGCTGGTGGTTTGACTTCTCTGGCGCGGCTGAAGGAGGCGATGGGTCGGGAGAAGGGGTCGTCGTCTCCAGCTACCCCTGTTTCTAATCCTGCTATGGATTCTCAGGCTGTTTCTCAGGAGGTGGTTTCTTCGGGTGTGCGGGCCGATGCTCAGGCATTGCCTGGTCCTGCAAACTCGCCTGAAGTCGTTGTGGTCACGGCTGCTGAGGCTTCTCGGAAGAGAAAGAGGCATGAGGAACCGAGCTGCGAGACCTTCGAGGAAGAGGGTGTTGTGCCTAGTGTGATGGACCGACGTTTTGATGCCTCAGGGTTCATTGATCAACACTTGATGCCTGGTACAGAGCCGTTTTTTGATGGCTGTGATGTTTCGTTCCAGGCTAAGTCGGTGTATCATGCCCTCCTTCGATCTGCCGTTGTTGTTCGAAAAGCTGAGCCCGTGATGGCTCAGGTCGGTTTGTTGGATAAGAAACTCTGCCATTCGTAAGCCGAGGTGGTTAAATTGAAGGAGAAGCTCGAGGCTGCCGAGGATGTGAGGGCAAAGGCAGTTGAAGTCTTCTGAGGAAGCCGGGGCGGAGATCCTCCGTCTTTCTGAGGTTGAGACTTCACTTCTTTCCCAACTGGGCGAGGAGCGGCAACGGGCTTCTAATGCGGGTTCTCAAGCTGCCGTGCTTCTCGGTGAGTCGGAAGCTCTGAAGGCCGAGGTTGCTACCTTGAAGAAGGAAAAGACGGAGTTGTTGGCTGATGCTAAGGGCGCGATTGTTGCTACCGAGGAGACGATAAGGGATCAGGCTTTAGTGTTGGCTCCGGGTGTGGATGTGTCCATGATGGGAGCTTTCAAGACTGTCCGTGATGGCCAGATTGTCGACCTCGAGTAGTTTTCTACCTTTGTTATTTTGAATTTTGTTTTGAACTTTGTGTTTTGGATATTTTGGTTGGCTGTGGGCCGTGTAACCGTGACTTCGTAATTTTGGACTCCGTTTAATGACTATTTCGGCCGTTCGGGCCTCTTTTGTATATTCCGTTTTAAGCTATTCCATTTTTTGTTTATTTATTCCCTTTGTTTGTGATGAGCGGACCGTCGTTTGCTCGGGTTTTCGTGGATATCCATGTTTTGGGCCTGGGGGTGATCGGCCCCCCAGTCATGGTCGTGTTTTTGTTCCGTATTTGGGACACTTAGAGAGGTAGAAATAGCTTTTTAATGGAATTTTATTAATGGTTGGGCCTCGTTAAAACCCTCCGTCTATGGCGAGAAAGAGTACCCGGGATTGATACTCAAACGAAAATTGAAATTTCAAGAGTCGTAAACTGGGAAGATAAGTAAAGTAAAGAAAAGACATAAACCATAAAGAGAAAAGGGGTGACCTAGTTAGGTCGGTCTAAGTGTAGTATCGTCGTAGGTTGGTGGCGTTCCATGTCCTTCGGATTTCGTTGCCGTTAAGCCGTTCGAGTTTGTATGCTCCCTTCCCGATTGCAGCCTTGATTCTGTATGGTCCTTCCCAGTTGGGAGTGAGTTTCCCTTCTCCTGGGGTTGGGGGACCGATATCGTTTCGTCGTAGGATGAGGTCGTTGGTTGCGAATTCTCGTCGGATGACGCCATGGTTGTATCTTAGGCTGATTCTTTGTTTTAGGGCTAGTTCTCTGATATGAGCTATGCTTCTTTCTTCGTCGATGAGGTCGCGTTCTGCTTCCTCATCGTTTCCTCCGACTGTTTTTCTGGGGCTTGGGTCTCCGATCTCTACCGAGATGACGGCCTCCACACCGTATGTTAATCGGAAAGGTGTTTCTCCCGTGGTCGTTTGAGGCGTTGTTCGGTATGACCATAGGACCGATCCGAGTTCGTCGGCCCATAGTCCTTTGGCTTCGTCAAGCCGCTTCTTGTGTCCTTTGACGATTATTTTGTTTGCGGACTCCACCTGTCTGTTTGTTTGGGGGTGTTCTACCGAGCTGAAGCGATGGGATATACGTAGCCCTTCTAAAAATTCTCTGAACTTTTTGTCAGCAAATTGGGTTCTGTTGTCCGAGATCATGATCTTAGGGATCCCGAATTGGGTGATGATCTGTCGCCAGAGGAATTTTCGGCATTGGGTTGCCGTTTTGGAGGCCAGGGGTTCGGCTTCGATCCATTTGGTGTAGTAATCTATGGCGACGATGAGATACCTGAGTTGACCGGGTGCCGTAGGGAAGGGCCCGACGAGGTCGATCCCCCAAGTGCCGAATGGCCGCTCTGCCGATATGATGCTGAGTTGGTGAGGGGCGGCTTGGTGGATATTGACGTGTCTTTGGCATTTGTCGCAGTTTTTAACTAACTGTATGGAATCCCGGATAACCGCGGGCTAGAAGTAGCCTGTCCTGATGACTTTTTGGGCTAAGGTTTTACCTCTGACGTGGTGGCTGCAACAACCTTCGTGGATTTCGCAGAGTATATACTCCGTGTCCCCGGGTTCGACGCATTTGAGCAGGGGTTGCGAAAATCCGCGTTTGTATAGTTGTCCTGCGACAACTGTATAGTTGGTGGGTTCCCTCTTTACTCGTTTTCCCTCTTTGGGGTCTGGTGGTAGTGTTCCGTCGAGAAGGTACTGTAGGATAGGGTAGGTCTAAGATCCCTGGTTCGAGAGTGTTAGGTGAGCGTTGGTCGTTGTAGATACAAAGGGCGACTTAACGACTTCCTGAATTAGCAATTTGTTACCGTGTCCTGGTTTGGTGCTGGCTAGTTTGGAAAGTAGGTCTGCCCTGGCATTTCGTTCCCTAGGAACGTGTTGTATGGTAACATGTTCGAATCCTTCTTTCAGTTTGTTTACCTTGGCAAGGTATTGTTGGAGTAGGGGATCTCGTGTCTGGTAGTCTCCGTTAATTTGGGAACTGACTACATGTGAATCGGTATTCACCTCCAGGATCTTTGCTCTGACTTCCCGGGCTAGGGCTAGGCCTGCCAAGAGGGCCTCATATTCTGCTTGGTTGTTCGATACTGGAAATTCGTATCGTACTGACTGTTCGATTGTGATCCCGTTTTGACTTTCGAGGATGACTCCGGCGCCTCCATAGGTGACGTTTGACGAGCCGTCGACGTGTAGTTTCCATGATTCGGAGGTGAGCTTTCCCAGGGTCATCTCGGCGATGAAATCGGCCATGGCTTGTGCTTTGATTGCGTTTTGGGGTTCGAGCTTAATCTGGAATTGGGATACCTCGATGGACCACGCTAGCATTCTTCCCACTAGGTCGGGTTTTTGTAGTACCTGCTTGACCACTTGGTCAGTTCGGACCGTCATAGGGTGGGCCTGGAAGTATTGTCGCAGGCGTCGGGCGGCTGTGAGGAGTGCAAAAGCTAGCTTTTCTAAGCATGAGTAGCGAGTTTCCACATCTTGTAAGACTTTGCTTATGAAGTATACGGGCTTTTGTTCTTTCTTCTCGTTTTCACGGATGAGCGCTGCTGCGAGCGCTTCTTCCGTTATGGAAAGGTATAGGTAGAGTGTCTCCCCTGTCTGGTGTTTGGCGAGGATTGGTGGTTCCGTTAGGACTCTCTTGAAATGTTGGAATGCTTCTTCACATTATGTCTCCCATTTGAAAGGTGTTCCTTTTTTCATCAGTTTGAAGAAAGGGATCGCTTTTTGAGCCGATGCCCCGAGAAAGCGTGATAGCGCCGTCAATCGACCGGTGAGCTTTTGGATATCTTTAAGGGTTTTTGGGCTCGTCATCTCAAGGACGGCACGACATTTCTCTGGGTTTGCTTCAACTCCGCGTTGTGTGATCATTACAGCCGAGGAACTTCCCTGCCTCCATCCCGAAGGCGCATTTTGCCGGGTTGAGTCGCATTTGGTGCTTTCGTAGGGTGTTCATTATGACCTTGAGGTCGTTGATGAGTTGTTCGCCGGATTCAATCTTGGCGAGCATGTCGTCTATGTAGACTTCTAGTTTGCTTCCGGATAGGTTTTGAAATATCTTGTTGACAAGTCTTTGATAGGTGGCTCCGGCATTTTTTAGGCTGAAGGGCATCACTGTGTAGCAGTATGTCCCATCTGGGGTGATGAACACTATTTTTTCTTCGTCTGGTCGGTGCATCAGAATCTGGTTGTAGCCGGAGTATGCGTCCATGAAGCTGAGGTATCGATGGCCGGATGCGGTATCTACTAATCCGTCAATGTTTGGTAGGGGAAAGGCGTCCTTTGGGCAGGCTTTGTTGAGATCCGTGTAGTCGACGCACATTCGCCATTTCCCGTTAGATTTTTTCACTAGCACGACGTTGGCTAGCCAGGTTGTGTAGGGGAGTTCCCTGATGAAGTTGGCTTCGAGTAGGGCTTTAACTTGCCTTTTGATCTCGGCGGCTCGGTCTGGTGACATTTTCCGTCTCCTTTGTGCTACTGGTTTAGCTTTGGGGTCCACGGCTAGCCGGTGGGACATTAGGTCGGGGTTTATTCCCGGCATGTCGGCTGGTGTAAATGCGAACAAGTCTCTATTTTGTTTCAGGAGTTGGGAAAGATCTTCTTTAAAATCGTACGGGAGGTTCCTGTTAATGAAGGTGTATTCCTCTTTGGTTGGCCCTATTTGTAGTTTTTCCATGTCACCTTCCGGCTCTGGCCTGGGTTGGCCGTCTTGTCGAGCGTCCAGGTCGGCTAGGAATATTCCGACCGCATCTCAGGATTTCTTTCTTAGGGCCAGGCTGGTGTTGTCGCACTCTGCTGCGACCTCCCGGTCCCCGTGGATGGTACCGATGGAGCCGTCCTCGGTTCTAAACTTCATGAGGAGGTATTTGGTAAAAATGACTGCGGAGAAGTCATTGATTGTTCTTCTTCCGAGAATCACGTTGTAGGCGGTGGAGTCTTTTAGGACTACGAATTCAGATAGGATTGTCTTCTTCTAGTTGCTCATCCTTATGGTGATGGGAAGGGTGATTGAGCCGTCTGGTTTGAGAAAGTTGTCTCGAGTCCCGTGACACCGTTGCGGTGTGTTTGGAGGTTGTCGTTGTGGAGCCTGAGTTTATCGAAGGCTCCTCGGAAGAGGATGTTTGAGTCTGCCCCGGTGTCCACCAGTATCCTTCGTACTAGTCCTGTTCCGATCCTAGCCGAGATGGCGATAGGGGAATCTTCGGCCGAGGTGCCGTGCTGCCAGTCCTCAGGTAAGAAGGTTATCGTATTGTCGGCCTCGGTGGTTGGAGTTTGGTTTCTGACGGCCATTACTTTGAGATCTTTTTTCAGTGTTAGTTTTGACTTGCCCGATATGTCCTTGCCTGTGATGACGTTTACTATGATGGTCGGGTCTTCCTCTGGGCTTTCCCTGGGAGGTAGCTTTTGCGTTCTAGGGTTACCTCCTTCTCTTTCCGGCGACCTGTCTCTTTTTGCACGTTTTGGTTCTCTAATGATTTTGGTAAACTCTGGGAGTTTTCCGTCTCGTATGGCTTGTTCGAGGGCGTCTTTAAGGTCGAAACAATCTTGTGTCCTGTGTCCGTAACCTCAGTGGTAGTCGCAATAGAGGGTTTTGTTGCCTCCCGTCCTTTCTTTAAGTTGTCCGACTTTCGGTATGATGCCTCGATCTGCTATTTGGCGGTATATCTCTGTAATTGGTGCTGTTAGGGGCGTGTAATTAGAGAATTTGCCGATTCTCGGTGGTGGGCTTGTATTTTTCAGTTTGGGGTGGTCCCTTTAATTTTCTCTAGGCAGTGGGTTATGTCGGGGCGACGGGTTGCCGTGTTGGGCGTTGCCGTGTTGCCGTTTATTGGCGGCGACGACCTGGCTGACTTCCTCATCGTTGATGTAGTCTTTGGCGACGTTCTGGATCTCATGCATGGTCTATACTGGTTTGGTGGTGAGGTGTTTACGAAAATCTTCGTTCATGAGCCCGTTGGTTAGACAGAGGCTTGCGACGGAATCCGTGAGTCCGTCGACCGTTAGGCATTCGTCGTTGAAGCGGTCGAGGTATTTCCTTGTGGATTCTTCTTTTTTTGCGTGATCCCTAGTAGGCTGATGGGGTGTTTGGCTGTAGTGATTCTAGTCGTGAACTGGGCCATGAACTTTCGCATTATGTCGTGCAAACTGGCTATGGATCTATTTGGGAGGGCGTTGAACCATTTGATTGCCGGCCCGGCTAGAGTTATCGGGAAGGCTCTGCATCGGACCGCATCGGCTGCTCCTTCTAGGTTCATCCTGGCCTCGAAGGCCGTTAGATGTTCCTAGGGATCCTTGGTTCCGTCGTACTTCATGTCGGTGGGTTTATCAAAACCTTTAGGGAGTTTTGCTCTCAAAATCCTTTCTGTGAAAGGTGTAGCTCCCATTATTGTGTGGTCGTTTCTTGTGCGTTTGGTTTCTCGGTGCCGCCGATCTTCGTCCGAGTCGTGCTGTCGACTCAGATCTCGGGAAGCACTGCGGTTGTGCCTTTTGCTGTATCGCCGTTCTGGCGATTTCTCTCGCCCATGGTTGCGCGAGGTGCTGCGATCGTATCTCTTATCGTGTCGCCGTGTCGGTGATCTGCCGTGTCGAGATTTTGACCTGAAAGTTGCATGGCTTCCGTGTTCATTTTGATGTCTATCCTTGGTGGCCAACCTGCCTTCGAGTTCCTGGACTCGGAGGCAGAGATCTTGGATGATTCGCGCCGCTTTATCCCCCGTTTTCTCGGGGTGTCGCGGTTCCGTGACGATATGTCGTTTGCATGGTGGATAGTGCTTGCTATCCTTCCTTGGTTTGCGATCTCCTGGTGTTCTGGGGGTCAGGTTCTTTGGTTGAGAGCCCTCCTAGCTTGAGGAGGCTTCTTCCAGTACGTCCCCCATTCCGGCTTGGTCGGCGCAAGTTCCCCACAGACGGCGCCAATGTACAAGATGGCTCTGGTACGGGTTGAGAGATGGATCGAGAACTTGCGGGTTGAGGCGGATGCCGGATCGCTTGACTAGAGCATTGGGGGGAGGTACCTGCAAAGACACTCCGACGCTCAAGTCAGAATAGATCTGAGAGGTATAAGGTGTGAGGAATGAATGAATACCTGTAGGGACTTGGGTCCTCTATTTATAGGTGTTGGGAGTTGTCTTATCTTATCTTGTTTGGTCAAGATAGGGAAGATGTTTGAATTCGAAAGTCGGTTAGGGGTTCTAGAGGGCCATTTTTTGGGCCTTCTGGAAGAGGGAGACGGGTCGGACCCGAGGAACCGGGTTTGGGTTCAAACGTGGGTCCAGGATTCATAGGCCGGATCCGTAACAGTCACCTAATGAGCCTTATACATCAAGGAATGGTTAACAAGATTGCCACCATTCGCTATAAATCAATTTTGGAAAATATTATTGAAAACTTCGATGACCCATTAAGCACGAAATGAGGGTTTTGCAAGCATATCAAGATCTTAATGCTTCCAAATATTTAATATGGCTTAGTAATGATTTATTAGTAAGTAAATAACAAGCAATATTTGATATAAGCTTAGGCAATTTTGGTTTACGAATATATAATTAGAGGTAGTTATTATATGAGACTCTAAAATTATAAGTACTAATAAATAAAACTCTACCTACCCTACCCGCGGGTTGAGAATCTCTCAACCCTACCCTAAAATTTTAAACTCTACCCTAGCCTATCCTACCCGCAGAAATATCAATTTTTTTCAAAGTAAATATAAAATTCAATCATTTCGAATTTTATACATATTAATAACATAAAAAATAAAAAATTAATGTTCTAAATTATTGAATTAACTAACTAATTTTAGTGGTTGTTCACTTATTGTAAGTCATTACATAAGGGAGGTTGTGGGTTTAACTCTCACTTCTTTCACTATATACCTAATTTTTATAAAATATGTGTTATATATGAGGTGCGGATAGGGTACACCCTTGACCCGTATCCTACCCTACCCGCAGACATACCTGGACCGTACCCTATCCTACCCGCAGCGGGTCGGGTAACCTACCCTACCCGAACGGGTTGGACCAGATTGGGTACCCGCGGGTAAGATATGAATTGCCAGCCCTACCTCCAAATGGTTAAGAAAAAAAGGAAAGAAAAATCTAAATTATATATGTTAATCAAACAATTTGACCAATTTAAACTAAATTTGTGTTGAAACCATACCGTTAAAGGGATGTTACCCTTAATTTATTGCCACGATATTTTTCATTTCTATATAATAAGAACATTGAGGATGTTACCCTTAATTTTAGTCTTAAAATTTTCAATCTTGTATTATTTTGTGATTTGCTAAAACTTAAGTTTAAAAGAATAGAACTAAGATAGAAATGCATTTGTAAAATGTATGTTATAATATTGAATTTATTAATTGTAGAAAAATATATTCATATATATAAATATATTAGCTTCAATATCCCCATTGCTGAGGAAACATTGAGGATCCTTGGTCAAGCGAGTAGCTGAAGCAAAGGAAGAAGAACCTCAGTTACTCTTTCATCTCCAAAGAAGTTGGTTTCAACACATTCCTCAACTAGCTCATAATTTTGCTAACTATGATTTCCCAATTCACCCCGCTTCCACACCAACAAATTAATTAAGGTTATGATGCCATTTATTTAGTGATAATGTTAGATTAATTTTCTTAAAAGTTTAATATAATTTCCATGTACTCAAAAAAATAAGTCACTAAATTATTATTTTGATAGTAAATATTTTTATGGAAATCTCTTAGCAATCAGGGTAACATGAGATATTTTTATGGATATTAAAGTACTTGCTTGGACTATTTTACTCAATTTCTTGAGGATATCTTTTCTATTGAATAACTACATCTAGCATCCCTTTAGTTTTAGTTATTCCCTTGTATGCAACCATTTCTAGTTAAGTTTGATTTACTTAGTTTTTGTCCTCGTTTCTTACCTAGTTTTCCATTTTGATTCCCAGGTATGAGGCAAGATGTAAATGTTCTGATCTTTTTAGATGTTAGAAAAACATTGGAGGGTATGATAATATTCCAATCACAATTCTTGAAATGATGAACTTCTTAGTTGTTTGTTGTTAATAATAACTAAAGATATATTCCTTTTGCAATCTTATTGCAGAAGGTATGAAGCTTTTCGTTTCTGACAACAAGGTGATCTTGACAGAAGGTTTTGATGGAATTGTTCTCCCCAAGTATTTCAAAAAGATAGAATCGTGGCCTGGTAGACAACCTATTCCTCTTCAAAATAATTCATCGTAGTTGTTTATTACTGGTTTAGGATCGCAGTGTGTGGATTAATGCTTGCTTGATTGGTTGTGTAAACAATGGCAGTCTTTTCAGTCTTCACCACCATTATTTGAACTTTCTTATTAGAAATTCAATAGTCCGGCCCGAGAAACTGTCATTGTTTCTTCAGCATGGATGTTTTATACACTTGTTGAATTTAAAACAAAATGGTTTTTCCGAAGTCTAACTCATCCTGTGAATTGTTAACAAAGTTTTTCCGAAGTTTCAAGTTTTTTGCATGTTCTATATATTAGACCAAGAAAAATGTCTTAACGTATGATTTCAGGTAGGTTGATGGTCCATAAACTTTCTATTTGAAATCCCTACATGATATTGGTTACCATTAAGAATTAGTTATTCGAGTAAGAAAACTGCATAATTTAAAAGGCAATGCTATAAGTGATAAAAAAACATAATACATAAAAATATTTGAACTGGAAGACATACTGAGTTGAAAACAAAACAGAAGATGACTTTCATTCAAAAAATTAGGGCAATCACATGAGAAAATATGATTAAAAAACATCCTAATTTTTACCTATTGCATATATTTCTTGATTCACAAGTTGGTGAATTGAAATACCATCAAAATGCCAAAGCAATGGTGAGTTTGAAAACAAAAGCTCTTTAGCTATGTCCTGCATTGAAGGTCTTATTTTGGATTGGGATGCAAGCATGCAAGTGCTAATGTTACAACAAGTACAATATCCCGCATGTCTTTTCAAAGAAAGGGCAATGGAATACGTGAATCCAATATATCCAATGAGAAGCCAACTCGGCTCGGCTCAGTTCCTCTCAGCTCAGCTCATATTCCTATGTCGCTCTTCATTGTTTAGTTTCTGATTCATCAATCAAATATCCATCCATGTTTGCTTCGGTGAGCGACAGCACTATCCTTCTTTTGCGCCACTGCCGCTTCTTACTTCCACGTCTCACCGTTTTCATTTTCATTAGCGTTACCGTTACCTCACCGTCTCCTCTCTTATTCTCTCTGCCTTCCTCCTCTTACTTTCCTCCAACAATGAACAACAAAAGCAAAAATCCCAATACCACTTCCTTCTCCTCCTACGCTCACTCCTCTTCCAGGTTCTTCTCTCTCTCTCTCTCTCTCCAACAAATAATTATCCTTCTTTATAGCTATTATCGAATTAAAATTTGTTTCTTTTGCGTCTTGCTGTTGAAGCTTGCTCAAAATAATTGCGTTTAGCTCAAATTTCCTAATTTTTGCTTCTTTGTTGTTTTTTAATTCCTCTTCCTTTTACTTTTGTATGATAATGGTCAGTTTTTCTAGTGAATGAAGCAGAAAGTTTTATGCTTTTAACTGATGCCATTTTTGGGCTTTTGAGTGGCAGTGGTGGAAGAGGAAGTTCTTTTGATATGAGGAACGACAGGGAAAGAACAAGAGGACGTGGCAGTGGCCGTGGTGGTGGTGGCAGCTCCGGAAAGGATAAAATTGACGCTCTTGGTAGGCTCCTGTAAGCACTAATTTGCTCTTTGCTCATTATTTTCTCTCAATTTTTGTTTTTGTGGGATAGTTCTCGATTTCTTGTAATTGTAGTCCATCAAAACAAGTTTCGGAGAAAATTTTATGTATGTTTGTCTTTCTAATAGAATGAACTATTTTATAAAGTGTAAACTATCTTGTGTGGAGCAACTGCTCATAAGGAAATTAGTATGCATGGTTTATGCAATGTACTAACATTATATATCACGCATTTTCTTTCTAAGGTCAAAGTTAGTGATTTTTGTATGTTTCTCTGGTAATACCTGCAGGACGAGGATTTTGCGTCATATGGCATCTGAATTGAACTTAGATATGCGAAGTGATGGTTATGTCAAAGTTAATGATCTGCTAAAGCTGAATATGAAGACATTTGCTAATATTCCATTAAGATCCCACAATATTATTGATGTTAGGGAGGTCAGTTTAATTATTCATATATTTTTTGTTTTTTGTTTTTTATTTGTTATAATTGCCATTTCTATTGTAATTTGGATTATTGTGTTGCATTTTGGAGAAGCATTTGGCTTGGGGAAAATAGCAAAATAGAAAATAGTCACATCATAGATACAAGACAAAAACTTCGGTACCACTTCTATTGTTGTTTAGCATACAAGATAAATACATTGTATTGTATTGTGTCTATCGACATTTTCAACTTGTTATTCTATTTAGCATTTTATTCCTGTATCCTCAGCATAGAATTTCCTTTTCTAAATCTTTTGTTGCAGAATGATACTAGTTTGATCTTGTAAAAGCAGTCACAATATGGTTTTCAAAATTTCTTGATCCATCCCTTTTGCAACTAACAATAGTATAAATCAATAGTTGAATGAATCGGATAGGATTGACATGTTGATTATAGCTGGTCAAGTGTATCCCACTCTTAATTCTTTACTTACTGCTACATAATATCTGTGGCTTATCTTTTTTTATGAATTGTTATTGTATTTATAACCAATTTTTTTCTGTAAACTGTATATATATGGTATTTATTTGTGTTTATTTAGTCACTGAAGTAAAATATTTTAATGTCTTTCATAGTTTCATTTTCATATGAATTAACTATTAACTGAAGACCTTTTTCTAAATGATCTCATGTTTATTCTCAGGCCGTTTGAAAGGATAATAAGTAGCGCTTCAGCCTTATAGAAGAGAATGGGGAGCTACTTATACGAGCTAACCAAGGGCATACAATAACGGTAAACTATTCTGTTTTAGTTTTATGTGGAGACATTTAAATTGCTTTTGAAGTTTTTAAGAAAATATTCAAACCTTAAGTAATTGGATCTGTACTCTGTTATGAATATTATGTAGACATTCTCATGTCATTTTATGTTAAATTGATCATTTGTGGAGTAATTAAAATACATGATTAACTTTTGATCTGCAGACCGTTGAAACTGAAAGCTTGTTGAAACCAATCCTTTCAGCTGAAGAAATTCGAGGTGAATAATCAATGGAGCTGTATTTCTGTTAACTTTGCTGTCTTTGCAAGCCATATTCTCCAAATGTTTATTTTTCTTCACACCCACTTTCTATTTTTTGTTTTTTCTTGATTTTGCTACCATATGCAGTTTGCGTGCACGGAACCTACAGAAAGAACATGAATTCAATTCTAGAATCTGGCCTCAAGCGCATGAAGAGATTGCATGTTCATTTCTCTTGTGGTTTACCAACAGATGGAGAAATAATAAGCGGTAATGTGATTACCTATCAAAAATTCATTTGGATATTTTCCCCCTATTTGTTTAGGTTTGGTCATTTTCTTCCTCCAGTATTAAGGCTGGCAGTTATGTTATACAGTAGCAAAGGAATACAGATGTCTTGTCTATTGTGATTAACCACTTAAGCACTTTCACTTTGGAATTTGGATGTCTTTACTCTTTACTTGTGCTTATTTACAAGAGCCTGGTATAGTATAATCACTAAACATATTAACATGAAAGTAATTCAAATAATAATTAGTCAATGATCCATAGTCTGAATAAACTGGTTACTTGGAATAAAATGCCTGTAAACTTCACTTATTTATTAGTAAATCAATTATGCAATTGAGCCATTCAATATTGCCCTCACAAGTACCATAACTAATAATGCTTTGCATTTTTAAGCATTTGTTTACCCTTGATCATTTGTTGGGGGTGGTGGTGGCAATTGATTGGAAATCTCTTTTTTTTTTGTCAGAATTGGAAATCTCTTAGCAATCAGGGTAACATGAGATATTTTTATGGATATTAAAGTACTTGCTTGGACTATTTTACTCATTTTCTTGAGGATGTCTTTTCTATTGAATAACTATATTGGTGGACGAAATTGTGATCAATACTTTTCACAACTCAAATAATCCCCGGTGATGAACCCAAAAACTTGGTGTTCAATACCATGGAATAAACACAACTTCGCACAACTAACCAGCAAGTGTACTGGGTCGTCCAAGTAATAAACCTTAAGCGAGTAAGGGTCGATCCCACAGAGATTGTTGGTATGAAGCAAGCTATGGTCACCTTGTAAATCTTAGTCAGGCAAACTCAAATGGTTATGAATGATGAATAAAACATAAAGATAAAGATAGAGATACTTATGTAATTCATTGGTGGGAATTTCAGATAAGCATATGAAGATGCTTGGTCCCTTCCGTCTCTCTGCTTTCCTACTGTCTTCATCCAATCCTTCTTACTCCTTTCCATGGCAAGCTGTATGCAAGGGTTTCACCGTTGTCAGTGGCTACCTCCCATCCTCTCAGTGAAAATGTTCAACACACCCTGTCAATTAGGTTGGAATAGAATCCAGTGATTCTTTTGCGTCTGTCACTAACGCCCAGCCTTCAGGAGTTTAAAGCTCGTCACAGTCATTCAATCATTGAATCCTACTCAAAATACCACAGACAAGGTTTAGACCTTCCAGATTCTCTTGAATGCCGCCATCAATTCTAGCTTATACCACGAAGATTCCGGTTAAGGGATCCAAGAGATAAACATTCAAGCCTTGTTTGCTTGTAGAACGTGAGTGGTTGTCAGGCACGCGTTCATAAGTGAGAATGATGATGAGTGTCACATAATCATCACATTCATCATGTTCTTGGGTGCAAATGAATATCTTAAGAACAAGAATAGGCTGAATTGAATAGAAGAACAATAGTAATTGCATTAAT
>NC_029775.3:95382655-95383625 GCF_000817695.3 Arachis duranensis | reverse complement strand
TGTGGGGGCTTTGTTTGGCTCTGTTTTGAGAGAAGCTCTTCCTGCTTCCTCTCCATGGTGACAGAGGGATATCCTTGGGCTTTAAGCACAAAGGATTCTTCATTCACTTGAATGATCAATTCTCCTCTGTCCACATCAATCACAGCCTTTGCTGTGGCTAGGAAGGGTCTGCCAAGGATGATGGATTCATCCATGCACTTCCCAGTCTCTAGGACTATGAAATCAGCAGGGATGTAATGGTTTTCAACTTTTACCAGAACATCCTCTACAAGTCCATAAGCTTGTTTTCTTGAATTGTCTGCCATCTCTTGTGAGATTTTTTCAGCTTGCACCTCAAAGATCCCTAGCTTCTCCATTACAGAGAGAGGCATGAGGTTTACACTTGACCCTAGGTCACACAAGGCCTTCTTGAAGGTCATGGTGCCTATGGCATAAGGTATTGAAAACTTCCCAGGATCTTGCCTCTTTTGAGGTAATTTCTACCTAGACAAGTCATCCAGTTCTTTGGTGAGCAAAGGGGGTTCATCTTCCCAGGTCTCATTGCCAAATAACTTGTCATTCAGCTTCATGATTGCTCCAAGGTATTTAGCAACTTGCTCTTTAGTGACATACTCATCCTCTTCATAGGAAGAATACTCATCAGAGCTCATGAATGGCAGAAGTAAATTCAATGGAATCTCTATGGTCTCAGTGGGAGCCTCAGATTCCCAAGGTTCCTAATTGGGGAACTCATTGGAGGCCAGTGGACGTCCATTGAGGTCCTCTTCAGTGGCGTTCACTGTCTCTTCCTCCTCTCCAAATTCGGCCATGTTGATGGCTTTGCACTCTCCTTTTGGATTTTCTTCTATATTGCTTGGGAGAGTACTAGGAAGGAGTTCAGTAATTTTCTTGCTCAGCTGTCCCACTTGTGCCTCCAAATTTCTAATGGAGGACCTTGTTTCAGTCATGAAACTTTGAGTGGTTTTGATTA
>NC_029775.3:95381974-95382162 GCF_000817695.3 Arachis duranensis | reverse complement strand
TGTGAGTCCAACCATATCCTAGCTCTGTCTCTTACAGCAAAAGGGAATAGCATAAGTCTGTAAACTTCAGGGTCAACCCCATTAGTCTTGACAGTGTCACAGATTTGTAAGAATTCAGCTAAAAACTGATGAGGATCTTCCAATGGAAGTCCATGAAACTTGCAATTCTGTTGCATTAGAGAAACTAA
>NC_029775.3:95380454-95381705 GCF_000817695.3 Arachis duranensis | reverse complement strand
GGGTCAGTCTCAACAAGAATGCTTTTGTCTTTGCTCCTGCTCATAAGAAAGAGAAGAGAACAAGAAAATATAGAATCCTCTATGTCACAGTATAGAGATTCCTTGAGGTGTCAGAGGAAAAGAAAAATAGAAAGAAGAGGTAGAAGAAGAATGTGAGAAGAGGGGAAGAATTTTCGAAAATTAAGTAAGAGATTTTAAAAACATTTTGAAAAACTTTTAATTGATTTTCGAAAATTAAGAGTGGAAAAGAAATCAAGTGATTTTTGAAAAAGATTTTGAAATTAGAAATTAAAAAAGGATATGATTGAAAACTATTTTGAAAAAGATGTGATTGAGAAGATATGATTTAAAAAACATTTTAAAAAGATTTGATTTTAAAAATTAATAACTTGGCTAACAAGAAAAGATATGATTCAAACATTAAACCTTTCTCAACAGAAAAGGCAACATACTTGAAATGTTGAATCAAATCACTAATTGTTAGCAAGTATCTTTGAAAAAGGAAAGAAATTGATTTTTGAAAAAGATTTGATTGAAAAGATATGATTTGAAAAAGATTTGATTTTGAAAAACTTTGAAAACTTGAAAAAAATTTGAATTAAAAACAGAATCTTCCCTTTTGTGCCATCCTGGCGTTAAACGCCCAGAATGGTGCACATTTTGGCGTTTAACGCCCAAACTACTACCTTTTTGGGCATTAAACGCCCAGCCAGGCACCCTGGCTGGCGTTTAAACGCCAGTTTGCCTTCTTCACTGGGCGTTTTGAATGCCCAGCTTTTTCTGTATAATTCCTCTGCTGTATGTTCTGAATCTTCAATTCTCTGTATTATTGACTTGAAAAGACACAAATTAAAAATATTTTTGGATTTTTAATAATTAAAATGCAACTAAAATCAAACAAACAATGCATGCAAGACACCAAACTTAGCAGTTTGTATACTACTGACACTAACAAAATGAGAATACACATGCGAAACACAAAACACTCAAGTCAATAGAATTCAAAGATCAGAGCACTGAAATCATCAAGAACAACTTGAAGATTAATGAAGACACATGCATGAATTCGAAAAATGCAAGGAAAACATGCAATTGACACCAAACTTAACATGAGACACTAAACTCAATAAGAAACATAAAATATTTTTGGTTTTTTCGAAAATTAAGTGAGAAGAATTTTGGATTTTTCGAAAATTAAGTGGAAAAAAAAATAAAGGTATCAAAATTCTTAATGAGAATTCCAGGAATCAT
>NC_029775.3:95359514-95379418 GCF_000817695.3 Arachis duranensis | reverse complement strand
AAAAGGTCCTATATATAGAGAACTAGTAGCCTAGGGTTTACAGATATGAGTAAATGACATAAAAATCCACTTCCGGGCCCACTTGGTGTGTGCTTGGGCTGAGCATTGAAGCATTTTCGTGTAGAGACTCTTCTTGGAGTTAAACGCCAGCTTTTATGCCAGTTTGGGCGTTTAACTCCCATTCTTGTGCCAGTTCCGGCGTTTAACGCTGGGAATTCTGATGGTGACTTTGAACGCCGGTTTGGGCCATCACATCTTGGGCAAAGTATGGACTATCATATATTGCTAGAAAGCCCAGGATGTCTAATTTCCAACGCCGTTGAGAGCGCACCAATTAGGCTTCTGTAGCTCCAGAAAATCCACTTCGAGTGCAGGGAGGTCAGAATCCAACAGCATCTGCAGTCCTTTTTAGTCTCTGAATCAGATTTTTGCTCAGGTCCCTCAATTTCAGCCAAAAAATACCTGAAATCACAGAAAAACACACAAACTCATAGTAAAGTCTAGAAAAGTGAATTTTAACTAAAAACTAATAAAATATACTAAAAACAAACTAAAACATACTAAAAACATACTAAAAACAATGCCAAAAAGCGTACAAATTATCCGCTCATCATACATCTAGCATCCTTTTAGTTTTAATTATTCCCTTGTATGCAACCATTTCTAGTAAAGTTTGATTTGCTTAGTTGTTGTCCTTGTTTCTAACCTAGTTTTTCATTTTGATTCCCAGGTATGAGGCGAGATGTAAATGTTCTGATCTTTTTAGATGTTAGAAAAGCATTAGAGGGTATGATAATATTCCAATCACAATTCTTGAAATGCTGAACTTCTTAGTTGTTTGTTGTTAATAGTAACTAAAGATATATTCCTTTTGTAATCTTATTGCAGAAGGTATGAAGCTTTTCATTTCTGACAACAAGGTGATCTTGACAGAAGGTTTTGATGGAGTTGTTCCCCCCAAGTATTTCAAAAAGATAGAATCGTGGCCTGGTAGACAACCTATTCCTCTACAAAATAATTCGTTGTAGTTGTTTTTTACTGGTTTAGGATCGCAGTGTGTGGATTACTGCTTGCCTGATTGGTTGTGTAAACAATGGCAGTCTTTTCAGTCTTCACCACCATTATTTGAACTTTCTTATTAGAAATTCAATAGTCCGGCCCGAGAGACTGTCATTGTTTCTTCAGCATGGATGTTTTATACACTTGTTGAATTTAAAACAAAATGGTTTTTCCGAAGTTTAACTCATCCTGTGAATTGTTAACAAAGTTTTTCCGAAGTTTCAAGTTTTTTGCATGTTCTATATATTAGACCAAGAAAAATGTCTTAACGTATGATTTCAGGTAGGTTGATGGTCCATAAAATTTCTATTTGAAATCCCTACATGATATTGGTTACCATTAAGATTTAGTTATTCGAGTGAGAAAACTGCATAATTTGAAAGGCAATGCTATAAGTGATAAAAAAACATAATACATAAAAATATTTGAACTGGAAGACATACTGAGTTGAAAACAAAACAGAAGATGAATTTCATACAAAAAATTAGAGCAATCACATGAGAAAATATGATTAAAAAAATTCTAATTTTTACCTATTACATATATTTCTTGATTCACAAGTTGGTGAATTGAAATACCATCAAAATGCCAAAGCAATGGCGAGTTTGAAAACAAAAGCTCTTTAGCTATGTCCTGCATTGAAGGTCTTGATTTTGGGTTGGGATGCAAGCATGCAAGTGCTAATGTTACAACAAGTACAATATCCCACATATCTTTTCGAAGAAAGGGCAATGGGATACGTGAATCCAATATATCCAATGAGAAGCCAGCTCGGCTCGACTGAGTTCCTCTCAGCTCAGCTCATATTCCTATGTCGCTCTTCATCGTTTAGTTTCTGTTGCATCAATCAAATATCCATCCATGTTTGCTTCGGTGAGCGACAGCACTGTCCTTCTTTTGCGCCACTGCCGCTTCTTACTTCCATGTCTCACCGTTTCCGTTTCCATTAGCGTTACCATTACCTCACCATCTCCTCTCTTATTCTCTCCGTCTTCCTCCTCTTACTTTCCTCCAACAATGAACAACAAAAGCAAAAACCCCAATACCTCTTCCTTCTCCTCCTACGCTCACTCCTCTTCCAGGTTCCTCTCTCTCTCTCTCTCTCTCTCTCTCTCTCTCTCTCTCTCTTTCCAGGTTCTTCTCTCTCTCTCTCTCTCTCTCTCTCTCTCTCTCTCTCTCTCTCTCCAACAAATAATTATCCTTCTTTATAGCTATTATCAAATTAAAATTTATTTTTTTCGCGTCTTGCTGTTGAAGCTTGCTCAGAATAATTGCGTTTAGCTCAAATTTCCTAATTTTTGCTTCTTTGTTGTTTTTTAATTCATCTTCCTTTTACTTTTGTATGATAATGGTCAGTTTTTCTAGTGAATGAAGCAGAAAGTTTTATGCTTTTAACTGAAGCCATTTTTGGGCTTTTGAGTGGCAGTGGTGGAAGAGGAAGTTCTTTTGATATGAGGAACGACAGGGAAAGAACAAGAGGACGTGGCAGTGGCCGTGGTGGTGGTGTGATAAACCCCATTTTTAGGGTTTATCTTGTATTGAATTTAGAGTATTTTGATAACCTTTTGTCACATTTAGCCTATGAATTAGCATAGTTTTGTTATCTCTCCCATATTTATGCTTAAGTGTAAAAACATGCTTTTTAAGCCTTATTTTGATGAATTCTAATTTCTCATTGATTCCATAAGATGCCTTGATGTGTTTGCTAGTAATTCCAGGATTGAAATAGGCTAGGCATGGATCAAAGGAGTAAGGAAGGAAGCATGCAAATGGAGAGAAGCACAAAAGACAAAAGAATTGATCTCGGCCAAGCACGCGCACGCGCACAAGGCGCTCGCGCGCACATGGCGCTCGCGCGCACATTGCAGAATCGACCGGGGACGCGCACGCGTACCGTGTGCGCATGCGTCGATAACCGCACATGACTTCATTAAAGCAACACGTGCCTGGCGATTTGAGAGGGTTTCTGAACCCATTTTTGGCGCCAATTGCTGATAGGAAGGAATAAAAGGATCAAGGATTGAGGGGAAGGCATCTTGAATCTAGAGAATAATTAGGATTAGTTTAGAGTTGGTTTTAGAGAGAGAAGCTCTCACTTCTCTCTAGAATTAGGATTAGGTTTAGTTAGTTTTAGAGAGAGAAGCTCTCACTTCTCTCTAGAATTAGGATTAGGTTTAGGTTAATCTCTCTTCTTAGATCTAGGTTTAATTCATGCTTTGATTCACTTTTCCTTCGCCAATTCTTAATCTTCTCCTCTTCCTCTTTCTAGTTATGTGCTTTAATAATTGTAATTCTTCATTTTGTTTTGGATAGATTGTTGTTCCTTTGTTTTCTTTCAATAATGCAATTTGAGGTAATTCATGATAATTGTGATTTCCTTGATTGTTGTTGTTAATTCTTTGCAATAATTGTTGTTAGATTTTATTTTTGTTCTCAATTTACTATGCTTTTCTTTTGTGCCTTCCAAGTGTTTGATGAAATGCTTGGTTGGACTTTAGTGTAGGTTTTGTTCCTCTTGGCCTAGGTAGAGTAATTAGTGACACTTGAGTTATCTAATTCCTTTGTTGATTGGTAATTGGAGAAATTGCTAATTGGTTTGGAGTGTACTAAAGCTAGTCTTTCCTTGGGAGTTGGCTAGGACTTGTGGCTCAAGTCAATTCATCCACTTGACTTTCCTTTATTTAGTAAGGGTTAACTAAGTGGTAGCAATGAACAATTCTCATCACAATTGAGAAGGATAACTAGGATAGGACTTCTAATTTTCATACCTTGCCAAGAGCCTTTTATAGTTGTTAGTTTACTTTCTTGCCATTTATCTTTCATTCCTCTTATCAAAACCCCAAGACAACTCAAACCAATAACAAAACACTTCATTACAATTCCTAGGGAGAACGACCCGAGGTTTGAATACTTCGGTTATTAATTTTAGGGGTTTGTTACTTGTGACAAACAATCTTTTGTATGAAAGGATTATTGTTGGTTTAGAAACTATACTTGCAACGAGAATTCATTTGTGAAATTCTAAACCGTCAAAAATCCAATCATCAAAATGGCACCGTTGCCGGGGAGTTGCAATGGTGTTATGTTATTGGTTGTTGTATATATGTGAATAGTGTGAATATCTTGCTTTTGCTTTATTTTCTAGTTTTTGTTAGTTTTATTTTGCTTTTCCATTATGAATTCTCACTTTGGCTATGAGTTTGGTTATAATTATGTTGTAGGAAATGAGAGCTTCAATGAGAATGTGTATCAAGGATGGGTAATCAAAGGTGGGAGGAGCCATATGCATATGATCAATCTTCATGGCAACAACCTCTACCAATGCACTGCGAAGAAGAGCCATTCTATGATGCATATCAATCCAACGGCTTTGGTGAATCACTTTGTGACTTTCACGAACCACCACCATATGCCTATGAACCATATCCTCAACATAAACCTCAACCATACTCACAAGCCTTTCCATACCAAGCACCTTCCTATGATCCATATCCATCATATGACCAATCATCCATACCATATTTTTATGACCATTTTGAGCAAGAACCCTTAGAACCACCACAACCCTATCAAGATTACTCCCAAGAACCACCTCAATACACACAATCTCCACAACCTTACAAAGAAGAACCACCTTCCCATTATGAATCCTCTCTCCAAAATAATGAACCTTCCTATTCACCCCAAGCCCCAATAAACGATCCTCTCACTTTGTTACTCCAAGGACAAGAAGCCATGAAGTGGGATACACTTGAGTTTGTGACCAATTTGACCAAGGTGGTGCACACTTTAGCCCACCAATGTTTGAATACTCAAGGTAATTCCGTGACCACGTATGAAAGGTCAAAAGAAGAGCAAAGCATGAAAGAGAAATTGGAAAATTCAGTGGAGAAGGAGGAGTCGAATTTTGTGTTGGAACAATTGGAGGAGCCTATGATCATTGAAGAAAAGGGAGAAGTGGTTGAAGATTTAGAAGATGTTGAAAGTCCATGGGAATGTAGTATCATGGCGAACTCTTCCAAGAAGCTTGATATTGATGTTGAGGAGGGTGCGCAACCTCCAAAGCATATCATCATTGGAGACTTGGAAGAAGCTTATCAAGAAATGGATTCAATCATGGATGAATTTATCTCCACAATGGAATCCTCTCCCATTGGACATGAAGCTGAAACTATAAAAGAGTGTGTACAACCTCCCAAGGAAAACGAAAATGGCATGGTGTATATTGAAATTGAAGAATATGAAGAGGTTGATCAAGAGATGAATTCATTCATCAATGAATTCCTATCCAAAATTGAATCACCTCCCATTAAACAAGATGAAGTTCTTGAAGACAACACCAAGCCACGTAACAAAGGGGATGAGGTCGAAATTGAAGAAGCTTGTGAAGAGGTGGAACCAACCAAAGAAGAGCCTGAAGAAGTAGACCTTGCATTGTCTAAGTGTGGGGAAGTCTCCCTCCCCAAGTCACCATCCAACACAACATTCAAGTGGGTAAAACTCTTATCCCTAAGCTTTACTTTCTCACTTGAATATGGCTTAATTGAAAATGATGGTCAACTTAGTGTTCTTTGTAGAACTAAAAGCAAAAATGAGTTGTGTAGTGGTTGCAAGTTAGGAATTAGGCTCATCAAGGTCAAAGTTTTAAGGTATAGGAACGATGATTGGAAGAATACCACTTTACAAGGGTACCGACGGAAGGCTTGGTATGTTAAAGAGAATTCTATGTGTCAATCGCCCTTATGTCAACCACCCGGAAAGAAAAAGTATGAAGATCAAATTGAAGATGGGTGTGAAGATAAGATATGGGATCCCGGTTCGCTATGTGAAGACCAACTATGGGGACTCATATCTTGGGTAGAACTTTGCCCAAGCTTAATGAAAATGGTTGGAAATTCTGTCAACCAATTGAGAAGCATGGATCCTTGGAGATTCAAGGATGAGTACAAACATAAGCCACCATGACAATAAGCACCTTAACATGTCCAACTTAAGGACTTAAACTAAAAGTGCTAGGTGGGAGACACCCCACCATGGTAAACTCTTTCCATTCTCTTTTAAATTTGCTTAATAAGTGATTTGCGTTCCCATTGTAGGTAGATGTTTCATATAAATTTGTTTGTACAACTTAATTGTTAGCTTAGTCACATGTATGTTGTGTTTAGTAGTAGATGAATAATATCAAATTGCATTTTTTGTGAATTGTATGATGGTTGATTGAATGAAGAGTTGTGAGCAGTATGGGGAGCACCCAGCATAATTTTTCTGAAAAAAAAATTGGGGGTGGACGCGCGCACACATGGTACGCGCACGCGTCCCTGTGCGGATGCATCATCACCCACATCCCCGAGAGTTGGGCCTGTCTTGGGCAAACACTATGACCTGAGCCCAACACAATCCACGCTGACGCGCACTATGTGCGTGCGCACCGGTCATAAGAACATGAAAGTTCACGCGGACGGGAACCTGCCGCGCCCGCGTCGATCTGCTGCTGCAATTTTTTGAGCCAAGCCCCAGAGAATTGAGCCGGATCTAGGCCAACTTTAAGCCCCCAGCCCAACTCGGTTTGCGCGGACGCGCACTTGCCACGTGCGCGCCCACATGCCCAGGGAGGAACAAACGTGAGCGCACGCATCGCGCTAGCGCGCCTTATCACAGATTATCAATATACGCGGACGCGCACTTGCCGCGCGCGCGCCCTTACACGCTGCCGCCACTCTAGGCTTTTGCCCCGAGAGTTGGACGTGCATCAAGCCCACTCTAAGCCTCAGGCCCAACCCCATGTACGCGTGCGCGCGCTGTACGCGCACGCGCCCTTGCATAGTCTGCCAATTCACGCTAGAGCGCACTGCACGCTCACGCGTGGGTCTCTATTTTTCCCAATATACGCGGACGCGCGAGGTGCGCGCCCGCGTCGATCCAAAAAAAGGGGTAACCCTAAGATGCGAAGAGCGTTGCGCCGCATCGCACTCCTTTCTCTCCCACAGTTTCCTTTCTTCTTCTTCTCCCCCATAACCACCTCTGCTCCGCCGGCAACCACCACCGCACGGCCAGCTTCTCTTCTCTCTCTCTCTCTCTCATCACCACCCAACCCCTCTTCGCTCTCTCCCTCTCATCCACTCACTCTCTCCTCCTCGGTCACCCCTCAACCACCGCCGCCGCCATTTTCACCGCCACCGTCCACGGCGGCGCGAGCTTCTGCCTCTGCTGCCCTTGCCCCAATCCCGATTCTCCTTTCCATTCACAGTTCTTCTCCCGCTCCCAGGTTCCTGTTCATACTCTGTTTGTTTTAACTGTTCCATTTTGTTAGCTTTTGTAATTTTTTGTTAGTTAGTTGAATTCAAATGTTGCATGTTAGGTTAGATAGAAATATTTGCTGTTAGGTAGCTAGGACTGGATAGAGGATTCTAGGCCTGATAAGTGCTACGTATGTGCATATTTGCTGCTTGTTTCCTTGGGTACTGTATGTTGATTTTGGGTTGCTATTTTGTGCAAATTGTGTTGCCTGCATGCTATACCAATACTGTTGTGCTTAATTGATGTTGCTTTCTTGCTATCTGTGCTATTTTGCTATCTGGGAACGTCCGATTTTAAGCCGGAATGTTGCCCAATTTTCAAGAAATCTATTTTCATTTGAGTCTCTATTGTAATTTGGGCTAATTTTCGTTTCCTTTCAACCTCCCGGATTTGCATCAATCATTGTGAACATGAACCGCAACTTCTCTTTTCTTTGAGCCTAAATATCATCATGCCGCTAAGCCACTTTTCTAACTTACTAATTTCTTTAACCATTTGACATTTACTCACATTTAACCCTCATTAACCATTCTTTCAAAGGTGTGATGATTTTATTGCTTAATGAGTAAGAGTTGTTGACTTTAGTGACCATAACATTGATGATTTCCTTTCGATTCATTGCACCCCGTTGCAATCTCATTTTCATCATCAATAATTACACCTCATTGTACGCATTTTGTGAATCCTTTTGTTAGGCAAGCTTTCTTTCATCATAACACTAAGTATTAATCTCATCTCTTCTTTGCTAACTTGTTTAACCTACTGACTTCAGTTTTCTTTACTTAGCTCATTAACCATTCTTTTGAGTTGTGATGATGAATATGCCTACTCTTTAAGAATTGTGTACATTGTTGGATGTATTGATTTTTTTGGTTTATGTTCCCACTTATGCTTATTTGCACACCAAGTTTCCAACACATATCATGATTGCTTATCATTCTTCTTACATCTTGAGGTTGCTTTTAATTGCTATATGCTACATGCTTAATTGTCATCATATTTGTTTTTTTTTTCAGGATGTCAGATAAAGGAAAGGCTATAGCCACTGCCTCCAAGAAAAGAAAACATTCTACACCCTCTTTTTCCTCCGTTTACAAGAATTATGCTAAGAATCCGTTAAATGATGAAGAAAAGGAAAATCAATTGCTACCTTCTACCGATCCGACTAAGTTCCCCAATCTCTACTGTGAGCTTCGACTTTCCAAATATCGAACAACGAAGCTGAATACTGAGAAGAAATTGCTCCTACCCAATGATGTCTGCCGGTCCATTACTAGTCGGATCCTTGAGTTGGGTATCGATTTTGTTGACAGAGATTTGGGGGATATTAACATCTCTTGGGTGAAGGAATTTTATTGCAACTTCTTCCGTCCGACTTTGGATTTGGTTCAGTTGAGGGGTAGAGAGGTCATGATTACTGAGACTGCCATTGAGGATGCTTTGCAGTGCCGACATATTCCTGATGGCACTTGCGCCCATCAGCAGGCCGAGTTGGCCATACACAGCATGACCTTTGATTATGAGGCGCTTAGGCGCGTGATTGGGTTACCGGATGCTACATGGGTCATGGATGCGACCAACACCAAGCCTAAGGGGATGCTATTTGCTCAGTTGACCAGAGAGGCCAAGACTTGGCAGATAATCTTTGCCCACTATGTCTTGCCTACCACTCACTTCTCTGAGACCCCTATGGAGATGCTTCTGTTGATTGGGTGTGTCATGGAGGGGAAGGACGTCTATTTTCCTCGACTTATCTGACAGTGCATGTGGCGGGCACATATTCGTGGCCTACTTCCATTTCCTACTTTGGTCACGAGTATGGCGTCCCTAGCTGAGGTCCCCTGGCTAGATGATGATGTGATACCACCACCCCCTGATGCAGATGACAGGGAAGTTACTATTCCTTAGGGTGGTTGGGCGCACGAGAAGCCCCCAGCTAGACGCCGTTCTAGGGCTAGAGCAGTAGTGGGGACACCTTCACCATCAGCCCCTACAGCAGCCCCTTCCTCTTCTACAGCAGCAGCTCCATCTTCATCGACCGTTCCACCTTCAGCACCTGAGCCTACTTACCTACTCGTCCAGCGTCTATTTTGGTTTTTAGAGCGCGAGAGGCTCCATGTCAGACGCCGACTGGATCGGATGGACCAGGCGCTCATTTCTCTGGGTGCTGAGTTACCTCCGCTTCCTGACTCTCCGGCCTCCAATGAGCAGGATCACCAGGAGGAGGATGCGGAGGCACCGACTCAGCAGGATGCCCCTCCAGCTGCCCCAAACACCACAGAGACACATCAGACTCATGCGGAGCCAGTCCCACAGCCACAGCCAGAGCCAGAGCCTACCGTTGTACCTTCTACTGATCCTCCGGTTTAGCATCGAGGACGATGCTTGATCTTAAGTGTGGAGAGGGGACCGGTGAACTTTTCGGCTACTCTCCTAGTTATCCTATTTTGCATATCTTTTGTATAAATTTTGATGCATTTTGAGTTTACTTTGGATACCTTTACTGCTTATTTTGGATATCTTTAGATGTTTTAGATGATAGATGATGTGTGGAAAGCGATCCAACACAAAACTCACCGGCAAGTGTACCGGGTCGCATCAAGTAATAAAACTCACGGGAGTGAGGTTGATCCCACAGGGATTGAAGGATTGAGCAATTTTAGTTCAGTGGTTGATTTAGTCAAGCGAATCATGTATTGGTTGAGTGATTTTGTATCCAACAGTAAGCAAATAACAGGAAATGTAAAGGGAGAGGGATGAATTGCAGAAATTAAAGAGAACGGAAAGTAAAGGTGCTGAATCTTAAAGAACAAGAAATTAAATGACTGAAACTTAAAGTGCAAGAAACGTAAATTGCAGTAACTTAAAATGCAAGAAATGTAAATTGCTTGAATGGAAAAGGGAGTTGAGGATTGGGAATTCAGAATTTCAGCAACGGAAATTAAATTGCAACAATTAATAAAGCAGAAGATGAATTGGAAATAACTAGAATTTAAACAGGAAATGAAATGAAGTTGCAGCAGGGGTTCACAGAAGAACCAAAAGGAAAATAAGATCTCAGGGCTTTAGAGACTAGATAGCAGAGTCTAGATCTCAATTACCTTCCCAGATCCAAGTTCACAAAGCAATTAACAAGAAATTAAAGAAGAAGCAGCAAAAAAAATGTAATTGAACTCAATTATGCAGAAGAGAAATTAGAGAGATCTTGAATGGAGATTGAGACAGAAATTCCTCAATTCTTCACACCCAAGACTCAAACAAGAAAAGTAAAAATGCTCAAACAAGAACGAGGAAGAAGAGAGATCAATTCTCCTCCCCAATTCTCTGAAATCTCGGTGCCTAGCTCTCAGTGAAATCTCCAAGAAAAGGTTCAGTAAGTCAAAAATAAAAGAAAAGGTTCAAAGCTCAAAAGAAAGGTCCTAATTACATCAAACTATCTCCTATTTATACACTTTCTATTCTTGGATCTTGGGATTTGGATGGGCTTTTGATTTGGTGAAGAAATGAATTAAATTGGATTTTTAATCCAATTTTCAGCCCATAAAAAATTGGCTTCCAGGAGGCTGCGCAGGGCAGAAAATGGTGCGTGTGGCCCTCGTGCGTGCGTGCTTGGTGTGTGATGCTGCAGGATGCTGCCCTGTGGAGGGCAGGGCAGAGTTTTTTTGGTGCGCCAGATTCTGCTGCCCGTGTGTGCTGCTGCTGCCGAGAGTCCTTGGTGCGTGCCAATCTGGTGCGCTGGCTGTGCACCACAAAATGCTGCCCTGCCCTCGCGGAGGGCAGGGCAATGTTTCCAAAAGTGAAGCTCCAAGTTCGAAACTTGGTGGAGGCGCACGCTGCTTCTTTTCCTTGGTTTTCTTGGCACCAAAGTCACGCCTAGTTCCTTACTTCCTCATGGTGCCGTGTTCGATTCATGGAGAATGAAAGCAAGCTTGTTTTCTTTTTGTTTGAACGTTACTCCTTCCCTCCTTGTCCTTGGGTTCGAAACCCATAGGAAGTTGTTGCCCTCCTAGAGGGCAGTGTGCCCTTGTGGAGGGCAATGTTTGCTTCCTCCTTCTATGCGCCACACTTCTTCTCTCTTGGGCCACGTTTTCTTAAGCCACGCTTCCTCTTTTCTTCTTTTCTTCACCTTTAAATAATCAAAACAACCACTCAAAGTATCACTAAATTCACAAGGCTTATAAATCAATTAAAAATCAATTAAATTTAGCTTAAACCTCATGAGTTAGCATCAATTTAATGGTAGTTGCTTGATTTAAAGAAGTTATGCATTTTCATTCCAAATCACTTACTTAGGATGCAAGAAAGTGCATAAAGACTAATAAAACAAGTGAAATTAGCTTGAAAAATGGGTATATGATGACTTGTCATCAATAGATTCCATACTTTTAGTTGGATTTTTCTTTATACATTTTTGCATATCTTTCTTTTTAGTTTGTGGTTGTGATTAAAAATCATACTTTGAATTGCAAACACTTAGTCACCCTTTTTGCATAAGAAATTGGTTTTAAGCGGAAAAGGAAAGGGTGAACTAAGGAAATTTTTGTATTTTTCAATCACAACAATGCTTAGTCAAATATTGAGATTTTTCAAGAAATTTAAATATAGGGCATTAACCCAATTGATTGAATGAAAATTTTTGGTGAACTTGCTTGAATTCATACTTTGTGAAGCATGTATTGAATTAAGAACACAAGCTTGTGAGACTTGAGCCTATTGATGTGGTTACATTTTATAACCACTTATTTTCCATTCTTGTGTGAAATTGTTCTTTTTCTATGATTATGATCCTTGATTTGCTTGATTCCATATGTCCATTTATTTCTTGTATTCATGCATTTGTATGATTGAGGTCATTATTTCATTAGCCTACTTACCCAAATAGCCTACCTTTTACTCCCCATTGTTAGCCAATTTTGAGCCTATGCTTAACCAACTTATTCTCATTCTAGCACATTACAAGCCCAAGGCGGAAAACCAATGAAAGTCCTTGTTTAGATCTTTGATTAGCCTAGGCCAGTGAAAGTATTTATTATTCAAAGTTGGTGAGGCTTGGGAACATTGGATGGGATGAAAGGGGTAGTACACTTTCATATTTTAGAATTGGGAACATATTCATGTATTGATTGAATGTATAGACCTTATGCATTGATGTCCTTGTGTATAGTTTGAAAAAAAAATGAAAAGAAGAAAAAAAGAAATAAAAGTGAAAAAAGAAGAGAAAAGAAAAAAATGTAAATAAAGAAAGAAGAAAAAAAGAGAAGAGCAATAAAGGAGACAAAATGCCCCAAAGTGAAATCAATAAAAAGGAATCAATGCATAGGTGTTATGAATCAAGTAAGAATGCATGAGTATGTAAGAAAAAGTGAAGAATGGGTAGTTAGGATAGTTTGAACTTGTATAGGTCATTATATAGTTAGGTGGGGAAGTCTATACTAATCAAAGATTCAAATTCTAGTCCACTTAACCATAAATGATCCTACCTTGACCCTAACCCCATTACAACCTAAATGAAAGACCTCATGATGAATGTATGCATGCATTGAATAAGTGTCGATTGTTAGAAGAAAATCAAATTTTGGAAAGCATGATTAGAAGAGAATTGAGTGAATTAACCCTTAAACACTTGAGTGAATAGAGCGGATACACATCCGGTGAGGGTTCAAAAGTTCAATTACATGTATTCACCCATATTATCTATATTCTTGCATGTTTGAACTCTTTTTGATAATTCAATACAATTGTGGTTTGGACTTAACTCCTATTGCCCTAATTATTGTGCTTACACATGTTCTCTTGGGAATTGATTTGTTTGAGCTAAGCATTTGCATTTACTTTAGGTAGTTGCATTTAGATAGGACTCATATAGTTTAGTTGCATTCAATAAATGTCACACCCCTTAGTTCCTTCTTATTTTAGCACGAGGACATGCTAAGGTCTAAGTGTGGGGAGGTTGATAAACGCCATTTTTAGGGTTTATCTTGTATTGAATTTAGAGTATTTTGATAACCTTTTGTCACATTTAGCCTATGAATTAGCATGGTTTTGTTATCTCTCCCATATTTATGCTTAAGTGTAAAAACATGCTTTTTAAGCCTTATTTTGATGAATTCTAATTTCTCCTTGATTCCATAAGATGCCTTGATGTGTTTGCTAGTAATTTCAGGATTGAAATAGGCTAGGCATGGATCAAAGGAAGCAAGGAAGGAAGCATAGAAGTGGAGAGAAGCATAAAAAGTCAAAGAAGCAGAGTCAGCCAAGCACGCGCACGCGCACAAGGCGCTCGCACGCACATTGCAGAATCGACCAGGGACGCGCACGCATACCGTGTGCGCACGCGTCGATGACCGTACATGACTTCATTAAAGCAACACGTGCTTGGCGATTTGAGGGGGTTTCTGAACCCATTTTTGGCGCCAAATGCTGATAGAAAGGAATAAAAGGATCAAGGATTGAGGGGAAGGCATAAAAAACAACAAGGAATCAATCTAGGAAGCATATAGAGTTAGGATTAGGTTTAGGTTAATCTCTTTTCTTAGATCTAGGTTTAATTCATGCTTTGATTCATTTTTCCTTTACCAATTCTTAATCTTCTCCTCCTCCTCTTTCTAGTTATGTGCTTTGATAATTGTAATTCTTCATTTTGTTTTGGATAGATTGTTGTTCTTTTATTTCCTCTTTCAATAATGCAAATTGAGGTAATTCATGATAATTGTGAGTTCCTTGATTGTTGTTGTTAATTCTTTGCAATAATTGTTGTTAGGTTCTATTCTTGTTCTCAATTTACTATGCTTCTCTTTTGTGCCTTCCAAGTGTTTGATGAAATGCTTGGTTGGATTTTAGTGTAGATTTTGTTCCTCTTGGCCTAGGTAGAGTAATTAGTGACACTTGAGTTATCTAATTCCCTTGTTGATTGATAATTAGAAGTTGCTAATTGATTTGAATGCCTCTAAAGCTAGTCTTTCCTAAGGCTGCACAATGGCTTGAAACTTTTCCCAAAGGAAGCATCACTAGTTGGGATGATTTGGTAACTAAATTCTTAGCCAAATTCTACCCACCCTAAAGGATCGTTAGATTGAAAACTGAGGTGCAGACATTCACCCAATTAGATGCCGAGTCCTTGTATAAAGCATGGGAGAGATACAAAGCTCTAATCAGAAAGTGTTCAATGAATGTGATGTACTGCAGAATTTCTATGAAGGATTGACATTGAAATCTCAAGAGGCATTAGATCACTCTGCCGGAGGTTCTTTACAACAGATGAAAACTGCTGAAGAGGCCCAGAATCTTGTGGATATGGTGGCCAACAATCAATACTTCTTTGCTCATCAAAGAAACCGCCAACCATCACAGAGAAAGGGGGTACTAGAACTGGAAGGAGTGGATTCCATTTTGGCCCAAAACAAGATGATGCAACAATAAATTCAACAACAGTTTGAACAAATGGCCAAAAGAATTGACAGCCTTCAAGTACCAGCTGTGAACGCAAGCCAACCATCAACTGTATGGGTGCAGAATGAAGAAAGCCAAGAAGAGCAACAACAGGAGCAAGTGCAATACATGCATAACCAAAATTCTGGACAGAATGAAGTTTATGGTGATACCTACAACCCTTCCTGGAAGAATCACCCCAACCTTAGATGGGGAGATAACCATAACCATAACCAACAGCCATGGCAAAGAAACACAACCCAAAATAACCTAAGGAACAACCAGCAAAACAACAACCAAAATTCATTCAGAAAACCATAAAACACTTACCCCAACTCTAACCATTATCCAACCCATAACCAGCCCATCAACCAAAATACCTATCATCCACCACCCACATCTCACAACCAACCACAAGCATCACCAGAATCTCAAAGAATCACTAACCTGGAAACCATGATAGACAAAATGTGGAAACACCAAGAAATGACGGCCAAGAATCAAGAAGCTTCCATCAAGAACATGGAAAGACAAATAGGTCAGCTCTCTAAACACTTTGCAACAGAGAGACCATCAAGTTCACTACCAAGTGACACAATTCCAAATCCTAAGGAAGAGTGTAAGGCAATACAGTTAAGAAGTGGGAGAACATTGATGAGCAACTGACACTATAAGGAAACAAGTGGAGAGCAGCAAAAAGCCAACAGATACAGAGGAAGCCAATGATCAAAATATGGTGCCAAACAAGAACACAAAGAACCCCAAAAGAAAAGAAGATCAGCCAATCAATATACATAAGGAAGAAGAAGAAGCGATTCAAGGACAACAGAAAAAGGAGAAGAACCTCACCCCTCCACTGCCATATCCACAGAGGTTCAACAAAGAAACCAAAGATCAACACTTTGAAACCAAGGATCAACACTTCCACAAATTCCTGGAAACTTTTAAGAAGCTGGAAATCAACATTCCTCTGGCTGAAGCATTGGAATAGATGCCCTTATATGCCAAGTTCTTGAAGGAACTCATCAACAAGAAAAGAAGCTGGCTGGAGAAGGAGACTGTACTTCTCACTGAAGAATGCAGTGCACTCATCAGAAAAGGACTCCCTCCCAAGTTGGAAGATCCAGGGAGTTTCTTCTTACCTTGCACCATTGGAAGTCTATTTATCGACAAGGGGATATGTGATTTAGGAGCAAGCATAAATCTAATTCCATCCTCTTTGGTGAAAAAGCTTGGCATAGAGAAGGTGAAAACCAATACAGATGTCATTAGAATTGGTGGATCAGTCAATAGTACATCCCAGGGGTGTGATTGAAAACCTTCTAGTCAAGGTAGACAAATTCATATATCCTGCGGACTTTGTGGTTTTAGATTCAGATACGGATGAAAGTGATTCCATCATACTTGGGAGACCTTTCTTGGCCACTGCTAGGGCTATCATAGACGTAGAGCAAGGAGAATTAACTCTCAGGATGCACGAGGAAAGCATCATCCTGAAAGTATTTCCAGAACCACAAATTAGTGAAGAGGGAAGCAAGGTAGTCAGTGACTATTTTCCAAGGCAAGCTACCAACAACACAGGGGAGCAGAAGAATGAGCATATGCAAAGAGGAGAAGGAATTCAAAAAGGAATCAGGATGATAAACAAGAAGGAAGGTACCACAACCAAAGCTACTGTCAAGGAAGAAAAGTTAACAAGAAAAAGGAAGAAAAACAAGAAGAAGGCTCACAAAGGGTGGAAGAATAAAAAAATCCCAACTGAAGGATTTTCCAAAGGCGACAAGGTGCAACTAATATATCAGCAGCTGGGAACTGAGGATCATTACACTATTAACCAAGTACTCTCTCTTGAGCATGTGGAAATTGAGCACCAAGGGACAAAGAAGAAGCTCACAGTCAGAGGGGACAAGCTGAGGCACTACAGTCATCAACCACCATAAAAGAAGGGTTCAATGTCAAACTAGTGACAATAAACGAGCGCTCCATGGGAGGCAACCCATGATTTAATTTTCTTGTCTTTAATATTTCAATATAAATAATACTTGTTGCACCAATATGATTTCAGACCTTTTTGGACAAAATTGACAATTATTCATGACATTGGAGGGTATACGATTGAATTCTAAGTTTGGTGTACCCATGGGGCACACTAAACAAATTGCAGGAACAAGTCATGAAAGTTAATGGTCTTTTAAGTTTTGAATATCATGGAGGTCTAACAATGATTATAATTGTTAGAAGGTAATTTAATAAAGCATTCCTTATGAAAGATTTAACCAAAAACAAAGTAGGAACTTCAAAAGAACAATGGTTTAAGGAAGTAATATCTTGGACCATAGGACCAAACATTAAGTTTGGTGTCACCCGTGACAATGCATGAAGAAATCACGGTTGATCTAGCATAAGGAATGGTAGTTTACATTTTTTTTCTCTCTCTTGCCATTATTTAAATATGGTTATTCTTGTTGTCTTGTAGTGATGGTTAGGTGGTCAAAAGAATATTCAATGAAAGGGACAAGTCAAGGAGGGACATAGCATGAGGACAAGAATGCATCACATGCTTCAAGAGGTGGTTCTGCACATCCTTGGGAAGAGTACGTTAAAAATCCTTGAGGAAGCAAGCTTTGTCCTTATTCAACTTTGCATGCACACCTTTGATTTGCAAGATATCCAATTGCATCCCAACCCTTCATTGTTCAAATAAATGATTACAAAACACCACCAAGCCATGCACATAAACGAAGAAGTTGCACACTCCTTGCACTCTAACCATCCAAACTCCATTCCTTTCATCATTACTCATCATATATTCTCAACTTCACAAACCTCTTCTTCCAAAAACATACCGAAACCTTAACCTCCTTCCACATACAACCTTAACCTCAAAAGACCAAGCATGGCCTCTTCTTCAAGAACCAAACGGAGGAGGGGAAAGGAACCCATGAATGAAGGAAGTATCCCTGAATTTGATCAATGGAGATTCAGAACGTGGTACCATCAAACACAATGGGGATGGATGAGAGATAAAAAGATATATCCAGAAGTTCCACTTCTCTTGGAGGATGAAGATTGCCAAGAAATGAACGCTAAGATTAGAAAGAGGAGGTGGGAAGAGCTCATTTCACCAATTACCAGGATCAATGCAAACATCATATGGGAATTCTACACTAACACCCCAAGGATAGAAATAAATCAAGCTCCAACTTACAAGAGTTATGTACGGGGGACTGAAGTAGATTTTAGCCCAAGCACTATCATGAAAGTGTTGAAACTGAGGGCAACCCATTTTGATGAGCCAGGATACCATCAAAGGCCAAATGAAGAGCAAGACTATGATGAGATTGCCAGTGAAATATGTGTGGTAAACACGGAGTGGGTAGGAACCACTAAAAATAAGTACAAGTACTTGAGAAGAGGAGACCTCACCCCTGAAGCAAAAGGATGGTATGAGCTATTGAAAAGATCAATCTTGGGCACAGTGAACAACTCTGAGGATGAACTAATGGAGGAAGAAGAGTCACAAGAGGAAGAAGAGACACAAGAGGAAGAGGAACAGCAACATATTCCACCATATAACAATCTGGATATGACTCAGATGCAGGAAGCAATTGGAAGGTTAACATAATAGTACACAAGAATTCAAGAAAGGCAAGAGGAGTACCATCTACAATACATGAAGCACCAACAAGAGCAAGAGGAATGGCAGCTGAAAATGATGAACCAACAAAGTGAGTTTGAATCAAAATTCTTTGTGATGCAAGAGGAGCATGCTTTTCAATCTCACGAATCATTTGGGAAGTTGGCACAAATGCAAGCTGAAAGTATGAGGGCTCTCAAGGAATTCACAGCCCTTCAAGATGCAAGATATGAAGTCCAAGCCGATTACAACATAAATAGCCAAATTAAATTGAATTATATTGGAGAACATCTGCACAACATGGATCCAGCATTTCCAACTTTTGATGAATTCTTCAAGAAGAAAAGTGAAATAGAAGTAAGCAAGGCTATGAGCCTTGAAGATCGAGTAGAAGAAACAATGAATAAAGCTGGGTTCTGGAAGGGTCAACAGACAACAGACTTGGACACAGAGGACACCACCCCCCAAGCAAATGCAAGAAGAAAGAAAAAGCATGACAAATGAAAGGTGGACTCGCTCCTTGTCCATCACTACAAGAAAAAGCATGCATCCTATCTGTTTAAAGTAGTCTCTGCATCTTTAGTGGTTATTTTAATTAGTAATCGTTGCTTTATGTTTATCTTTCCTGAAATAAGTAAGCTAGTCTAAGTGTAAGCTACTCTAAGTGTGTGCTTGTGTGTTTACTTTCACTTAACTAATGCATGCTTTGTCCCCCAAATCTTTTCAATTCAATAAAAGAAATGTTTGAAACATGAAGTAAAATGGTTCATTGTTAGCTAGGAGTCAAATAATAGTAAGTGGAGGTATGTATGTGTGATTGTGTGGTAACTCATTGTTAGTGAATAAAAGGAATAGACTGTTCTCTTTTAAGTAGAAAGTAGCTCACTGTCTATGAATCTCAAATAAATAAAAAGTCCTTGGCTGAAAAGAAAAGAAAAGTGGAATGAGAAAAGCCAAAAATGGCAGCAACAAGAACAAAAGAAAGAAGAAATCAAGCTAGACACCAATAGCTTGAACCTTAGAGTATATGCATGTGGTGTCTTTGTACTAGGATCTGCTTGGATTATTAAGTTCTTTGGAGTGCATTAACACTCGGTAACTTGGGTTAACTAACCCGGGATTATCAACTGAAAATCCACCATCAAGAGCAACCTAACTACAAGGCATTTAGTGACCCAAAGAGGTGCTGGGCATCAATGCTCTAAGAAGGAATGCAAGCCAAGTGTCTAAAGTGAATAATGTGTCAAGCACAAATAAAAAAAAGAAGCTTGTTACACATGACACTGAATTAAAGCTTATAAAGAAAATTTTTAGTAAACAAGGACAAAAGAATAATGAGAGGTCATAGCAGTGTGTTGCTTGATGCTTAGAGGAAAATTTCTAGGCCTACAAGTCAATAAGAAGTGAGTAGTTACATGTCTGCATAAAACCCCATGAGTCACCAATAATACTCTACTAACATGAGCATTCTCTTCCTTTTTCA
>NC_029775.3:95357407-95359324 GCF_000817695.3 Arachis duranensis | reverse complement strand
CATAAGTAAGCCAATTGGGTAGAATTTCATGTTTCCTTTGATTCAATCAACCATGGATAAATTGATGCATTTTCATGAGATTTTGTGCTATAATTGTCATATATTATGGAAAAGAAACAATCTCATGATTTGAAGCATAGCTTTGATGCTTTTGATTGATTGATGATAGGTGAAACAAAGCTTGGAAGGAGGTTGCAAGAAGGGGCTTGGAAAGAGAGATTTACGTTTGAGCTAACGTTTGAGGAAAACGTTAACTCAAACGTGAAAAGAAGATGAAGAATGCCCTGGAAAAAGCCAACGTTTGCGCCAATGTTTGCCTCAAACGTTGAGGCAAACGTTGGCTGAAAACAAGCCCCTGGGAGAAGCAACGCCTGCGGCAACGTTTGCCTCAAACGTTGAGGCAAACGTTGGCTGAAATCAACACCCTGGGGAGACCAACGTTTGCGCCAACGTTTGCCTCAAACATTGAGGCAAACGTTGGTTGAAAGAAAGTAAGGGAGGAAGGCAATGTTTGCGCCAACGTTTGCCTCAAACGTTGGGCCAAACGTTGGCCAAAAAGGGAGCATGGGGGAGCCACGTTTGAGCTCACGTTTGACCTCAAACGTTGAGCCAAACGTGGATGACAGCATTTTGGGCCTAGCTGCATAATTGTTCACATGGCACGTTTGAGTCAATGTTTGCCTCAAACGTTGGCTCAAACGTGAAAGCTACATGGCCCGGTTCAAGAATTGATTTCTTCCCAACACCAAGAGCAAGCAACAGAGGCATGATTCAACCCAATTCCATCAAGGCCAAGGCCCAAATCAAGGCTTAATGATCATTTGAAGAAAGTGTATAAATAGCTTAGGATTTGAAGTTTTAGGGGAGCTTTTCTTTTTGAAGCTTTTCTTTTTAGATTTTTTAGAGAGCTTTTCTTTGAGAATTTTCATAGTGCTTACGGAGGAGAGCTTACTTTGCATTTTAGAGAGTTTCTGGGAGGAGAATTGAATTCTCTTCCTCTGGGTTTTATTGTTTTCTTTTCTGCAAAGCTTTACTTGAGTCTTGGGTGTTGAGAATTGAGGAAATTTTGTCTCAATCTCACCTTGAGATCTCTCTCTGTTTTGAGCTACTGCACATTTGAGAAATTGATATTTGAATTCCTTTATTCCACTGCTTGATCTTCAATTCTCTTGCAATTGTTTTCAGAACTTGGATCTAGGAAGGCATTGATATCTAGACTTAGTTATCTAGTCTCTTGAGTCCTGAGATCTGGAATTTTCATTTTAAACTTCATTGTTTAATTGCTACACCAAGCTGATTTTCATTTTCGTTTAAGATCTGGTTTAATTGAATCCATCTTCTACTCTTCCGTTTGTTGAATTTTACTTTTCTTGGTTAATTTCTGCAATCCCATATCCCTAACCCATTTAAGTTTCTGCAATTTACATTTCTTGCAATTTAAGTTTCTGCAGTTTACATTACTTGCACTTTAAGATTCAGTTCTTTTTCCTTTTTTTTTTTGTTCCCTTTAATTTCCTGCAAATCACCCACTCCCCTTTACATTCTCTGCAATTTAATTCATGTCAACACAATTTCACACAACCAACACTTGTTTGCTTGACTAAATCAACCACTAAACTAAAGTTGCTCAATCCTTCAATCCCTGTGGGATCGACCTCACTCCCGTGAGTTTTATTACTTGATGCGACCCGGTGCACTTGCCGGTGAGTTTTGTGTCGGATCGTTTTCCGCACATCACCTAGACAGTTGACTTTTTTTTATGCACTTGTTCACAAATTAAGAATAAATTAATTTAAGAAATATAAAACTTGAATTTTTTATTTTTGGGATATTTTTGGAATTTTTTAATTTTTTATAATTAGAAAAAATATTTTTTTATTTTAAAAATTAAAAAATAATAAATATATAGATCTATTT
>NC_029775.3:95356096-95357307 GCF_000817695.3 Arachis duranensis | reverse complement strand
TTCAACGCCAGAACAGAGCACCATTCTGGCGCTGAACGCCCAAAACAAGCAACATCCTGGCGTTAAACGCCAGGATGGTGCCCAGAAAGGAAAAACTGGCGCTGAACGCCAGGAACAAGCATGAAACTGGCGTTCAACGCCAGAAACATGCATCACATGGGCGTTGAACGCCCAGAACATGCACCAATGGGCGTTTGAACGCCAGAATGGTGTGCCAAGGCATTTTACATGCCTATTTGGTACAGGGATGGAATTCCTTGACACCTCAGGATCTGTGGACCTCACAGGATCCCCACCTACCTCGCCCTCTCTCTTTCCATTCATGATCATCCCTTCTATTTTTCATTCACCACCTACATCTATCCACTCTTCCCCATACACCCCACCTACCTTTACAATTAAACTTCTCTAATCCACCCAATCCCACCCATATAAGCCGAATCCATCTCCCCTCACTCACCTCCATCTTCTTCTTCTTCTTCTCTTCTTTCTTTTGCTCGAGGGCGAGCAATATTTTAAGTTTGGTGTGGCAAAAGCATAGCTTTTTTGCTTGTCCATTACCATTAATGGCACCTAAGGCCAGAAAAACCTCAAAGGGAAGACAAAAGCTTCCACCTCTGAGTCTTGGGAGATGGAAAAATATAAGCCGTCATAGCTCAGTGGCATAACATGTGGCTACAAATCAAGAGATCCCTGAGATACCTCAGGGGATAAGTTGTCCTCCACACAACTATTGGGAGCAAATAATGTTAAAAACACCAAAATCACTAGGGATCATGCAACAGAAGCAAGGAAGGGACATAGAAGAGTTAAAGAACATCATTGGTCCTTCAAGAAGAAGACGCCACTAGAGGTGGATTCATTCCTTGTTCTTTATTTTCTTTCTGTTTTTCATTTTTAATATTGTGTTTATCTATGTTTTGTGTCTTTACTTCATGATCATTAGTATGTAACCATGCCTTAAAGATTATGAATAATTCCATGAATCCTTCACTTATCTTAAATGAAAAATGTTTTAATTCAAAAGAACAAGAAGTACATAATTTTCGAAATTATTATTGAATTTAATTTAATTATATTGATGTGGTGGCAATAATTTTTGTTTTCTGAATGAATGCTTGAACAGTGCATATTTTTGATCTTGTTGTTTATGAGTGTTAAAATTGTTGGCTCTTGAAAGAATGATGAACAAAGAGAAATGTTATTGATGA
>NC_029775.3:95349900-95352047 GCF_000817695.3 Arachis duranensis | reverse complement strand
AGGTGCAGTAAAGTCACCCAGCACCTTCCTTGCATTGTTGGCATTGTTGTTGTTTTCGGCTGCCATGTGTTCTTCTTCTTTGAAGAATTCTGTTAGGTCCTCTACAGAGAGTTGTGCCTTAGCTTCTCTTAGCTTTCGCTTCAAGGTCCTTTCAGGTTCAGGATCAGCCTCAACAAGAATGCTTTTGTCTTTTCTTCTGCTCATATGAAAGAGAAGAAAACAAGGAAATATGTGGAATCCTCAATGTCATAGTATAGAGATTCCTTGAGGTGTCAGAAAAAAAGAAAAATAGAAGGCAGAAGTAGAAGAATTCGAACTTATCAAGAGAGATGGAGTTCGAATTGTTCATTGAGGAATAGTATTAGTCCATAAATAGAAGGATGTGAGAAGAGGGGAAGTAATTTTCGAAAATTAAGTAAAGGATTTTGAAAACATTTTGAAAAACTTTGATTGATTTTCGAAAACCAAGAGTGGAAAAGAAATCAAGTGATTTTTGAAAAAGATTTTGAAATTAGAAATAAAAAAGATTTGATTGAAAACTATTTTGAAAAAGATGTAGTTAAGAAGATATGATTGGTTTTAAAAAGATGTGATTAAGAAGATATGATTTGAAAAACATTTTAAAAAGATTTTATTTTAAAAAATTAATGACTTGGCTAACAAGGAAAGATATGATTCAAACATTAAACCTTTCTCAACAGAAAAGGCAACATACTTGAAATGTTGAATCAAATCATTAATTGATAGCAAGTATTTTTGAAAATGGAAAGAAATTGATTTTGAAATCATATGATTGAGAAGATATGATTTGAAAAAGATTTGATTTTGAAAAATTTTGAAAACCTGAAAAAAAAATTTGAATTAAAAACAGAATCTTCCCTCCTGTGCCATCCTGGCGTTAAACGCCCAGAATGGTGCACATTCTGGCGTTTAACGCCCAAACTACTACCCTTTTGGGCGTTAAACACCCAGCCAGGCACCCTGGCTGGCGTTTAAACGCCAGTTTGCCTTCTTCACTAGGCGTTTTGAACGCCCAGCTTTTTCTGTATAATTCCTCTGCAGTATGTTCTGAATCTTCAATTCTCTGTATTATTGACTTGAAAAGACACAAATTAGAAATATTTTTGGATTTTTAATGGTGAAGAATAATCAAAATGCAACTAATATCAAATAACAATGCATGCAAGACACCAAACTTAGCAGTTTGTATACTACTGACACTAACAAAATGAGAATGCATATGAGAAACAACAAAACACTCAAGCCAAGAGAATTTAAAGATTAGAGCAATGAAATCATCAAGAACAACTTGAAGATCCTTAAGACACATGAATGAATGCAAGAAGAACAAAAACATGCAATTGACACTAAACTTAACATGAGACTCTAGACTCAACAAGAAACATACAATATTTTTGGTTTTTATGATTTTGTAATTTTTTTGTGCTTTTTCAAAAATTAAGTAGAGAAGAAAATAAAGATATCAAAATTCTTAATGAGAATTCCAGGAATCATGCAATGTTAGTCTAAAGCTTCAGTCTAAAGAAATTAGACATGGCTAGCCAAGCTTCAGCAGAACATTGCATTCAAGAGCTAAATTGATGAAGATCAATCAGCTTTGGTGATGATAAGAACATCACCTTGAAACACTAGAATTCATTCTTAAGAACTCTGAAGAAAAATACCTAATCTAAGCAACAAGATGAACCTTCAGTTGTCCAAACTCAACAATCCCCGGCAACGGCGCCAAAAACTTGGTGCACGAAATTGTGATCAATACTTTTCACAACTCAAATAATCCTTAGTAATGAAACCAAAAATTTGGTGTTCAATACCATGGCATAAACACAACTTCGCACAACTAACCAGCAAGTGTACTGGGTCGTCCAAGTAATAAACCTTACGCGAGTAAGGGTCGATCCCACAGAGATTGTTGGTATGAAGCAAGCTATGGTCACCTTGTAAATCTTAGTCAGGCAAACTCAAATGGATATCGGTGATATACGAATAAAACATAAAGATAAAGATAGAGATACTTATGTAATTCATTGGTGGGAATTTCAGATAAGCGTATGGAGATGCGTTATTCCTTCTAAATCTCTGCTTTTCTACTGCCTTCATCCAATCCTTCATACTCCTTTCTATGG
>NC_029775.3:95338605-95349441 GCF_000817695.3 Arachis duranensis | reverse complement strand
ATGGTGAGGCTTGGGAACATTGGATGGGATAAAAAGGGAAGTACACTTTCATATTTAGGAATTGGGAATATATTCATGTATTGATCGAATGTATAAGACCTTATGCATTGATGCTCTTATGTATAGTTGAAAAGAAAAAGAAAAAAAATGAGAAAAACAAAAGAATAGAAAAGAAGAAAAAAAAAGAGAGAGAAAGAAAGAAAAGAAGAAAAATAATAAAAAGGGGACAAAATGCCCCAAGGTGAACATCAATAAAAAGGAATCAATGCATAATTGTTATGAATTAAGGATAAGAATGCATGAGTATGTAAGAAAAAGTGAAGAATGGGTAGTTAGAGTAGTTTGAATTTGTATAGGTCATTATATAGGTTAGGTGGGAAAGTCTATACTAATCCAAGATTCAAATCCTAGTCCACTTAACCATAAATGAACCTACCTTGACCCTAACCCCATTACAACCTAAATGAAAGACCTCATGATGAATGTATGCATGCATTGAATAAGTGTAGATTGTTAGAAGAAAATCAAATTTTGGAAAGTTTGAATATAAGAGAATTGAGTGTATTAACCCTTAAACACTTGAGTGGATAGAGCGGATACACATCCGGTGAGAGTTCAAAAGTTCAATTACATGTATTCGCCCATATTATCTATATTCTTGCAAGTTTGAACTCTTTTTGATAATTCAATACAATTGTGGTTTGGACTTAACTCCTATTGCCCTGACTATTGTGCTTACACATGTTCTCTTGGGAATTGATTTGTTTGAACTAAGCATTTGCATTCACTTTAGGTAGTTGCATTTAGATAGGACTCATATAGTTTAGTTGCATTCAATAAATGTCATACCCCTTAGTTCCTTCTTATTTTAGCATGAGGACATGCTAAGGTTTAAGTGTGGGGAGGTTGATAAAACCCCATTTTTAGGGTTTATCTTGTATTGAATTTAGAGTATTTTGATAACCTTTTGTCAAATTTAGCCTATGAATTAGCATAGTTTTGTTATCTCTCCCATATTTATGCTTAAGTGTAAAAACATGCTTTTTAAGCCTTATTTTGATGAATTCTAATTTCTCCTTGATTCCATAAGATGCCTTGATGTGTTTGCTAGTAATTCTAGGATTAAAATAGGCTAGGCATGGATCAAAGGAGCAAGGAAGGAAGCATGCAAATGGAGAGAAGCACAAAAGATAAAAGAATTGATCTCGGCCAAGCACGCGCACGCGCACATTGCAGAATCGACCGAGGACGCGCACGCGTACCGTGCACGCACGCGTCGATAACCGCACATGACTTCATTAAAGCAACATGTGCCTGGCGATTTGAGAGGGTTTCTGAACCCATTTTTGGCGCCAATTGCTGATAGGAAGGAATAAAAGGATCAAGGATTGAGGGGAAGGCATCATGATTGAATCTAAGGAATCATATAGCATAATTAGGATTAGTTTAGAGTTAGTTTTAGAGAGAGAAGCTCTCACTTCTCTCTAGAATTAGGATTAGGTTTAGGTTAATCTCTCTTCTTAGATCTAGGTTTAATTCATGCTTTGATTCACTTTTCCTTCGCCAATTCTTAATCTTCTCCTCTTCCTCTTTCTAGTTATGTGCTTTAATAATTGTAATTCTTCATTTTGTTTTGGATAAATTGTTGTTCCTTTGTTTTCTTTCAATAATGCAATTTGAGGTAATTCATGATAATTGTGATTTCCTTGATTGTTGTTGTTAATTCTTTGCAATAATTGTTGTTAGATTTTATTTTTCTTCTCAAAATTACTATGCTTTTCTTATGTGCCTTCCAAGTGTTTGATGAAATGCTTGGTTGGACTTTAGTGTAGGTTTTGTTCCTCTTGGCCTAGGTAGAGTAATTAGTGACTCTTGAGTTATCTAATTCCTTTGTTGATTGATAATTAGAAGTTGCTAATTGATTTGAATGCCTCTAAAGCTAGTCTTTCCTTTAGGAGTTGATTAGGACTTGAGGAATCAAATTGATTCATCCACTTGACTTTCCTTTATTTAGTAAGGGTTAACTAAGTGGTAGCAATGAACAATTCTCATCACAATTGAGGAGGATAACTAGGATAGGACTTCTAATTTTCATACCTTGCCAAGAGCCTTTTATAGTTGTTAGTTTACTTTCTTGCCATTTATCTTTCATGCCTCTTATCAAAACCCCAAGACAACTCAAACCAATAACAAAACACTTCATTACAATTCCTAGGGAGAACGACTCGAGATTTGAATACTTCGGTTATTAATTTTAGGGGTTTGTTACTTGTGACAAACAATCTTTTGTATGAAAGGATTATTGTTGGTTTAGAAACTATACTTGCAACGAGAATTCATTTGTGAAATTCTAAACCGTCAAAAATCCAATCATCATGGTGGCAGCTCCGAGAAGGATAAAATTGACGCTCTTGGTAGGCTCCTGTAAACACTAATTTGCTCTTTGCTCATTTTTTCTCTCAATTTTTGTTTTTGTGGGATAGTTCTTGATTTCTTGTAATTGTAGTCCATCAAAACAAGTTTCGGAAAAATTTTTATGTATGTTTGTCTTTCTAATAGAATGAACTATTTTATAAAGTGTAAACTATCTTGTGTAGAGCAACTGCTCATAAGGAAATTAGTATGCATGGTTTATGCAATGTACTAACATTATATATCACCCATTTTCTTTCTAAGGTCAAAGTTAGTGATTTTTGTATGTTTCTCTGGTAATACCTACAGGACGAGGATTTTACGTCATATGGCATCCGAATTGAACTTAGATATGCGAAGTAATGGTTATATCAAAGTTAATGATCTGCTAAAGCTGAATATGAAGACATTTGCTAATATTCCATTAAGATCCCACAATATTGATGATGTTAGGGAGGTCAGTTTAATTATTTATATATTTTTTCTTTTTTTTGTTTTTTATTTGTTATAATTGCCATTTCTATTGTAATTTGGATTATTGTGTTGCATTTTGGAGAAGCATTTGGCTAGGGAAAAATAGCAAAATAGAAAATAGCCACATCATAGATACAAGACAAAAACTTCGGTACTACTTCTATTGTTGTTTAGCATACAAGATAAATACATTGTATTGTATTGTGTCTATCGACATTTTCAACTTGTTATTCTGTTTAGCATTTTATTCCAGTATCCTCTGCATAGAATTTCCTTTTCTAAATCTTTTGTTGCAGAGTGATACTAGTTTGATCTTGTAAAAGAAGTCGCATTATGGTTTTCAGAATTTCTTGATCCATCCCTTCTGCAACTAACAATAGTATAAATCAATAGTTGAATGAATCGGATAGGATTGACATGTTGATTGTAGCTGGTCAAGTGTATCCCACTCTGAATTCTTTACTTACTGCTACATAATATTTGTGGCTTATCTTTTTTATGAATTGTTATTGTATTTATAACCACTTTTTTTCTGTAAACTGTATCTATATGGTATTTATTTGTGTTTATTTAGTCATTGAAGTAAAAGATTTTAATGTCTTTCATAGTTTCATTTTCATATGAATTAACTATTAACTGAAGACCTTTTTCTAAATGATCTCATGTTCATTCTCAGGCCGTTCGAAAGGATAATAAGCAGCGCTTCAGCCTTATAGAACAGAATGGGGAGCTACTTATATGAGCTAACCAAGGCCATACAATAACGGTAAACTATTCTGTTTTAGTTTTATGTGGAGACATTTAAATTGCTTTTGAAGTTTTTTAGAAAATATTCAAACCTTAAGTAATTGGATCTGTACTCTGTTATGAATATTATGTAGACATTCTCATGTCATTTTATGTTAAATTGATCATTTGTGGAGTAATTAAAATACATGATTAACTTTTGATCTGCAGACTGTTGAAACTGAAAGCTTGTTGAAACCAATCCTTTCAGCTGAAAAAGTTCCAGGTGAATAATCAATGGAGCTATATTTCTGTTAACTTTGCTGTCTTTGCAAGTCATATTCTCCAAATGGTTATTTTTCTTCACCCCCACTTTCTATTTTTTGTTTTTTCTTGATTTTGCTACCATATGCAGTTTGCGTGCACGGAACCTACAGAAAGAACTTTGATTCAATTCTAGAATCTGCCCTCAAGCGCATGAAGAGATTGCATGTTCATTTCTCTTGTGGTTTACCAACAGATGGAGAAATAATAAGCGGTAATGTGATTAGCTATCAAAAATTCATTTGGATATTTTTCCCCCCTATTTGTTTAGGTTTGGTCAATTTCCTCCTCCAGTATTAAGACTGGCAGTTATGTTATACAGTAGCAAAGGAATACGGATGTCTTGTCTATTGTGATTAACCACTTAAGCACTTTCACTTTGGAATTTGGATGTCTTTACTCTTGTGCTTATTTACAAGAGCCTGGTATAGTATAATCACTAAACATGTTAACATGAAAGTAATTCAAATAATAATTAGTCAATGATCCATAGTCTGAATAAACTGGTTACTTGGAATAAAATGCCTGTAAACTTCACTTATTTATTAGTAAATCAATTATGCAATTGAGCCATTCAATATTACCCTCACAAGTACCATAACTAATAATGGTTTGCATTTTTAAGCATTTGTTTACCCTTGATCATTTGTTGGGGGTGGTGGTGGCAATTGATTGGAAATCTCTTTTTTTTGTCAGAATTGGAAATCTCTTAGCAATCAGGGTAACATGAGATATTTTTATGGATATTAAAGTACTAGCTTGGACTATTTTACTCATTTTTTTGAGGATGTCTTTTCTATTGAATAACTACATCTAGCATCCCTTTAGTTTTAGTTATTCCCTTGTATGCAACCATTTCTAGTTAAGTTTGATTTACTTAGTTCTTGTCCTTGTTTCTTACCTAGTTTTCCATTTTGATTCCCAGGTATGAGGCGAGATGTAAATATTATGATCTTTTTAGATGTTAGAAAAGCATTAGAGGGTATGATAATATTCCAATCACAATTCTTAAAATGCTGAACTTCTTAGTTGTTTGTTGTTAATAGTAACTAAAGATATATTCCTTTTGCAATCTTATTGCAGAAGGTATGAAGCTTTTCATTTCTGACAATAAGGTGATCTTGACAGAAGGTTTTGATGGAGTTGTTCCCCCCAAGTATTTAAAAAAGATAGAATCATGGTCTCGTAGACAACCTATTCTTCTCCAAAATAATTAGTCGTAGTTGTTTATTACTGGTTTAGGATTGCAGTGTGTGGATTACTGCTTGCCTGATTGGTTGTGTAAACAATGGCAGTCTTTTCAGTCTTCACCACCATTATTTGAACTTTCTTATTAGAAATTCAATAGTCTGGCTCAAGAAACTGTCATTGTTTCTTCAGCATGGATGTTTTATACACTTGTTGAATTTAAAACAAAATGGTTTTTCCGAAGTCTAACTCATCCTGTGAATTGTTAACAAAGTTTTTCTGAAGTTTCAAGTTTTTTGCATGTTCTATATATTAGACCAAGAAAAATGTTTAACGTATGATTTCAGGTAGGTTAATGGTCCATAAACTTTCTATTTGAAAGCCTTACATGATATTGATTACCATTAAGATTTAGTTATTCGAGTGAGAAAACTACATAATTTGAAAGGCAATGCTATAAGTGATAAAAAAACATAATACATACATAAAAATATTTGAACTGGAAGACATACTGAGTTGAAAACAAAACAGAAGATGACTTTCATACAAAAAAATTAGGGCAATCACATAAGAAAATTTGATTAAAAAAATCCTAATTTTTAGCTATTACATATATTTCTTGGTTCACAAGTTGGTGAATTGAAATACCATCAAAATGCCAAAGCAATGGCGAGTTTGAAAACAAAAGCTCTTTAGCTATGTCCTGCATTGAAGGTCTTAATTTTGAGTTGGGATGCAAGCATGCAAGTGCTAATGTTAGAACAAGTACAATATCCCGTATGTCTTTTCGAAGAAAGGGCAATGGGATACGTGAATCCAATATATCTTTGAGCATGATCTTAGGAGCAGATGGTTTTGACATATTGGAAAGCAGTTCCTTAGGATATTCCCCCATTATTGTTTCCAACGTCACCACTCTGAAGCTATAAACATCACATTTTGTTGTCACATTGATGCTATAAGCCAACTCTACAATATGTCCAAACATTAAATAGATTATCAGTAAATTCCAATAAATAAACCAAAATTGAATACAAGACTTCAGTAATAAATCATATAGAAATTAGGATTGGAACTAATCATTTTTATGGGAAGGAAAAAGTTTACACTTTTACCTGGTGCAACATATCCACAAGTGCCAACTAGTAGAGTTTGATTAGATGAATCAGGATTAAGTAGTTTAGCTGTACCAAAATCTAATAGACAAGCCTCTAAATTTGAACTCAACAAAACATTGGAACTAGTTACATCTCGATGGACAATGGGTGGGGAACAATGATGGTGCATATGAGTGAGAGCAAATGCAGTTCCTTTAATGATGTTTACTCTCTTGTTCCAATTCAACTCTTGAACTTCTTCATCAATGGCTAGGTTATAGAACAGGCTTCCTTTTTCCATATACTCATATATCAAAAACATGCACTTATTGTGCAAACAATAACCGTAAAGCCTAATGATGTTCCGGTGGCGTATTTCACTTAAGATCTTGACCTCATTTTTGAAACACTTGTAAAATAATGGGTTTTCAGATTCTGTTCTGTGAAGTTTCTTTAGTGCCACACTTTTGCCACTAGGAAGTTTTGCTTTGTAAACACTTCCATAAGCACCTGTTCCAATGCAATACCTCATACCAAAGTCTTCTGTTGCTTTGATTATGTCTTCAAATGCAATTTTACCATCATAGTTTCAAATTGAGAAGATATCTCCATTCCTTCTTCTTTGCTCGTATTTGACCTCGTATGGACAAAAAACATGAATTCCCCAACATACAAAAATGAGTGAAATCCATGTGCCATTAAAGATTGACCCTAAGATTAGTACAGGTAAAGGAATATAATTATAATCATGAGTAGAAGGGCAAGGGGGACCTGGTATCTTATTACCGATCAATGAGTCTTTTGGAAAGCCACAATAGTTGTGATCCACAACAAAGTAATTGTAAGACATATTGAGGTAAGGTACAGAATGGAGTCCCTTAGGTATGTTTCCAGAGAGGTTATTATAACTGAGGTCTAGAGAAAAAAGATTGCCAATTTGAGAAGGAATGCCACCACATAAGGAGTTGTTACTTAGTTGCACAACTCTGCAATGGTTTAGAATAACAAATGGAATTGGTCCCTCAAAGTTATTGTTGGAAATATCTAAAGTTGAAAGCCTAGAGAGTTGGCCAATCCCATATGGTATGACACCAGAAATATTGTTGTTAGAAAGGTCTAAAACTTCCAGATGGATCAAGTGCCCTAGTTCAATAGGGATGGGACCTTCTATATGGTTTAAACCAAAGGAGAGACATTCCAAGTTCTCCAGTTGTCCCAGAGTGGGTGGTATTGAACCATTGAATGAATTATTTGAAAGAGTTAACTGCTTCAAACCTTTTAAATTCTTCAATTCTACAGGAATGGGGCCTTTAAAGTTGTTTGAGTCAAGGGAGAGATGAAACAAATACTTAAAGTGATTAAAAGAGGAAGGGATCATACCAATAAGAAAATTGCTTGAAACATTAAAAATCCTAAGTTGAGTGAGACTTGAAAGTGAAGCAGGCAACTCACCTTCAAGATAGTTAGAGGAGAGATCAAGATACATAAGCTTTGTAAGAGAGCTTATTTCAGTTGGAATGATACCCTTGAGTCCCAAACCACTAAGTTCGAGACGAATTAAATTGGGGAATGCAGTAAAATTAAAGTTCCTCAATTCAGATGGAGGGATAAAAAAATAATGCCTTGTTGAAATGTCGGTGACACTACCAGCTTCATTGCACAATGCACACAATCCCAGTCCAATCGCAATGTTTTGAGATGTTGCGACCTTCCGTCCAGCTGCTACAGAGCAGGGCCTTTTGTTCCTCGTTCAAGGACGAGGAATTTGATGCTGCCACCATTATGTTGGCACTCATAACAGTTAGGAGGACTAATGGAAACAAAGTTTCAACAAACATAAGCCTCAATAATGCTAATGAACTGCAACCTGAGTTTGCCATGTGTGTATCTTAATTTCACTGAATTGTGTTGTATACTATACACTCTATTGGTGCTGCACATATATTTATAAGAGTTTAATCTTTATATTTTAGTCTTCCTTAGGGGTGCACATGGGTCGGGTGAAGCCGGGTTTGATGTGACTCAGACCCGATCTGAAATATACACCGGGTCTATTTATTAGACCCAAACCCGGCCCTAGACCCGATGAAACCAATACACTTTCGGGCCACAATTATACCGGGTAAAAATCGGGCTGTTAACATTACATTACGTTGATACCTTCTTGTAAGCTAGCATGTAAAAATATCCAAATTTCTAAGATTCCAACCGTTAGTTAACATGGTAAAATTCACTTAGAAAAATATAACAAGAATCAACCCTTCTTCAAAATTAAAGCATAACCACAATCAATACTAAAGCATAACCACAATCAATACTAATATTGTCTAATAATACCAAATATTTAAATCAATACAAATAACACAATCTTATGTAATAGTCTAAAGTCTTATGCATTCTAAACATAAAACATTAACTTATAGTCTTATAATGACTAATAACACAAAATATTAAGATTTACAATACTTAAATTCCACATAAGAATAGTCATGATCCATCACTAATAACACAAAATATTAATTGTGTGTGATGACCGGGTCACCGGGCCGACTTCGGGTGACCCAAGCTATGGTCCGGACCCGACCCGAAATAATGACCGGATCTATTTTTGAGACCGTACCCGACCTTAAACCCGATGAAATCACACCAAATTAGTCCCTAAAGTGTTCGGGACCGGGCCGGGTCTGTGCAGCCCTAGGTTCCTTGTATGTACCACTTCATTATTTGCCGTTAAACTTACATTTGATTGATTGAAAGAAAGTGTGAGAATGTGACATATATAGAATCACTATGGTTAGAGAAGTTGCTAGGTTCCTTCAGCAATCACATAAGAGAATGACTATGACTAATAATAAATGCCATTTTCTACTTGTTCAAAATCTCGCTTTTGGAGATGACTTATAGGCCACGAGAATCAATCATGGAATCAAGTTTTCTCTATAACTGAATCTATCAACGTAAAAACATGGTCATGAACTTCAGCTCCATTACTAGGCCTAGAGATTGATGAATATATAGCAATGTTAGTTAATTATACTAGCTTTTGCGACTTCATTAAGGATTAAGGATGTGTTTAGAGTTTTGATCTTGGAAGAGAAAAATGAGAAGGAAAAACTCTGGTTTGTAGTTTGAGGTAACTACACTCACTATAACTACAGTTTGGGTAGTAAAAGAACAAAATATACCAAAAGTTATAATAGGTTATAGCACTACATTGGAAATAGAATAAGCAATAAAAGTTCAGAACTATCATTTTCCTTTTCACTAACCCAACAAAACCTTAAGGACTATAATCGTAGAAAGGAAATAAAGTGGAACATGGAATTATAGTCTTTCCACAATGGAATTCTCAAGTCGTTGGTGGAACATAAAATAAACGTGTAAGTAGCGCAAATCAAATTCTGGCAAATATATAGTCATTATTGCCTAAGGTAAAATTAAAATTTAAAATAGAATTCAAGAAGATGACTTTTTATCCTTCCATCATTTTCTTGAAGTGTTCTTGGTCACCTTGTGAGGCTGATGAGCGGATAATTTGTACGCTTTTTGGCATTGTTTTTAGTATGTTTTTAGTATATTTCAGTTAGTTTTTAGTATACTTTTATTAGTTTTTAGTTAAAATTCACTTTTCTGGACTTTACTATGAGTTTGTGTGTTTTTCTGTAATTTCAGGTATTTTCTGGCTGAAATTGAGGGTTCTGAGCAAAAATCTGATTCAGAGGCTGAAAAGGACTGCAGATGCTGTTGGATTCTGACCTCCCTGCACTCTAAGTGGATTTTCTGGAGCTACAGAAGCCCAATTCGCGCGCTCTCAACGGCGTTGGAAAGTAGACATCCTGGGCTTTCCAGAAATATATGATAGTCCATACTTTGCCCAAGATTTGATGGCCCAAACCGGCGTTCAAAGTCACCCTCATAATTCCCAGCGTTAAACGCCGGAACTGGCATAAAAATTGGAGTTAAACGCCCAAACTGGCACCAAAGCTGGCGTTTAACTCCAGAAAGAGTCTCTACACGAAAATGCTTCAATGCTCAGCCCAAGCACACACCAAGTGGGCCCGGAAGTGGATTTTTATGTCACTTACTCATTTCTGTATACCCTAGGTTGCTAGTTCACTATTAATAGGATCTTTTGACATTGTATCTAGACATCATGACACTTTACACGTTTCTTTGTGTACCTTCCACGGCATGAGTCTCTAAACCCCATGGTTGGGGGTGAGGAGCTCTGCTGTGTCTTGATGGATTAATGCAATTACTACTGTTTTTCATTCAATCATGCTTGCTTCCATTCTAAGATATCACTTGTTCTTAACCCGGATGAATGTGATGATCCGTGACAATCATCATCATTCTCAACTATGAACGTGTGCCTGACAACCACCTCCGTTCTACCTTAGATTAAGTAGATATCTCTTGGATTCTTTAATCAGAATCTTCGTGGTATAAGCTAGAACTGATGGCGGCATTCAAGAGAATCCGGAAGGTCTAAACCTTGTCTGTGGTATTCTGAGTAGGATTCAATGATTGAATGACTGTGACGAACTTCAAACTCCTGAAGGCGGGGCGTTAGTGACAGACGCAAAACAATCACTGGATTCTATTCCGGCCTGAT
>NC_029775.3:95336370-95337857 GCF_000817695.3 Arachis duranensis | reverse complement strand
GTGCAGCAAAATTGTCAGTATTCCGGTCTTCCACAGGAAGAGCCTACTGAGTTTCTGGCACAATTCTTACAAATTGCTGACACAGTACGTGATAAAGAGGTGGATCAGGATGTCTACAGACTATTACTGTTTCCATTTGCTGTAAAAGATCAAGCTAAGAGGTGGTTGAATAACCAACCTACAGCAAGCATAAGGACATGGAAATAGTTATCAGACAAATTTCTGAATCACTTTTACCCTCCAAAGAGGATGACACAGCTAAGGCTGGACATCCAAGGCTTTTAACAAGAGGATAATGAATCCCTTTATAATGCCTGGGAGAGGTATAGAGGTATGCTAAGAAAATGTCCCTCTGAAATGTTTTCAGAGTGGGTACAGTTAGACATCTTCTACTATGGGCTTACAGAAAAAGCTCAGATGTCTTTAGACCACTCAGCTGGTGGATCTTTACACATGAGGAAGACAATTGAAGAGGCTCAAGAGCTCATAGACACTGTTGCTAGAAATCAATATTTGTACTCTGGCAATGAATTCTCCCCAAAAGAGGAAGTTATAGCAGTAGCCACTGATCCTAATCTTCAAGAACAGATGATTGAGCTTAATCAACAATTGCTCCTGATGACCAAACAGTTAGCAGAATTTAAAGAGATGCTCCAAGAGACTAAAATTGCTAACAAGAACATGGAATCACAGTTGAATCAGGCAAAACAGCAGCTATCTAAACAGATAACAAAAGAATGCCAAGCAGTTCAACTGAGGAGTGGAAAGACACTGAATAACACTGCTCAAAGTAGCAAAAAGTCAGTAAAGGAACAATTGACAGAGGATAGCAAAACCACTATCCAAAATCCCTCTGAGGACAGTAAGAGCCCAGAGAGGAATACTATTGGCGTTCAAACGCCAGAAAAGGAGGGAAAGCTGGCGTTAAACGCCCATTCCCTGCCCAGTTCTGGCGTTTAAACGCCAGAAAAGGGGGAAAAGTTGGCGTTAAACGCCCATTTTCCACCCAATCCTGGCGTTCAAACGCAAAAGGGGAACCAGACACCTGAGAGTGCTGATAGTAACCCCTCTAAAAAGACTTCTCCAACCACTTCTGTAAGGAATAAAACTGCAGCAATTAAGGTTGAAGAATATAAAGCCAAGATGCCTTATCCTCAGAAACTCCGCCAAGCGGAACAGGATAAGCAATTTGCCCGCTTTGCAGACTATCTAAGGACTCTTGAAATAAAGATTCCGTTTGCAGAAGCACTTGAGAAAATACCTTCTTATGCTAAATTCATGAAAGAGATCTTAAGTCATAAGAAGGATTGGAGAGAAACTGAAAAAGTTTTTCTCACTGAAGAATGCAGTGCAGTCATCTTGAAAAGCTTACCAGAAAAGCTTCAAGATCCAAGAAGCTTTATGATACCATGCACATTAGAAGGTGCTTGCACCAAGACAGCCCTATGTGATCTTGGAGCAAGCATCAATCTAATACCTGCATCCAC
>NC_029775.3:95334561-95335511 GCF_000817695.3 Arachis duranensis | reverse complement strand
AGGATGCCTTTTGGTCTGTGCAATGCACCTGCAACTTTTCAGAGGTGCATGCTCTCTATCTTCTCAGATATGGTAGAGAAATTTCTGGAAGTCTTCATGGATGACTTTTCGGTATTTGGAGACTCATTCAGCTCCTGCCTTAACCATCTAGCACTTGTTCTGAAAAGATGCCAAGAGACCAACCTAGTTTTAAACTAGGAAAAATGTCACTTCATGGTGATTGAGCGGATTATCCTTGGGCATAAAATTTCAAGCAAAGGAATAGAGGTGGATCAAGTAAAGGTAGAGGTAATTGAAAAATTACCACCAGCTGCCAATGTTAAGGCAATCAGAAGTTTTCTGGGGCATGCAGGATTTTACAGAAGGTTTATAAAGGATTTTTCAAAAATTGCCAAACCTCTGAGTAATCTGCTAGCTGCTGACACACCATTTGTGTTTGATACACAGTGTCTGCAGGCATTTGAGACCCTGAAAGCTAAGTTGGTCACAGCACCAGTCATCTCTGCACCAGATTGGACATTGCCATTTGAACTAATGTGTGATGCCAGTGACCATGCCATTGGTGCAGTGTTGGGACAGAGGCATAACAAGCTTCTGCACGTCATTTATTATGCCAGCCCTGTTCTAAATGATGCACAGAAGAATTACACAACCACAGAAAAAGAGTTACTTGCAGTGGTCTATGCCATTGACAAGTTTAGATCCTATCTAGTGGGATCCAAAGTGATTGTGTACACTGACCATGCTGCTCTTAAATACTTACTCACAAAGCAGGATTCAAAACCCAAGCTTATAAGATGGGTGTTGCTTCTGCAAGAGTTTGATATAGAAATAAGAGACAGAAAAGGGACAAAGAACCAGGTAGCTGATCATCTGTCCCGAATAGAACCAGTAGCCGGGGCGTCCCTCCCTTCTACTGAGAACTCTGAGACTTTCCCAGATGAGCAACT
>NC_029775.3:95331922-95334379 GCF_000817695.3 Arachis duranensis | reverse complement strand
CCCGAGAGTTTGTGCGTAACTGTGACAGTTGCCAAAGAGCTGGCAACCTGCCTCACGGATACGACATGCCTCAACAAGGGATATTAGAGATTGAGTTGTTTGATGTATGGGGAATTGACTTTATGGGTCCATTCCCACCATCATACTCAAACACTTACATTCTGGTGGCAGTGGACTATGTATCCAAGTGGGTAGAAGCAATTGCCACACCCACTAATGATACTAAGACCGTGCTAAAATTCCTCCAGAAACACATCTTTAGCAGATTTGGTGTTCCCAGAGTCATAATCAGTGATGGGGGCACTCATTTCTGCAATAAACAGATGTACTCTGCCATGGTCCGATATGGAATTAGCCACAAAGTGGCTACCCCGTATCATCCACAGACAAATGGGCAAGCTGAAGTCTCTAACAGAGAACTAAAAAGAATCCTAGAACGGACTGTGATGGCCCGAAGAAAGGATTGGGCAAGGAGCTTGGATGATGCTCTGTGGGCATACAGAACAACATTTAAGACCCCAGTAGGAACCTCACCATACCAAATTGTGTATGGCAAGGCCTGTCATCTGCCCGTGGAACTGGAACATAAAGCCTACTGGGCAACCAGATTCCTAAACCTGGATGCTAAGTTAGCTGGTGAAAAGAGACTACTCCAGCTAAATGAGCTAGATGAATTTAGACTCAGTGCCTTTGAAAATGCAAAGATCTATAAGGAAAAGGCAAAGAAGTGGCATGACAAGAAGTTGTCATCCAGAGTCTTTGAGCCAGGACAAAAAGTTCTGCTCTTCAACTCTAGGCTCAGATTGTTCCCAGGAAAACTTAAATCCCGGTGGAGGGGTCCGTATGTGATCACAGAAGTGTCACCATATGGATATGTTGAGCTTCAGGATATTGATTCTGACAAAAAGTTCATTGTTAATGGACAAAGGATCAAGCATTATCTTGAGAGCAATTTTGAGCAGGAATGCTCAAAACTGAGACTTGAGTGATTCTCAGTGAAGGTCCAGCTAAAGACAATAAAGAAGCGCTTGCTGGGAGGCAACCCAGTCATTATCAGGTTATATGTTTTATTTCTACAGAGGCAATTATCAAAATTGAAGGAATTCACAGAGTTACAGAAGGATTCAGTGCAAAAAGCAGAGAAAAAGAGCTTACTGGCGAAAAAACGCAAGTAAGGGGCATTTTGGGTGTTAAACGCCAGAATGGGCACCATTCTGGGCGTTTAACGCCAGTAAGGGTGCCATTTTGGGCGTTAAACGCCAGAATGGGCACCATTCTGGGCGTTTAACGCCAGGTGTGCAGCATCTTGGGCGTTTAGGCACCATTCTGGGCGTTTAACGCCAGGTGTGCAGCATCCTGGGCGTTTAACAAAACGCCCAGTAACAAAGGGGACTCTGGCGTTTAACGCCAGCCAGGGTACCTGGCTGGGCGTTAAAGGCCCACAATGGCTAGCAAATGGGCGTTAAACGCCATAATGGATGCCATTCTGGGTGTTTAACGCCAGAAAGGTGGAGGACAGAGATTTTGCTTTCTGATTAAATTTTTTCAAATTTTCCTTTTTTGAACCATACTTTTCTACACAAACACATTTCAAACTTTCATCATTCATCTTCAAATCTTCAAAAATCAAAATCATTCTTCAAATCTCTCTCAAATCCTTCCCAAATCTTGTTCAAAAACTCAACTTTCTCTCAAATTCTTTCCATATCTTCTCAAATCTCCTTCCAAATTTTTGAAATCTCTCCTCCCCCCTTATAAATACACGTTCGGCCTCCCTATTTCCCCACACCATTCAAATTTGCTCTCCTCCTCTCTTTCCTATTTCCTTTCTTTTGCTTGAGTCTATTCTCCCACACCCATACCATTCGAATTTGCTCTTCTCTTCTCTCTCTTCTTTCCTTTCTTTTGCTTGAGGACAAGCAAACCTCTAAGTTTGGTGTGCTTTTCCGTGATCACTAAGCCAAGATTCATCAAGATCATGGCTCCTAAGGGAAAACAAACCAATTTAAGAGGAAAGAAAGAGAATAATCTAAAGAACATGAAGACCATTATCACAAGATAATGGGTCTGAGGTCAGTGATCCCGGAAGTTAAATTTGATCTGAAAGAAGATGAATATCCGGGGATCCAAGAGCAAATCCGAAACAGAGGATGGGAAGTTCTAACCAATCCTGAGATAAAGGTTGGAAGAAATATGGTTCAGGAATTCTACTCAAATCTGTGGCTAACAGATAAGCAAAGAATGACTGGAACTGCTTACCATACTTACAGAACCATGGTCAGAGGGAAAGTTATCTACTTCCATCTGGACAAAATAAGAGAAATCTTCAAACTACCCCAACTGCAAGATGATCCTGATTCCTTCAATAGGAGGATGGTGAGAGTAGATAAAGGGTTGGATCAAGTTCTAGAGGACATATGCCTCCCTAGAACTAAGTGGATAACCAATTCAAAGGGT
>NC_029775.3:95322016-95331297 GCF_000817695.3 Arachis duranensis | reverse complement strand
TTTTTGTTTTCCGAATGAATGCTTGAACAGTGCATATGTCTTTTGAATTTGTTGTTTTGAGAATGTTAAAAATGTTGGCTCTTGAAAGAATGAAGGAAAAAGAGAACTGTTATTGAGGATCTAAAAAATTATCAGATTGATTCTTGAAGCAAGAAAAAGCAGTGATTCAAAAAAAACGAAAAAAAAGGGGAGAAGAAATAGAAGAAAAAGAAAGAAATAAAGTTGTGATCCAAGGAAAAAAGAGTGTGCTTAAGAACCCTGGACACCTCTAATTGGGGACTCTAGCAAAGCTGGGTCATAATCTGAAAAGGTTCACCCAAGTATGTGTCTGTGGCATGTATGTATCCGGTGGTAGTACTGGATGACAGAGTGCTTTGGGCCACAGCCAAGACTCATGACATAGCTATGTTCAAGAATCATTATACTTAACTAGGAGAATCAATAACACTATCTGAGTTCTGAGTTCCTATAGATGCCAATCATTCTGAACTTCAAAGGATAGAGTGAGGTGCCAAAATTGTTCGGAAGCAAAAAGCTACTAGTCCCGCTCATCTAATTGGAGCTGAGTTTCCTTGATATTTTGGAGTCTATAGTATATTCTCTTCTTTTTATCTTATTCTGATTTTCAGTTGCTTGGGGACAAGCAACAATTTAAGTTTGGTGTTGTGATGAGCGGATAATTTGTACGCTTTTTGGCATTGTTTTTAGTATGTTTTTAGTATATTTCAGTTAGTTTTTAGTATACTTTTATTAGTTTTTAGTTAAAATTCACTTTTTTGGACTTTACTATGAGTTTATGTGTTTTTCTGTGATTTCAGGTATTTTCTGGCTGAAATTGAGGGTTCTGAGCAAAAATCTGATTCAGAGGCTGAAAAGGACTGCAGATGCTGTTGGATTCTGACCTCCCTGCACTCTAAGTGGATTTTCTGGAGCTACAGAAGCCCAATTGACGCGCTCTCAACGGCGTTGGAAAGTAGACATCCTGAGCTTTCCAGCAATATATGATAGTCCATACTTTGCCCAAGATTTGATGGCCCAAACCGGCGTTCAAAGTCACCCTCAAAATTCCCAGTGTTAAACGCCGGAACTGGCATAAAAATTGAAGTTAAACGCCCAAACTGGCACCAAAGCTGGCGTTTAACTCCAGAAAGAGTCTCTATACGAAAATGCTTCAATGCTCAGCCCAAGCACACACCAAGTGGGCCCGGAAGTGGATTTTTATGTCACTTACTCATTTCTGTATACCCTAGGTTGCTAGTTCACTATTAATAGGATCTTTTGACATTGTATCTAGACATCATGACACTTTACACGTTTCTTTGTGTATCTTCCACGGCATGAGTCTCTAAACCCCATGGTTGGGGGTGAGGAGCTCTGCTGTGTCTTGATGGATTAATGCAATTACTACTGTTTTTCATTCAATCATGCTTGCTTCCATTCTAAGATATCACTTGTTCTTAACCCGGATGAATGTGATGATCCGTGACAATCATCATCATTCTCAACTATGAACGTGTGCCTGACAACCACCTCCGTTCTACCTTAGATTAAGTAGATATCTCTTGGATTCTTTAATCAGAATCTTCGTGGTATAAGCTAGAACTGATGGCGGCATTCAAGAGAATCCGGAAGGTCTAAACCTTGTCTGTGGTATTCTGAGTAGGATTCAATGATTGAATGACTGTGACGAGCTTCAAACTCCTTTTGAAGAAGAAGACAGTAGGAAAGCAGAGGTTCAGAAGACAGAGCATCTCCAAAACCTCAACCTATTCTCCATCACTGCAATTCAAGTACCTGTTTTATGTTCTTTTGCTTTTTACAATCAATCCTGATAATCTTTGATATCCTGACTAAGAGTTACAAGATAACCATAGCTTGCTTCAAGCCGGCAATCTCTGTGGGATCGACCCTTACTCACGTAAGGTATTACTTGGACGACCCAGTGCACTTGCTGGTTAGTTGTGCGGGATTGCAAAGTGTGATTGCAATTTCGTGCACCAGAGGCTTATAATGAATGCTTAACTATTATCACCTTTTCTATATATCATTTGAAAAATACTATTGAAAAGTATGACTATTAAGTATTAACGATCTATCTATTTCTACTATATAAAAGTTGATACTAATTCTTTGTACATTAGATTTAAGCCATATTTTTTTTCTCTAATGATGTCACATCATCAAATTTAATTACTTGGCAAAACTTAAAAATTAATCAATCAACTTTTAGTAAAATATTTAAAAAAAATTAAAATCATAACTCCCATAATTAATTATTTTATTACATATTATTATTTAATGAAAATATAAATAATTAATTAAATATAATAAACATCTACATTAAAAGTGTCATAATAATATTATCATAATAAATTTTAAATTATAAATTATTCAAAATTCATACTATTTGATATACTTATATATTATACATAAACCTATTTACTTAAAAATGATTCTATTAAATGATTAGATACAAAATAAAAATATTTATTATATTTTTAAAACAAATTTACGAAAAAAACATTTATTAATTTTATTATTTATATTTTTTCTATTATTTGTAATACTTTACATATAATTATATTCTTATAATTATACTTATTTCAATATGCTATATAAATCAAAGAATCAATTTTGATTATTTTTTAATATTATTTGAGTTTGTATCACTTGAGACATTGTCTGATAGAGTAAATTACAAAAAACTGTTAACAGATATTTTTATTTTATGCTATTTAAATTATTCTTTTTAAAAATAACTTATTCAATATATATATACACACACAATAAATAGTGTAAAAAATTTCATTCTTACCATTATAGATGTCATTAAAAAACTATATGCAATAGAAAAAGAAGAATAAATAGATATCAAAAAAAAAATCCACAAAAATACAAAAAAATAATTTTTTTTGTGCTACAACATAACAATTATTACGGATTCAAATTATAAAAAATTTCATCAAACTTCATCAAATTATACTTTATCGTAAAAAAAATTATCAAATTATAAATTACTACCTCAATAATTATCATAGATTCAAATTAAATTAAAGGTTTTAGATCATAGTATTACAACAACTTTTGTGTTATTTGATAGAGAAAGAAAAAATTATTAGGCACAACTATCTTAAATCTAATTATACTCCAAGATAGTAATGATACTGAAGTACCATCCTAATTGAAAAATTTATACAACCTCACACTTATATTTGAAGTCAAAGTAAATGATTTTAACTATGTTCTCAACAATACATTATTACTAAGATATTTGTCCCAACAAAAAAATACTGAAACTCAAACTCCTGTTACAACAAATAAAATAAGTAATACTACCAAAATTTCATTTATTTAAAACATCATTTATATTGCACATCTATATTATTCATTAATTATAGAAAATTAGGAACCAACTTCACCAACAATAATATCATCAGATTTAGATGACATGCAAATCAAGTTATTAAGTAGAAAGAAAAATAAACGAATCTAAGACATATCTTCAGATGAATAATATATATAAAAAGATAGAACAAAAAAATAATAGAAAATAGAATAAATTACCATTTCTATCCACAAAAGTTGAAGACGCTGATATATCTATCCATAGAAAAAGGAAATTACCATTTGTACTCATAAAACATGAGTTCCATATAACAAAATTATCCAAACACTAAAAAATTACATAAAATCTCCAAATTACCCTTATCATCATACGCATCATCCAACTCTCATTCTCTCTTACCCCCACCACTATACCTCCATCATCATCTTCTTCACATAAAGCAACAGCAGCAACAACAACAATAGAAAAAGTAAAGAGAAAAAAAACGGTTCTTCCTCCTACACTGAACAGCATTGACGACGATGATGACAGTGACATCCATCGGCGCTGTCGCCCTTTCCTCCTTCTCCGATCTCTTGCGTGCTCTCTTCCTTCTAAACCAGCGACAACGACAGCGATGGACTCAATCAATGGTGGCGACAGACGCGACGGAGCCGGTAGTAGCAAGGGCCGATGGCGGCGACAGCTCCTCCTTCCTCGGTTCTGGCTCGCATCTCCTCTTCGGGCTCCCTCAACAACGGCGACGATGATGCGATAGCGGCGGCGAGTCCCCACGTTGCTAGTGCGGTCTCCCTCTCCCTCCTCTTCTCTTCTTCTTCCTCGGGTGGGGGTGTGTGTGTAATGGCTCCGTGTGTGAGTTTTGGAGGGAAAGAAGGTGGTGGCTGGGTGAAGAAGGTTAGGGTTAGAAACTCTTCCATTTAGGGTGGCTGGGTGAAGGGGGTGGTGGTGGGATTTAAGATTAGAAAAGTGGTGGTGAAGATAAGGGTAATTTAAGGATTTTAGGTAATTTTTTAGTGTTTGAATAATTTTGTTGTGTGGAACCCATATTTCATGAGTACAAATGATAATTTCTTTTTTCTATAGGTAGATATGCCAACGTCTTCAACTTTCGTGGGTAGAAATAATAATTTCGTCTAGAAAATATATACAAGTCAAGAATTCAGAAAGAACATGTCTTCACAATAACATATAATAGGAAGAAGAAAAAAGTAACTCCAGTACACAATCAAAAATAAAAAAGAAGAACAAACACCACACAAAAAGATTAAGTCTGTCAATTAAAATAAATACAAAAATAAAAAAAACAAATAAAGATGTTATTTCGTATAATTTCAATATAAAAAAATTTTGTATTATAAAATATTTTAAATAAAAAATTACATCAAATTTAATATTAGTTTAATTTGTATATATTTTAATTAATTTTTAAATAATATAATACTTATTAAAATATGCTATATACTATCATTGATTTCCCATTCAACGAATGAACGTATCATGCGAGTCTCACCCTAGTTAAGCACGAAATGTGGTCCCCAAGCAGCTCAAGTTGACAAGATCTTAACCTCAGTGTACGTCCAGAGAGTAGAGAAGCTATGTAAGTTTCTCTATTACAATTTTTCTTTTTTCTTTTTTCTTTTTTTATAAAAGGAACATTTAAATGACGTTTTAATGCTCCAAATATTTAGTTTGGCTAAGTTAGTATAGATATATTAGTAAATAAATAAGAAGGAATATTTGTACATGAGCGAAGAGAATTTTGGTGTACAAGGTAATTATTATGAGACTATAGAATTAAGAAGTGTTAATATGACTTTAAATAATGCTTTTCAAAATGGAAAAAAAATGTTTTGTAAAACCGAGGACATCCAACTAAGCTGGGAGAAATGTTGAGGCTCCTTCAGTTGTTGAACTCTTTGGATCTTTTAGTTGGGTCAACGGTTCAGGAGTCTAATCTGATAGCCAAAAGAAATTTTTTTGCCTTAAAAAAATAATGTAATCAAACAATTTGATCAATTTAAACTAAATTTGTTTTGAAACCATAGCGTTACCATTAAAGGAATCTACACACAGAATATTTTTCCTTTCTATATAATTAGAACATTGAGGGATGTCATAGTTATATGCTTAAAACTTTCAGTCATGCATTATTTTGTGATTCACTAAAAGTTACAACCTTCAATCTTGCATTTATATGCTGATAAAATTCAATCATATGACATGTACTTGATATTGTATCAATTGGTAGATTGAGACATCATAAAAAGAAGAATTCGTGGAAGCCTTGGGAGCTAAAAACTCATTAGCCACATCCTGCATTGATGGTCTGGATTTTGGGTCAGAGGAGAGGCATGCTAATGCTAGCTTTACAACATGCACAACATCTTGCATATCTTTTCGAGATTTCGGAAGTGGAATCCGCGGATCCAACACATATTTCACCAATAATTGTTGCGTAGATGGCTTTGACATAGTGGACATGAATTCTCCTGGGTGCTGACCCATCATTGTTTCTAATGCCACCCCTCCGAAACTATAAACATCACATTTTGTAGTCACACTCATGGTGTATGCCAATTCTACATCAAAAACAACCATAGAGAGTTATATAAATGATGATGAGGATAGTAATTTATTTGGATAATTAGAATTAGAAATTACCTGGAGCAACATATCCATAAGTGCCAACTAGAAGAGTTTGGTTAGATGAATCAGGATCAAGAAGTCTTGCTATACCGAAATCTGAGACACAAGCTTCTAACTCTGAATTCAGCAGAACATTGTTGCTGCTGACATCTCGATGAACAATAGGAGAAAGGCAGTGATGATGCATGTGAGCAAGAGCATAAGCTGTCCCTTTGATGATGTTCACCCTCTTGCTCCACTTCAACTCTTGTGCTTCCATCTCGTCGGCCAAGTTACAGTACAAGCTTCCTCTTTCCAAGTATTCGTACACAAAAAACATGCATCGGTTATGCAAAACAATAGCCATAAAGCCTAATGATGTTGCGGTGGCGAATCTCTGTCAAGACCTCAACTTCATTGCAGAAGCTTTTGTAAAAGGATGGATTTTCTGATTCTGTTTTGTGAAGCTTCTTCAATGCAACAGTTTTACCATTTGGAAGTCGCGCTTCGTAGACGCTACCATAAGCACCGGTTCCAATGCAATATCCGATATCGAAGCCCTGTGTGGCTTGAATGATGTCCTCAAATGCAATTTTGTCATCATAGTTCCAAATTGAGAACAAGTCTCCATTTTTTGTGGCCTTATTTTCAAGCTTGTCATGATGCCTGGCATGGAAAATGCATATTCCAATCCCAACAGAACCCAATGAAATGGTAATGCAGACCACGATTATGACCAAAACCAATGATCGACTAGAATGCTTATTGTGATGGTCTTCTAATTGATCTTGTGGATCATCGCAGTCATAATTTCCATCAGGAAGAAAGGGATTGCAATGCAGATAGCACACTGTAATAGACTCAAATCCCTTTGTGTTTTTGATACTAAGGTTATTGTAACGAAGGTCTAAATATGAAAGGTTTCCAATTTGAGAAGGAATGCTTCCACTTAAATTGTTATAGCTGAGGTCCACATAACTAGAGTGAATAAAGATAGAAGATGGGATAACACCAGAAATAGCATTATGAGAGAGATCTAAAACTTTTAGATGCAACAAATGCTCTATTTCTTTGGGATACAACCGTCTATCATGTTGGATCCAATGGTGGCACTTCCAAACGGGTCAAAAGTCCTATATTTGAAGGTATATAGCCACTAAGCCAATTTGAATGAAGGTGGAGACTTGTCAAACGGTTCAAGTACCCAATTTACTCAGGAATTGGACCAGATAGGGAATTTGAACTCAGGTCTAAGGTTAATAAATTTGTTAATTTCCCTATTTCATGAGGAATGAAGCCACTAAGTTTGTTTTGGGAAAGGTCCAACACAAGAAGTTGAGTTAGATTTGCCAGTGTGAAAGGAAGATCCCCATACAGGAGATTATTGGAAAGTTTCATGTGTGTGAGACTGCTCATTTGACCCAAGATCAATGGAATGCCTTCGCTGAGCACGTTGGCACTCAAGTCCAACGTGACAAGTCTCTCCAGTTTGCTTAGTTCTTGTGGAATTGGACCACTAATGTATTGGTTATTGGAAATGTCCAACACCACAAGTTGAGTTAGATTTGTCAATAATGTTAAAGGAGCCTCACCTGAAAAATGGTTGTATGATAGGTTGAGATGTTGTAGCTTCTCGAGACCCCTTAGTTTAGGGAATTCACATAACCCCATTTCACTGAAATCTAGACGGACTGGATTTGGAAAAACTAAAAATTTTAGTTGCATATTGCATAGTTGTGGGAAGAAGTCAGAGCTGTAATTCCTTGGAGTTGGAGGTGAAAGCGTTGTTATGCTTCCAGCTTTGTTGCACTTAATTCCGGGCCGGTGGCAACGGTATGAGACATTATTATATTGGATACCCCACAATTCACTGATTGAAAACAGAGCATTGGCTTCTTTATCTAAGGGTGACAATTTGGATTTGTGAGTTTCAGCATTGGTGGTGATGCTGCCAACAAATACAAGTGGCACTAATATGAAAACAACGCAAGTGAATGATATGGCCATGGTAGCTAGTGTATGATGAATGTAATGTATTCTTCACTAATTCCACAACTTAAAGCCTCAGGATAAGTGGAACAAGGCTTTTGGCTTTGTCAGCAAATTATTACAATATTACCTCAGAGAAGTTGCAAGGTTTCTTCAGCGATCAATAACTAATGTCATTTTCTACAAGGTCAAAGTCTCTCTTTTGGAGATGACCTATGACTTATATAGGCCATGAAAATCAAAGGTAGAATGAAGTTATCTCTGTGAATTTCTGTTCCGTTAAAGTGGAACGTAGAACTTTGGTCTTTCCACGATGGGATTCTCAATTCGTTGGTGGAACATAGAATGAACGTGTAAGTTGGGCATATTAAATTCTGCGAAATATATAGTCATATATACTACACACGCGTGCATGCACGCAGACACAGTGAGAGAGAGACATATACCAAAGAGAAAAAGTCAATCCTAGCATGATTTACTATTTTTTTTATTATTTTTATTTATTAGTTTAATTTCTTTAATTTAATAATTAAATAATATATTTTTAGTCTGTATTTTTAAACATTATTAACTAACTATTCTAATATTTTTCATATATCGAGTTCTTCGTCACCTAAAAGGCTAAAACTTATAATGAACTAGATTTAGACTAGCTAGAATACTAATGTTATTTTTATACATATTTTTTGAAAAATTATATAAATAAATAATTTTAATTATTTAAACAAATGAGTTCGTCGTACATCTTATTGTTCCTCAAATAAAGGAACTAAACTAAAAATTTAAAATTTTTTTAGGGATTGTATGGTATTTTTAAGGTTTAATTATTCTGTTGGTCCGTATAGTTTCGCGAAATTTTTAATTATTCTGATGTGTGCCGCTGAAATTTAGGTGAGTTATATTGCTTGAAATGATTAAATGGTTGGAATTTTCTGGTTTTTGGAGGAGATGCATTTCTTCTGACAAACTGATTTTTGTTATAATTATTCCTCTTTGCAAAAATGTTTTCACCAGAATTTTTTTGAATATTTTTACCTTTCAAAAATGAGGTTTTGTAGTAAAATGGTGGTTTCTTGAAAGCATCCTCATTTTTCGAAATGTAACCCAAACCTGGCCGGTTTGAACTCGGTTCAGTTTTTTTTGAATGCTCAGTTTCACTTGTGTATACTTCATCAAATTTTTTTTCAAATGTTGGAGCATTTTCAACACCAACTTTGTTTGGTATAGTTTTGGTATTTGATGAAGAAGCCACAAACTTTATAGAGGAAATATTAGAAACTGCTTCTTCCTTGGCTATGTAGCCTAAACCAGATTTTTCAAA
>NC_029775.3:95320505-95321958 GCF_000817695.3 Arachis duranensis | reverse complement strand
AGATCATCAATAACAGCATGCAAGTCCTCAATGGTCAAATCATAATAGTTTACCTCATCAAGATTGTTGTTTCCAGCCATGAAACAGTCCTTGTCATCTCCTTCAGATTCTTCTTCTTCATTTGAGTCATTTTCAAGATCCTCCCAAGCTGCCATGAGTACTCTCTTCCTTTCCTTCTTTCCTTTGTCCTCCTTTTTGAGCTTTGGGCAGTTTGACTTGAAGTGTCCAGTTTTCTTGCAATGATGACACGTCACCTTGCTCAAGTCTATCTTTTGCTCCTTTGAACTTGAACCTTTGTATTTGCCCTTGCTTTTCATCATCCTTCTAAATTTCCTAGCAAAAAACAAAAGCTCGTCATCTGAAATACCATCACTAGACTCACTCTCTTTCGGTTCTACTTGTGACTTGAGGGCTATTCCCTTTTTCTTTGAGTCTGTGTTTATGTGTGTGGCTTCATAGGCAAGGAGTTTTCCTCTCAGCTCATCATAGGTTATGGGACTTATATTGTTACTCTCGGTTAGGACAGTGGCAGTGTTTTCCCACTCTTTTGTGAGGCTTCTAAGGAGTTTTCTCACCAAGGTTTGTTCTACATAGTTTGTACCCATAGCATCAAGGTTGTTGATTATGATTGAGAATCTCTCAAATGCTTTATCAATGCTTTCTCCATCCTTCATGCTAAACATCTCGTACTCTTTTCGCAGCATATCAATCCTCGTTTCTTTGACTTGTTTGGTGCCTTCATGTGTAACCTGGAGTTTTTCCCAGATTTCTTTGGCTGTCTTGCATCTAGACACCTTCCGGTACTTGGTGGACGAAATTGTGATCACTATTCTTTAAGTTGTATGAAATTATTATTGTGACACCAGTTGAATTCACAACTCCGTTCAACTAACCAGCAAGTGTACTGGGTCGTCCAAGTAATAAACCTTACGTGAGTAAGGGTCGATCCCACAGAGATTGTTGGTATGAAGCAAGCTATGGTCACCTTGTAAATCTCAGTTAGGCAGATTAGATCTGTTTATGGGTTTTCGAAAATAAAGATAAGAAAATAGAAATAATAAAAGGGATAGAGTACTCATGTAGATTCATTGGTGGGAATTTCAGATAAGCGAATGGAGATACTGTATGGCTCAAGGACGCCTGCTCTCCCACTGCTTCAACTCAATCCTTCTTACTCCTTTCCATGGCAAGCTGTATGTAGGGCATCACCGTTGTCAATGGCTACATCCCATCCTCTCAGTGAAAATGGTCCTCTGCGGCTGTCACTCGCATGGCTAATCGTCTGGAGGCATCACCCATGGTTGATGGCTACATCCCATCCTCGCAGTGAAAACTAATGCTCACGCACCTGTCACAGCACGGCTAATCACTGGTTGGTTCCCGCGCCTACTGGAATAGAATCCCTTGATCCTTTTGCGTCTGTCACTAACGCCCAGCACTTGCAAGTTTGAAG
>NC_029775.3:95318152-95318583 GCF_000817695.3 Arachis duranensis | reverse complement strand
AAGAACAAGAAATGAATCCACCTGAGTGAGGGTGGCGCCTTCTTGAAGGTCCAATGGTGCTTTTTGAGCTCCTCTATGTCTCTTCCTTGCTTCTGTTGAATGATTCCTAGTAATTTTGGTGTTTCTCCCCTTAGTTGCTTCCAATATTTGTGTGGAGGATAACTTATTCCCTGAGTTATCTCAGGGATCTCTTGATTTGCAGCCACATGTTCTACCACTGAGCTATGACGGCTTATATTCTTTCCATCTCCCAAGACTCAGAGGTGGAAGCTTTTGTCTTCCCTTTGAGGTTTCTCTGGCCGTAGGTGCCATTAATGGTAATGGAAAAGCAAAAAAAGCTATGCTTTTACCACACCAAACTTAAAATATTGCTCGCCCTCGAGCAAGAAAGAAAAGAAGAGAAGAAGAAGAAGAAGAAGAGAATGGAGGTG
>NC_029775.3:95316074-95316689 GCF_000817695.3 Arachis duranensis | reverse complement strand
AATGACTTTCTTACTCAGCTGGCCCAGTTGTGCCTCCAAATTTCTAATGGAGGATCTTGTTTCATTCATGAAACTGAAAGTGGCCTTTGACAGATCAGAGACTATATTGGCTAAATTAGAAGTGTTTTGTTCTGAATTCTCTGTCTGTTGCTGAGAAGATGATGGATATGGCTTACTATTGCTTAGCCTATTGCGTCCACCATTGTTAAAGCCTTATTGAGGCTTTTGTTGAACCTTCCAGGAGAAATTTGGATGATTTCTCCATGATGGATTATAGGTGTTTCCATAAGGTTCACCCATGTAATTAACCTCTGCCATGGCAGGGTTCTCAGGATCATAAGCTTCTTCAGAAGCTGCCTCTCTAGTACTGTTGGATGCATGTTGTAATCCATTCAGATTTTGAGAGATCATGTTGACCTATTGAGTCAATATTTTGTTCTGAGCCAATATGGCATTCAGAGCATCAATTTCAAGAACTCCTTTCTTCTGAGGTATCCCATTATTCACAGAATTCCTCTCAGATGTATACATGAACTGGTTGTTAGCAACCATGTCAATGAGTTCTTGAGCCTCTTCAGGCGTTTTCTTCAGGTGAATAGATCCACCTGCAGAATG
>NC_029775.3:95315445-95315855 GCF_000817695.3 Arachis duranensis | reverse complement strand
GGCTTTTGAGGAGGAAAGAATTTATCCAAGAAGGCAGTGACCAGCTTATCCCAGGAGTCCAGGCTATCCTTAGGTTGTGAATCCAACCAAATTCTAGCTCTGTCTCTTACAGCAAACGGGAAAAGCATGAGTCTGTAGACTTCAGGATCAACTCCATTCGTCTTTACAGTCTCATAGATCTGCAAGAACTCAGTTAAAAACTAATAAGGATCTTCAAATGGAAGTCCATAAAACTTGCAGTTTTGTTGCATTAAGGCAACTAGCTGAGGTTTCAGCTCAAAATTGTTGGCTCCAATGGCAAGAATGGAGATACTTCTTTCATCAAATTTGGACGTTGGTTTTGTGAAGTCACCAAGCATTCTCCTTGCATTATTATTATTATTATTATTTTCGGCTGCCATGTCCTTCTC
>NC_029775.3:95313809-95315299 GCF_000817695.3 Arachis duranensis | reverse complement strand
CCCTTGTTTCTGCTCATATGAAAGAGAAGAAAACAAGAAAAGAAAGAGGAATCCTCTATGTCACAGTATAGAGCTTCCTTTATGTTAGTAGAAGGAGAAAGGGGGAAGAGAATGAAGAAGGGTGGATTCGGATTTTTGGATGAAGAGAGGTGAAGAGAAGTGTTAGTAATTAATTAATTAAATAGAATAAGAGAAGGGAAGAGAAATTTCGAAAATAATTTTTGAAAAAGAGGTTAGTAATTTTTGAAAATCAAAGACAAAATATAATTAAGATTAAAATTTAAAACAAAAAGAATTTTTGAAAAAGAGAGGGAGAATTTTCGAAAATTAGAGAGGGATAGGTAGTTAGTTGGTTTTGAAAAAGATAAGAAATAAACAAAAAGTTAGTTAGTTGATTGAGAAAGTTTTGAAATCAAATTTTGAAAAAGATAGGAAGATACGAAGTTAGATAAGATATTTTGAAATCAAATTTTGAAAAAGATAAAATTTTTGAAAAAGATAAGATAAAAGGTAAAAAGATTAAATTTTAAAATTGACTTAACTAACAAGAAACTACAAGATAAGATTCTAGAATTTAAAGATTGAACCTTTCTTAACAAGAAAGTAACAAACTTCAAATTTTTGAACCCATCACATTAATTATTAGCTAATTTCAAAAATATGATATAAAGATAAGAAAAAGATTTTTGAAAATTAATTTTTAAAATTTCCGAAATTAAGAAAAAGATATGATTTTTGAAAAAGATTTTAAAAAGATAAGATTTTTAAAATTGAAATTTTGACTTGACTTGTAAGAAACAACTAATTTTTAAAATTTTTGACCAGGTCAACCCAAAATTTCGAAATTTTGGAGGGAAATAAGGAAAAGATATTTTTTTGATTTTTGAATTTTTAAAGAAAAACACAAAAATGACCCAAAATATGAAAATTTTGGATCAAGACACAAGATGCATGCATGAATGCTATGAATGTCAAGATGAACACCAAGAACACTTTGAAGATCATGATGAACATCAAGAACATATTTTTGAAAAATTTTTTTATGCAAAGAAAACATGCAAGACACCAAACTTAGAAATTTTTAATGTATGAAAAATATGAATGCAAAGATGCACATGAAAAACAAGAAAAGACACAAAACAAGAAACCATCAAGATCAAACAAGAAGACTTGTCAAGAACAACTTGAAGATCATGAAGAACACTATGAATGCATGGGATTTTCGAAAAAATGCAAGGAAAATTTTAAAAGCATGCAATTGACACCAAACTTAAAAATTAACACAAGACTCAAACAAGAACACAAAATATTTTTGATTTTTTTTTATTTTCTAATTTTTTTGTATTTTTATTTTTTTTTTCGAAAAACATTTTTGGAAAAACGAAAAAGAAAAGAAAATTTTTGAAAAAGTTTTTGAAAAGAAAATTACCTAATCTGAGCAACAAGATGAACCGTCAGTTGTCCATACTCGAACAATCCCCGGCAACGGC
>NC_029775.3:95306442-95312924 GCF_000817695.3 Arachis duranensis | reverse complement strand
TCCTTGCAATGATGACACGTCACCTTGCTCAAGTCTATCTTTTGCTCCTTTGAACTTGAACCTTTGTATTTGCCCTTGCTCTTCATCATTCTTCTAAATTTCCTAGCGAAAAACAAAAGCTCGTCATTTGAAATACCATCACTAGACTCACTCTCTTTTGGTTCTATTTGTGACTTGAGGGCTATTTCCTTTTTCTTTGAGTCTGTGTTTGTGTGTGTGGCTTCATAGGCAAGGAGTTTTCCTCTCAGCTCATCATAGGTTATGGGACTTATGTTGTTACTCTCGGTTAGGACAGGGGCAGTGTTTTCCCACTCTTTTGTTAGGCTTCTAAGGAGTTTTCTCACTAAGGTTTGTTCTGCATAGTTTGTACCCATAGCATCAAGGTTGTTGATTATGATTGAGAATCTCTCAAATGCTTCATCAATGCTTTCTCCATCCTTCATGATAAACATCTCGTACTCTTTTCGCAGCATATCAATCCTCGTTTCTTTGACTTGTTTGGTGCCTTCATGTGTAACCTGGAGTTTTTCCCAGATTTCTTTGGCTGTCTTGCATCTAGACACCTTTCGGTACTCTTCAAAGTTGATAGCACAATAAAGAAGCTTGATTGCTTTAGCGTTCAGCTCTATCTTCTTCTTATCATCTTCATTCCATTCAGCTTCTTCTTTTGGAGTCACCACTCCATCAGCACTTATTTTTGTTGGGATCTTTGGACCGCTCACAACGATCTTCCATAGGTTGTAGTCAATGAATTGGATGAAGATCCTTATCCTTTCTTTCCAGTAGGAATAGTTCTTCCCGTTGAAGAAAGGTGGTCGGTTGTTTGACTGACCTTCAGTGAGGGTGTACGCAATTGTGGTTGTGCCCAAGTTGTTCGCCATTGGATCTTTGCTCCAAGCGGTTAAGCTTGATTCTTGAGACCTTAGCTCCTGATACCAATTGAAGGTTGTGGTAGGCTTAGAGAAGGGGGTTGAATCTATGCCTTCCTTTTTACGTTGCTGTTATGAACCTTTTTAGAGAAAATTACAATTCTGATTCTGTTTGAACTCAGCAGCAGAAATTTATGAGACAATTTATTTTTGTCTCATGAATATCAGAAAATAGAACTTAGCAGAGAAGAGGAAAGAGAACACCAGCATGTATCCTGGTTCAGTTGCCTTGTGCTATGCAACCTACATCCAGTCTCCTCCACAATTATGGAGGAATTTCACTATAGTTAACAGAATTACATACACCAATTTCACACTCAAGTTCTAACCTAACTTGACATTGGCTATGCTAACACTCAACTATTCACTCTTAGTGCTAACCCAACTAAGAAAGGGATACCAAACAGACAGGTACAAGATACAAGACACTTAGCTAACCTAAAGAAATTTGAAAATAACTCTAGGATTTTCTCTCAAGTGTATCTCTCAGCCTTTTTCAATTCATGGCTTTTTCTTAAGCTTTCTCACTTTGCCTTTTCTCTCAAGAAATTACAGAAGGATAAGCTTAGAAAAGTACATTACAAACAGTAAAACATAAAGGAGATTGACTTCATCTACAGCCTCTGTGCTATGCGAAAAACCAGATTAGCAAGCCTCTGATTTAGTTCTTCATACTGGCGGAATGCACCTTTGAATAGGTTACACTGTCCAGTTAGTTAAACTTCTTCAAAGAGCTCTATCAGAACAAACACCTCAAGTTTTCTGGTTATCTCTCCTTCCTTCAGAATGAACAACAAGCTTCTTTTTATCTCCTTGCATGTTCCTTGGTTCTTCTTCCAAGGTCAACATCTTGAGCCTTGAGCTTCACCAACCCACAAGCTCACTTTTTCTTCTCAATCATCAAAGTGGAACTTTTCCTTATGACTTTTCCAACTTGACCGAAAGCCATGAAGGAGTAACCGAAATTGTTTTCCAATGGTCAACCAAATCTGAACCATAGAGATGCAACTTGGTCCCCAAGAATCTCTTGTGACCATGGATTTGTAGCGGTGAAGAACAGAGATAAACTTTTTCTTTGAATGCCATTTTCGGATAGAATAGAGAGTAGGGATGAAGAGAAGAAGATTTGATGTGAGCAAGATGAGATGGAATACCTTTAACCTAAGCTTGATTTAGTTTGAAGTTTGTGATTAGATTTCTATGTATCAAGCTTAACCTTTCTCTCTCTTGCTTCTTTGGTGTTTTGCTTTGTGAAGAAGTTCTTTCTCTCTTTCTCTTTCTTACTTTTTCTGAAGCTGATTTGACTTGATCTGAGAGGAGGGTAACGTTGCTTTGGTTGGAGCAACATGGAGGAAATTGAAATTAAGAAGCCAGATTGGGCTTGGATCGGGTGTTGGTGTGTAACCCGTTTGGCCCATCTAATTTCTTTGGCTTCTATCTTTTTGTTTTTGTTTGGGCTTTATCCATCAGCCTTGTTATATTGTCTTTATACCATTTGGGCTGCTTAAATGAATTTGGCCTGCAACATGAAATAAATAATTTGTAATATGCCATTAAAATTGATCAACACTAATTATTTATTTTGCCCAAAAATAATGTTTGTCATCACTAATTAATATTGTTAATTTCCCAACTCAACAATCTCCCCCTTGATGACAAACATGATTTAAGCAATAATCAAAAGGAAGTGAATTTGAGTAAGGTTTAGAAACTCCCTTTGATATTTTTTCATTTGCTTTTATGTTGCTCCCCCTTTCCTTTTCAATGTTAGCTCCCCCTTGATTTATGCTTTCCTCTTTGTTCCTATTTATGCATTGTACTTAAAGAAAGCACAATAAAGAGCTATGCACATCTTGTCTAAGAGATATCAAATGAGCAACATCACATAATCAGCCCAACATTAATCTAATATCAGCAGCAAAAGGATTCATCATGTGAAATCAAATTTTAGTGCAGCGATTTAGATAAAAATCTGAAATAATTACTAGTAGCTGCATCAACACAATACCATCATTCATTCTAGTGCTATTAGCATCAACATAATACCATCATTCATTCTAGTGCTATTACTCCCCCTTTTGTCATCAAGGGTGGAAAATAAACAAAATCAACAAAAACATCAATACAACTCCTGCAAGAAAAGGTTAGATCACAGTCCAAAGTTCTAGTTAAACTAACAAAAGTGCAACAGTATTTAGAGTTATTACAGTCATCCAAAATAAAAACAGTTCAACAGTTGCAAAATAAAAAGAATTCATGAGACAAAAAGAGAGCAGCAGTAGCAGTTTTCATGAGACAAATCTTAGGCATCAGAATTATTCCCTTCTGATCCAGCTTCCTCTTCATCCTCAGTGGCCTAATTTTCATCCTCATTCATGTTATCAATGAATTTCATAAGCACAGCCACCCTATCTCTTGATTTCTTCAGGAAGTTCTCATGCTTGCTAGTTAGCTTTCTTTGTTCCTTACTCATGGCAATCAAATGATTTGATTGGGAGACAAACTCTTGAGCAACATCTTTGACCACATTCAGCAGAGCTGATTTCTTCCCAGTGGAAATAGAAGTACCCTCAGTGGAAGGAGGAGGAGAGTCATCTGGTATATACTCTTCATCATCATCATCATCTAAGACCACTCTCTCAGATCTAGTTGGCCCTTTTTGCTGTTTCACTAAACCACCCCCTTTTAGGTATGAATGTTTATTTTCATAAGCCTCATTTGACAAGTCAACACCAAAAGTCTCAAATATGCAAGTCAAAAACATGCCATAAGGTAGTGCTTTATCCTTCACACTTCTAACAGAATCAAACATGTATCTAGCCATCAAATAGGCAAAAGAGATTTCTGTTTTAGTGATTAGGGCATACAAAACAAGTGTGTCCGTGTAAGAAACCCTTTGATATGAACCACTTTGAGGAATTAAAATGTGGTTGATAATATGATGCAACTGAGCACGTTCATATCCTAGGGCTTTGTGAGTGGGTGTGATGCCATCAATTAAAGAAACATGTTCACAAATGTGAGCAAGAGCATCATGGTAAGAGATACCAACACCTTCATCCCACTTCACAGATGTATAAGCACACGGCCCTACATCAGTGTACTTCAAGGAGTCACTGATTGTCTCATTATTCAAGATAATGTCCCTGCCCTTAACATAAAAATGCACACTTCATTCATGGTAAGTCATGTTTGCATAAAATTTTTTGACTAACTTAGGATATACTGGTTTTTTTATTTTGAAAAGGTGATTCCAGTCTAAAAATTCCAGATTTTCAACAAAAGGAAATCCTTTCTTTTTCAAATCAGGTAAATCAACAAGAAAAGAGGGACATAGATGACGGTACTGAATAACTCCCTCATAAAAGTCATGGTTCATGGCAGATTTGAAACGATGAGGGTTATAGTCTGAGTGAGATGTCATGAAGTGTGATTTGTGAGCAAAGGGATCAATGTCTGGTTCGCTAACAGATTTGAGAGGGTGATAAGGGTTACCTCTTTGTGAACGCACAGGAACAGACCTTGACTTAGGTTTTGCAGGCTCAGGAACAGGTTCTTTAACAGCAGGACGCTTACCCTTGGATGAACTAGGTTTTGTGGAGCTTGGTTTGGATGGCGTTGCCTTCGATGGTGGCGTTGGTTTGGCAGGAGCAGGATACCTTGGAGTGTTCTTGGTCCGAGCCATGGGGTCACAGCGAGGAGGAGAGGTAGGAGGAGAAGGTGAGGGAGTGAAGGTGGTGTCTTGAGAACGGGTTGATGGTCTAGGAAAACCTGGAAGTTTATGGATTTTCTCACGAGGTGCTCTTTTGGCAATGACTTTCTTCCCCATTTTGGTTAAATTGATGCTTTTGATTTAAAAAATAATTTTAAATTTTGAATGGCAATCAGAATTAAATTGAAGCTCCTTTTGGACCAAAGTCAAAAATTAAGTTAGCAAAAAAACTTTTTCGGGCCAAAAAAAAACTTTTAATGAAAACTTAAACACACAAGTAAGAATATAAGCAAGCAAGAATGTAACATTCAAATTGGGCCCAGATGTGGTTTGAATTAATGGAACATATAGGACTACCCAGATCTGAATTGAGGTTGGCCCAGATTGATTTTTCACTTGCAATAAGCCCAGAACACGCTGTCTTGAAGGAAACATTCATCATCTGCCCAGAATTGTCTCATACCTGCTTATGAGACAAAAAATCTCCAGCAAATACATCAGCACTTTTCAAACAGAAAATCATAGCTCAAAATGCCTAGACAAGTCCTAAGCATGCAGAATCTATCCTCAGCTAATGGTTTTGTAAAAATATTTGCTAATTGCAACAAATTGAATACTAATATCCCCCTTTTGGACATGCTCTCTTATTGAGTGAAATTTCACTTCAATATGCTTAGTCCTAGAGTGCAAAACTGGATTTTTAGAAATATTGATGGCACTCATATTATCACACATCAAGGGAATATTTTCAGCATTTAATTTGTAATCTGCAAGCTGTGTTTTTAACCATAAAAGCTTAGAACAACAAGAAGAAGTAGCTATATACTCAGCCTCTGCAGTGGATAAGGCCACTGTTGGTTGCTTCTTACTTGACCAAACATTTAAGGACTTTCCAAGGAAGCAACATAAACCAGAAGTGCTCCTTCTATCAACTCTATCACCAGCAAAATCTGCATCACAATAACCAACTGCAGGAAAATCATCAGTCTTAGGATACCATAGACCAAAATTGGATGTGCCATGAACATATCTAATGATCCTTTTAACTGCAGAAAATGTGACTCTTTAGGTTTGGATTGGAACCTAGAACACAATCCAACACTTTGCACAATATCGGGTCTAGAGGAAGTTAGGTACTGATGAGCGGATAATTTATACGCTTTTTGGCATTGTTTTTAGATAGTTTTTAGTAAGTTTGAGCTACTTTTAGGGATGTTTTCATTAGTTTTTATGTTAAATTCACATTTCTGGACTTTACTATGAATTTGTGTGTTTTTCTGTGATTTCAGGTAAATTCTGGCTGAAATTGAGGGATTTGAGCAAAACTCTGAAGAAGGCTGACAAAAGGACTGCTGATGCTGTTGGAATCTGACCTCCCTGCACTCGAAATGGATTTTCTGGAGCTACAGAACTCCAATTGGCGCGCTCTCAACGGCGTTGGAAAGTAGACATCCAGGCTTTCCAGCAATATATAATAGTCCATACTTTATTCGAAGAATGACGACGTAACTTGGCATTGAACGCCAAGTTCATGCTGCTGTCTGGAGTAAAACGCCAGAAAAATGTCATGATCCGGAGTTGAACGCCCAAAACACGTCATAATTCGAAGTTCAACTCCAAGAAAAGCCTCAGCTCGTGGATTGATCAAGCTCAGCCCATGCATACACCAAGTGGGCCCCGAAAGTGAATTTATGCATCAAATACTTACTCATGTAAACCCTAGTAGCTAGTCTAGTATAAAATAGAACATTTATCTATTGTATTAGACATCTTGGTTCATATCTGATTTTTACACATTGGTTTTCGTTTTGGGGGCTGGCCATTCGGCCATGCCTGAACCT
>NC_029775.3:95305841-95306335 GCF_000817695.3 Arachis duranensis | reverse complement strand
CGTTCTACCTTCGATTGGGTGAATATCTCTTGGATTCCTGATTGCACGATGCATGGTTGATCGCCTGACAACTGAGTGCTCGCCTGACAACCGAGCCAACCATTCCGTGAGATCAGAGTCTTTGTGGTATAGGCAAGAACTGATGGCAGCATTCAAGAGAATCCGGAAGGTCTAACCTTGTCTGTGGTATTCTGAGTAGGATTCAATGACTGAATGATTGTGACGTGCTTCAAACCTGTAACTTACTGGGCGTTAGTGACAGACGCAAAAGAATCAAGGGATTCTATTCCAGTAGGCGCAGGAACCAACCAGTGATTAGCCGTGCTGTGACAGAGTGCGTGAGCGTAGTTTTCACTGCGAGGATGGGATGTAGCCATCAACCATGGGTGATGCCTCCAGACGATTAGCCGTGAGAGTGACAGCCGCATAGGATCATTTTCCCGAGAGGATTGAAAGTAGCCACCGCTGATGGTGAACCCCTATACACAGCTTGC
>NC_029775.3:95278076-95298027 GCF_000817695.3 Arachis duranensis | reverse complement strand
AATCTCTGTGGGATCGACCCTTACTCACGTAAGGTTTATTACTTGGACGACCCAGTACACTTGCTGGTTAGTTGAACGGAGTTGTGACCACTCGTGCCAATTTCTAAATTCCATACGAGCACAAGAAGTATAATTATTCGAGTTGTGTGAAAGTATAAATCACAATTTCGTCCACCAGGTACATAAGAGAACCGATCATCCCTCTATACCTAGTCTCATCAACATCTTTCTCATTTTCTCCCTTATCTAATTTAGAATTAGGGTGCATGGGAGTTCCCATGGTTTTGGCATTTTCAAGACCAAATTTCTTAACTAATTCCTTGGCATACTTTTCTTGATGAATAAAAATACCATTTTTAGTTTGTTTAATTTGCAGCCCAAGGAAGAAATTAAGTTCACCCATCATACTCATGTCAAATTCACTTGTCATGAGCTTTCCAACACCCATCATACTCATGTCAAATTCGCTTGTCATGAGTTTTCCAAATTCAGAACAAAGGGATTCATTGGCTGATCCAAAAATAATGTCATCAACATATATTTGGACTAGAATAAAAGAATCATCAGAGTTCTTGATGAATAGAGTTGTGTCAGTGGTGCCTCTTTGAAACCCATTTTTTAAAAGGAAAGAGCTAAGTCTCTCATACCAAGCTCTAGGAGCTTGTCTCAAACCATAGAGAGCTTTAGATAATTTAAAAACATGATTAAAATGCTCTTTATTTTCAAAACCAGGAGGTTGCTCCACATACACTTCTCTATCTATCACTCCATTCAAAAATGCACATTTCACATCCATTTGGTATAATTTAAAACCACAATATGCAGCATAGGCTAAGAGAAGTCGTATGGCTTCCATTCGGGCAACAAGGGCAAATGATTCATCAAAGTCTATTCCTTCTTCTTGGTCATATCCTTGTGCCACTAGCCTTGCCTTGTTTCTTGCAATGCTACCATCTTCTCCCAACTTGTTCCGAAATATCCACTTGGTGCCGGTTACTTTCTTTCCACTTGGCCTTGGAACCAAAGTCCATACTTGGTTCTTTTCAAACTCAAGAAGCTCATCCTCTATAGCTTTAACCCAAGAAGGGTCATTTAGTGCTTCCTTGACGTTTTGAGGCTCTATTTGTGAAAGAAGGGCAATGTTTGATCCTTCATTTGCCTTCCTAGTGGAAGACCTTGTTTGCACTCCATGAGAGACGTTTCCAATGACAAATTCCTCAGGATAATTCTACAAGAATCTCCATTCACGAGGTCTGGTGGACTTGGAGGCAGATTCAGTCAACAAGGGATTCCGTGTGCTGCTGTCTGCAGAATTTCCTTCAGATTCATGAGACAAAATGGAATTGTCTCTTGAATTTTCAGCATCTGCTGTTTCTAGTTCAGCTTGTCTAGAATTTTCTTTTCCATGATCTTGAGCAGTTTCATCCTCCTTTTGAGCTTGATTTCCTGCATCACAATCTTCCAAAATGCTTTGCACCAAGTTAGTGTCACAAAATGTAACATGCATGGACTCCTCAATAATTCTAGCATCTTGATGATAAACCCTATATGCTTTACTAGTTGTGGAATATCCTACAAACAAACACTCATAAGCCTTTGGATCAAATTTTTCCAAATTTTCTTTGTTATTTAAAACAAAACATTTGCATCCAAAGATGTGCAAGTAATCTAAGTTTGGTGGGTAGCCTTTCCAAAGTTCATAAAGGGTTTTCTTCAAAAATTTTCGTATGATTGTTCTATTCAAAATGTGGCAAGCCGTGTTAACCGCTTCAGCCCAAAGGAATTTTGGAACATTACTCTCACAAAGCATAGCTCTTGTCATCTCTTGTATGCTTCTATTTCTTCTTTCCACAACACCATTTTGTTGTGGTGTCTCAACACAAGAGGTTTCATGGATGATTCCTTTTGAAAGGTAATAAGAATCCATTTTAAATTCAAGACTATTGTCACTTCGAATTTGTTTAACATTTTTATCAAATTGAGTTTGAACTAATTGAATAAAATCCTGAATCAATTTCCTAGTTTCTGATTTTAATTTCATGCAGTATGTCTATGTGAATCTAGTTTTATCTTCTATAATGGTAAGAAAATATTTGTGTCCAGATATGGAAATGATTGAAAGTGGTTCCCATATATCCATATATAGCAAATCAAATATGTTTTCTGACTTTGTATTATTAATAGCAAATGGAAGCTCTTTTGTCTTGCATAATAGCAAGAATCACATACATGAGAAGAATTAATACATTCTATGAATGGAAATGATTATTTTAATATAATCATTTAGAATGAGGCAAATGGCCTAATCTAGAATGCTAAAGAAATCCTAAATCCTGAATTTGCTCACTACAAGAAAAACATCCATTCAGGTACACTTGAAAAATGTAACCAAAAGTGAAAAAAATGATGCCTTAGGATACGACTACGCTTTTTGGGCTACGGCTACGCTTTTTGGGGTGATTCCTATTCGACCGTTGCCTATTCTCAAAGGCTACACTTTTCTGCACCAAGGGCTACGCTTTTGACGTTTGGGAATAGGCTACACTTTTCAAGTGATGCTGTCCAGGACCAAAGGCTACGCTTTTCAGCTTTCGTTTTTCCAGAATAGGCTACGCTTTTCAACGCTACTGCATCACTTGAAAAGCGTAGCCACATTGTATACCATAGCTACTTTTTATAAGTGTAGTCTTAGGTCCCTCTTTTTTTTTGTATACTATAGCTATTGTATATAAGTGTAGCCTTAAGTCTCGTTTATTTTTTTTTTTGTATACTATAGCTACTGTATATAAGTGTAGCCTTAGGTCTTATTTTTTTCTGTGTATAGGTGAGTTATATTGCTTGAAATGATTAAATGGTTGGAATTTTCTGGTTTTTGGAGGAGATGCATTTCTTCTGACAAACTGATTTTTGTTATAATTATTCCTCTTTGCAAAAACTTTTTCACGAGAATTTTTTTTGAATATTTTTACCTTTCGAAAATGAGGTTTTGTTGTAAAATGGTGGTTTCTTGAAAGCATCCTCATTTTTCGAAACATAGCCCAAACCTGGTCGGTTTGAACTCGGACCAGTTCTTGGTGAAATTTCAGTTTTATTTGTGTATTCTTCATCAGATTTTTCTTCAAATGTTGGAGCATTTTCAACACCAACTTTGTTTGGTATAGTTTTGGTATTTGATGAAGAAGCCACAAACTTTATAGAGGAAATATTAGAAACTGCTTCTTCCTTGGCTATGTAGCCTAAACCAGATTTTTAAACAATGGTTTTTGACTTGCAAGTAATTTGTCCAAGTTACTAGAACCTTAAGCAAATTTTGCTAAGTCACCATTCAGCCTTTTAATTTTGTCATTTAATCTTTCATTTTCAGCAATTAACTCATGTGAAGGATCCACAATGTGCTTTCCTTTTAATTTTTCAAGTTCAGATTTTAGAAATCTGTTTTCTTCAATGATATCCAAAGCACATTCAGTTTCCTTCATTTTTTCTTTTAAAAATTCATTTTCAGCTCTTAACACATCTCTTTCAGATCTGCATTCATTGCATTTGTCAAGCAGTTTTGAGGTGTTTGAGGTCAGATCATCAATAATAGCATGCAAGTCCTCAATGGTCAAATCATAATAGTTTACCTCATCAAGATTGTTGTTTCCAGCCATGAAACAGTCCTTGTCATCTCCTTCAGATTCTTCTTCTTCATTTGAGTCATTCTCAAGATCCTCCCAAGCTGCCATGAGTACTCTCTTCCTTTCCTTCTTTCCTTTGTCCTCCTTTTTGAGCTTTGGGCAGTTTGACTTGAAGTGTCCAGTTTCCTTGCAATGATGACACGTCACCTTGCTCAAGTCTATCTTTTGCTCCTTTGAACTTGAACCTTTGTATTTGCCTTTGCTTTTCATCATCCTTCTAAATTTCCTAGCAAAAAACAAAAGCTCGTCATCTGAAATACCATCACTAGACGCACTCTCTTTCGGTTCTATTTGTGACTTGAGGGCTATTCCCTTTTTCTTTGAGTCTGTGTTTGTGTGTGTGGCTTCATAGGCAAGGAGTTTTCCTCTCAGCTCATCATAGGTTATTGGACTTATGTTGTTACTCTCGGTTAGGACAGTGGCAGTGTTTTCCCACTCTTTTGTGAGGCTTCTAAGGAGTTTTCTCACCAAGGTTTGTTCTGCATAGTTTGTACCCATAGCATCAAGGTTGTTGATTATGATTGAGAATCTCTCAAATGCTTTATCAATGCTTTCTCCATCCTTCATGCTAAACATCTCGTACTCTTTTCGCAGCATATCAATCCTCTTTTCTTTGACTTGTTTGGTGCCTTCATGTGTAACCTGGAGTTTTTCCCAGATTTCTTTGGCTGTCTTGCATCTAGACACCTTCCGGTACTCTTCAAAGCTGATAGCACAATGAAGAAGGTTGATTGCTTTAGCGTTCAGCTCTATCTTCTTCTTATCATCTTCATTCTATTCAACTTCTTCTTTTGGAGTCACCACTCCATCAGCACTTATTTTTGTTGGGATCTTTGGACCGCTCACAACGATCTTCCATAGGTTGTAGTCAATGGATTGGATGAAGATCCTTATCCTTTCTTTCCAGTAGGAATAGTTCTTCCCGTTGAAGAAAGGTGGTCGGTTGTTTGACTGACCTTCAGTGAGGGTGTAGGCAATTGTGGTTGTGCCCAAGTTGTTCGCCATTGGATCTTTGCTCCAAGCGGTTAAGCTTGATTCTTGAGACCTTAGCTCCTGATACCAATTGAAGGTTGTGGTAGGCTTAGAGAAGGGGGGGTTGAATCTATGCCTTCCTTTTTACATTGCTGTTATGAACCTTTTTAGAGAAAATTACAATTCTGATTCTGTTTGAACTCAGCAGCGGAAATTTATGAGACAATTTATTTTTGTCTCATGAATATCAGAAAATAGAACTTAGCAGAGAAGAGGAAAGAGAACACCAGCATGTATCCTGGTTCGGTTGCCTTGTGCTATGCAACCTACATCCAGTCTCCTCCACAATTATGGAGGAATTTCACTTTATTTAACAGAATTACATACACCAATTTCACACTCAAGTTCTATCCTAACTTGACATTGGCTATGCTAACTCCTAACTATTCACCCTTAGTGCTAACCCAACTAAGAAAGGGATACCAAACAGGTACAAGATACAAGACACTTAACTAACCTAAAGAAATCTGAAAATAACTCTAGGATTTTCTTTCAAGTGTATCTCTCAGCCTTTTTCAATTCATGGCTTTTTCTTAAGCTTTCTCACTTTGCCTTTTCTCTCAAGAAATTACAGAAGGATAAGCTTAGAAAAGCACATTACAAACAGTAAAACATGAAGGATATTGACTTCATCTACAGCCTCTGTGCTATGCGAAAAACCAGATTAGCAAGCCTCTGATTTAGTTCTTCATACTGGCGGAATGCACCTTTGAATAGGTTACACTGTCCAGTTAGTTGAACTTCTTCAAAGAGCTCTATCAGAACAAACACCTCAAGTTTTCTGGTTATCTCTCCTTCCTTCAGAATGAACAACAAGCTTCTTTTTATCTCCTTGCATGTTCGTTGGTTCTTCTTCCAAGGTCAACATCTTGAGCCTTGAGCTTCACCAACCCACAAGCTCACTTTTTCTTCTCAATCATCAAAGTGGAACCTTTCCTTCTGACTTTTCCAACTTGACCGAAAGCCATGAAGGAGTAACCGAAATTGTTTTCCAATGGTCAACCAAATCTGAAACATAGAGATGCAACTTGGTCCCCAAGAATCTCTTGTGACCGTGGATTTGTAGCAGTGAAGAACAGAGATCAACTTTTTCTTTGAATGTCATTTTCGGATAGAACAGAGAGTATGGATGAAGAGAAGAAGATTTGATGTGAGCAAGATGAGATGGAATACCTTTAACCTAAGCTTGATTTGGTTTGAATTTTGTGATTAGATTTCTGTGTATCAAGCTTAACCTTTCTCTCTCTTGCTTCTTTGGTGTTTTGCTTGGTGAAGAAGCTCTTTCTCTCTTTCTCTTTCTTACTTTTTTTGAAGCTGATTTGACTTGATCTGAGAGGAGGGTAACGTTGCTTTGGTTGGAGCAACATGGAGGGAATTGAAATTAAGAAGCCAGATCGAGCTTGGATCGGGTGTTGGTGTGTAACCCTTTGGCCCATCTAATTTCTTTGGCTTCTATCTTTTTGCTTTTGTTTGGGCTTTATCCATCAGCCTTGTTATATTGTCTTTATACCATTTGGGCTGCTTAAATGAATTTGGCCTGCAACATGAAATAAATAATTTGTAATATGTCATTAAAATTGATCAACACTAATTATTTATTTTGCCCAAAAATAATGTTTGTCATCACTAATTAATATTGTTAATTTCCCAACTCAACATTAAGTCCCTATACCAATTCTTTTTTTAGTTGGGTCCCTATAAAATTAAGCCAATTACTACTAAGATGGACTTAATTGAAAAAAAATTAGTGCAGAGACCCAATTAAAAAGAAAAAAGTATAAAGACCTAATTAAAAATTTTACGAAACTATAGGACCAACAAAGTAATTAAATTAAATAACAATAGAGGTTAATTTGTCTAATTTTTTTATTAAAATTTAATGTAAAAATTAATTTGTTTGAAAAAATAAAAACCTAAAAGATCAGAGACTAATTTAGTAATTAAAATTTATTAAAGATTAAATTGTCCAACTAAAAAGTTTTTGAAGACCGATTTAGAATATTACTTTAAAAACTGAAAAAAGATTATATTTGACATTACAAGCTACACTATTGCTGTATTGCATGCATTATATATCTCATTGAATAAGGGTAAATCTTGTATTGTTGAATAAAATTAATAAGATTTGCTAAAACTAAATGCTATGTAATGACAGATTAATTCAACAAGTCAACTATAAAAGAAAGAGTAAAGCTTCTTATAAATTCAAATAAAACACAACTCTTTCTCTATATATAAAGTTTCTTATTAGCAATATTAAACATAAAAATCCCATTGACCCTAATCTACACATTGGTGGGAACAAGCTGGAACCACTGGCTTTGAGGATCATCAAGACATTGAGAATCATCGGTTATGCAAATACATTTTGATGTCACAATCGTTGATGAGTTAGTATCCTTATTCAAGCAAAGCGTTTTGCCACTCTTGTCATCAAATGTGGCCAAATGAAGCTTGGAAAGTGACACTTGTCTCCAAGAATTGTTCTTGCTTTTGCAATCATTAGAAACAGTTACTGGAAGGCCTTCACCTGAAGATGTTAAGCACTTATTGGTGCCATTCAGAATTATTTGAGAGCCACTGTTGTAGATCTATCTATTGTGGTGATTCTTCTCACAAGTACCAAGCTCAAGTTCATTCTTTTGATTCACTTTTGTACATTGACCACTTAGAGGGTAGTACATTATGTTAGCATTCCCTGCCTTGGAAGTAGGATCTGCATTCAAACATGATTTAATTTGTGTAGATCATTATAAAAATCACCTTGAACACACATTCTATGAGTTTGGTGGAAAAAAAAATTTGAGAAAAAAAATTAGAAGAAAAATTGTAGTTTAATGTAATTTTTTTGGTATAACTTTTCCCTTGAATTTGTAGTATTTTTCTTAAATGTAGAGCCTAGACCAAAAGAAAGTCTTGTTGATTAAAACAAAACATAAATAAAATAAAAGAAAGTATGTACAAGTATTTTAGAGTTTAGACCCTAATAGTTTAGACAATTAAGTTACTAAAAAATCCAATAGTTTTTCAATATATATTATTGTTGGTATAAAATATAATAAGATTTGTATCATTAAATTATTACTAGATGATGTGGACAATAATATATTTTTTCAGTGCCAAACAGCAAAAGGGTTTTTAAATCACATAACTCCAATTGCTAAATAAATTAATTTATTTAATGACAAGAAAGAGAAAGCACTTTAATTACCTTGAATCTTCATCTGCAAAAGTTGAAACTTGTCAGTGAAATTAGGGTACCTCAAATGATTCCAATCTGAATTCAAAACCCCAAATGTCTCATCAACATGAACATCACCACCTCTAACATAGTATCCACCTTGGAATGCCCACAAACCCCAATCCATGTCCCTTCCAGCAAGATATGTCTGAAGACATGTCAAGAACCTGTTATCTTGAATTGACACACCAGTTTGGTCAAAGCCAAACTCAGTGAAGATCAATGGTGCTGCATTCTCTCCCATTGTAAGGAACCCAGCGCTAGAATCCAACCCTCTAATGCTCAATGCACAGATTCTGTTCAATGGTTGCTTGATCCAAATGTCTTTCAATTTCAGTGTCCCAATTCCAGTCCAAGAATACAGATGTGTCTCATACACAAGTTTGTTGCCTATGTTTATGTTCAATGGTTTTCTCTTCAAGAATTGGAGCTCAGTATCAAAGTTTAAACCTGAGATTAGGACTAACACATTTGGATTTTCTTTGTGGATTGCCATTGCTGCTTGGCTCATGTATTTGTACCAATCCGCTTCATTCTGTCTTGGACCATGCAATTCATTCCTTAAGCTCTGTGCTACAACCTGTTAGCAAAACACATTAGTGTACGCATTAATCAAAGTTTATATGTTATGCTAATTTATCAGGGATGTAGTGCTAGTTTGCACTGATTTTTCTAGTAAAAAAAAAAATACTTTTTTTAAATAAAATACTTTTATTCAATTTAAAACTTATTTAAATACATCTTTTTAAAAAATTATTTTTATTTTTAAAAATTAATAATACCTTATTTTAGAAAAAAATAAAAGTAAAAGATGTTTTTAATATTTAAAAAAATTTAAAAATCTATTCAAATATAAAATAATTTTTATCTGTTCATTTTTTTTAAAATAAAAAAATAAGTATTTTTTTTTAAAAACCAATTCAAACTCATTAGATTTAAGACGGTTAGTTAAAATTATATGCAATCATTAATTAAATTACATATGCATGTTGAACACTTTAAATATATTGAAAAATACTATTCATATACTAAATATTTTTGACACTAGTATAAAAATAAATTGTTACTAATTAATTGTATATTTAAATTATTTTTGAATTAATAAAATAAAAATATTTTTAATTGTTAAAAAATGTTAAAATGATATTTATTACAAAAATTGTAGATGTGACAGAATTAAAATATATTTATCACATAAATATTTTAAATATAGCATGCTGCCTAAATCCTAATACATATTTGTTAGGTGTTTTATATAAGTCCGTTGGATTTGGGATATTGTGCAAAATAGAAAAAAAAAGTTGAGAAATAAAGAAGGAAAGAAAGAGTAAAAAATAATGGTGTTTGCTACGATACGATGATAAATTCATACGTATCGATACGTTTAAAATATGGACAAATAACAATAAGATATGTGGAATTTATTTTCCACGTCAGCATTTATTTTTTTTAAATATATAATATATCATCACTTTTACTAAAACAACCTTTTAATTAAATAAAGATAAAAAATATTTATTTATTTAATTTTACAAAAAGACTTAAACATCATTCCTTTATTTGATTAGACAAAAATACCTTTTAAATACCCCTATCTTAACAGCTTCTCCCCAAATCAAAAAAGGAAGTTGAAACAGAAACCCTAGCTTCTCCACCACCGCCGCAAGGACTACCGCCGTCCGTCACTCTCAGGCACTACCATCGTTGTCTGGTCGTCCGTGCTTCTTCCTCCTTCAAGAATCGCAGCTTCTTCTTCCTCGACCTCGGCGCGTCAGTTCCTGGTATTCATTTGCTCCATCGTGCTCCTGCCGCCGTCCGTCGGGCGCTCAGTCACCATCGTCTTCGTCTGGTCGTCGCAGATTCTTCCAACCACCACCGTCTTCTGAGTTGTGTTCGTCGCCTGGCCTCTGTCTCCGTCATGATTCTGCCCCCCTTCTTCTCAGACTGCTCAGAAGACCCCCCCCCCCTTCTCAGACTGCTCAAAAGAAAAATCCATCTCCATTCCAGTTTCCTTCCTTCGAGTTCAGAGAGCAGAAGCTCAACCAAGAAAAAAACCTTAGACTTCGACGGTCAGTTCATTGCTAACTTCTTCTGCGTTTTTTATTTATGCCATTTTCAATGATTATTTGATTACTGAATATTTGAATGTTTTGTGTTTTAATTTTTATTGAATGATTATTTGATTACTAATGAGCTCTAGTTCTGCTGTGTTGCTATTTTTGTGTGTTGTAATATTTTTTTGAATGAGCTTTTGCTGTGGTGCTATTTTGTGTGTTGCTGTGTTGCTTTTTTATGTGTTCTTTATTTTTTATTGACATGCATCTGAGTGATATCATCACTGTAACTTAACTACTAAGTATTGTAGTACTTGATTTTAGTTATGATTTTTAAATTTCTTGATTCTTGGTTGGCATATTTTCTACAGTTCTCTAATATTCTCTTAGTTGCTATTCTTGATTCTTGATTATTGTTATGATTTTTTAATGCTTCTATTTTTTCCTGTTCTGTACTTGACTTGATTCTGTTCTTTGATTTTTGATTCTTAATTCTTGATTTTTTACTGCATCTATTATGATTCACCATAGCACGCTATTTGATGTTATTTCATATACGAGTGTTTCATTTATATCATAATTAGTAATACAACTCTAAATCTTTGAAGTTTGGCTAATTATAATTCATAGAGCATGTTACAAATCATTTTTATAAAACTCTGAAGAAAATTGAAAAGCTGCATGCCTATTGAAAGTTGAAACCAAATTAATAGTATTGTTTTAACTCTTTCCTAGTAGTCAATAGCAGAAATAGGCATTTGGTTTAAATATGCATGTAATGTTACAAAGAATTTGATCTTTATTACTTATCTAGCTTAAATTTGTATTGTTTTTACCTTCTTGATTAAACAAATTTTTGTCTCTCTTAATGGCTTTTAGTTTATCACTGTAAAATTGATGAGCAAATTAGAGAGTTTTAAGGAACTAAGACAGCAATAAAAGAAGGAAATACTTACTATTTAATTCTTTATTGATTGTCATTATCAATCTTATATTTGGTTTAATATTTCTTTAATGTCATTATCACATGTTTTCTTAGGTTTTGAGTGGATGTGATTTTGGGTTTTACTTATTTGTTATTTCTCTGCTTTGGTCTTTAGATTTCAGTGGATATGCTTATATTCAATTGCATAGAAAGATAATATGTTGTTTTATGCTTGAGGTACATACATGTTCAAACTTTCAGGTTAACACGAGAGATCTCTAATTTTCACACAAAATGGCACAGTTCAACGTTTATATCTTATTGCATAGTTCTTACATAGTATATAATATATATAGTAATTGAGATATGGAAAAAGATAATGCAAACTAGGCCTTATTTGAAGGGAAAATTATTCTAAAGGACCGTTAGAAAGATTTAATTATTAAAAAAGACCTTTAATACTAAAATTATTAAGAAGGATCAAATCTTTTTATAATATTTAAGAAAACGAATCAAATCTTTTTATAATATTTAGCAAAACGAATCAAATTTTTTGTAAGGAGATAAATATATCTTTAATTATTTTTTATAATTTTTATGTTGATAAATTTTATTTCTCTTAAAATTTTAGTAATTTTTATTAATTATTTATTTATTTTTATTTTTTTATTTTTGTGATCTTTACCAACGAAAAAATAAAAGACAAAAGATCAGAAAAGTAAAAGAATAAATAAATAATAAAAATTACTAAAATTAAAAAAAATTAAAATTGTTAATATAAAAATTATAAAAAAAATAAAAAATAATTAAAGATATATTTATCTGTTTATAAAAAAAATTAATTTTTTTAAATATTATAAATATTATAAAAAAATTGATCATTTTTAATAATTTTAATATTAAAATATTTTTTTAATAATTAAATATCTCTAACAATCTTTTAGAGTAATTTTTCCTAAATTAATTAACTAATTAATCCCAAGTGAGTATTCATACATATCTATATAGCGTTGAGAATCAAACAACATATATTAAAGATTATAAAAAATAAATATAAAAATAGTTAAGGATATATTTGTCTCCTTATAAAAAAATTTAGTTCTTCTTCTTAAATATTATAAAAAAAATTGATCATTCTTAATAATTTTACTGTTAAAGATCCTTTTTAATAATTAAATACGGTCTTTTAAAATAATTTTTTCAATAAAAAATTACTGTAAATAATTCAATATTCAGTAACGGGTATTAGACATAAAAAAAATTGATGTTCACCAAAGAATTCTTTTTAAATAAACAAAGACATGCATGCACGCACATAGAGAGAAAGCGTTCAAGTGTTTCAGGCCACCTTTCTTAAGTTCAGTATGCTACGTACGGTTACATTCCAAGTTTTCTTTTGTTGTGGAGTAACGTAGGAAATGACCAGTGGCGGATCCACGGGGGACCTAAGGTGGCCATGGTCCCCCCAAATTTTTTTAAAAAAAATAGTAAATAGTAATAATTAAGAATCAATATTTTAATAATTAAATCTCCTTAACAATCTTTTAGAGTAATTCTTTTTAAATTAATTAACTAATTAATCCTAAGTGAATATTCATAAATATCTATATAACATTGTAAATCAAATAGCATATATTAAAGATTATACAAAATATTCATGTTCATGTTCATGTAAAAATTGTTTTCTTGATTCTTATGAAATTATGTAGTGTTGAGTTCTTTCTAGATAGGTAGGCATAAAGTTTAGAACTAGAGAAGCTCTGATATCATGTTTTAGATTATAGTGTACAAAATTTCTTGTAAAATAATAAAAAAGCTACTTAATTTTCTTGGCCTTCACTAATCATGCTCTAATACCTAAAAGCATACTCAAAACACAATCAAATCATAATTTTTGTCTTCTTTTGCGGCAAATCAAAACACAGAACTCCCAATTTGCTACTTCCAAATTGCTTTCCAAGTGGCAGAATGGTTTGGTTTAATGGCTTTGCTTTTTTTTCTTTTGTTTGTACCAGAAATAAAGGTTACACTGCTTTGGTATATCTTTGGCCAAGAAAGTTAAATTCTTTTTTCTTTGTTATTTGCCATTCCTTGACATGAAGTGGAACTTTTGAGGTCATATCCTTCATAAAGTAGTGTTAATTATTTCAAATCAGGTCATGCATGATTCAATTTCTTTAACCATTGATAATCATTTCTTGCTTTCCTAGAGTTGCTTTTATGTTTAGGCTTTTATAGCCACCCCACAGTGAATGATTGTCATGACCAAAATTTGTTATGGTATTCTCTGTTAATTTATCAGCAATGATTTAGATACTTAAATGGTTATATGATAATTGCAGTTCAATTAACACTATTTTGAATTGCAATCATTCAACATCTTTGCAGAATGTCATTTTTTTATTAATTATCTAGTCAAGAACTGAAAAGTGAAAGAAAAAGAATAACTTTGTATAGATCAATATCAGCCAATACAATCAAAAACCATGAACATAAGTCGAGCAAGGGGCATAGTTTTTCTCAGTCAATTGGCTTGGGTTAAAAGTAAAACTATTTTCATCAGTAACTTCATTGTTTTGGTCAGACAAATCTAGGCCTGAAAGATCTCGAGATAGCACTCTTTCAAGATATTCATACTCACCTTGTGATGGCGATACTTCAATTCTATCAACACTTATAGGAAGGATATTAGAATTAGTATTTTCTTCTTCCTTTTCAAGTAAAGTCTAAGCATCACTAGAATTAGAAAACTGAACATGAGCAGAATCTAACTGTACATCACGTATTGAAGCATTTGTTATCATCAAGAGTTCCTGTCAGTGTCACTAGCCTATCATTCAGTCCGTAATAATTATTATTCTGAGGAGATATCTTAATTCCAGCCTGAGATTCTTCAATGAATGACCTGACCAAAGGCAAGAATTTATGCTCTAAGCTTTCATCACCAATCATGTGTAATTTAAAAACAAAGAGAAAGGGTCCTACAATTAAGAACTCTCTCTTTTCTGACATAATTTAGGGGGAGCAAGGGGAAATAAAAGTTGGAACACCAAAGAACCACATGAAATCACAATACACCCAGAATCACATAGTAGTATGATAGTATCAACAACTACTTTTATCTGTACATATTTCAAAAAATTGTAAATAGATAACTTAATGAGGAAAAGCAATAGTACCTAATGGTAGCACCTCCCTTGCCAATTATACCACCACAAGAACCATTTGGAACGATGAGTCTCACTTTTGTTTTTGGCTCAGCATCATTTTCATCCTCACTTTGAAGCTAATGACACAAGGTAAATAACTTTCAGGAAAACATAAAATTGTAATACATGTTTTCATTTTTTTCATTACCAATCAAATTGACATCGTAAATTACCTCACTGAGCAACTTAGACAGAATAAGTTCAACAGCTCTTTAGGATTTCATTTATTCCACCAGATACCATGATAATCCTATCAGTAGTCCCAGGAAAGAATTCATGGTTGTGTGATAACTGGATTCGTGCCCCAGATTGTGACTGAAAATCAGTGATGGTTGAACCACCCTTTCCAATAACAGAACCAGCTGCAGAGTTTGATGCAAGAAACCTAACATATGTTGGCTTCTCTTCAGAATCTGCAAGTGATCAACATAATGTCATATAATATTAAATAAATAAACAATTAAGACATTTACATATTTACAAATAAGAGTATAACTTTTGGATGCAACAAGACAGAATAACTATTGAACATAATTTTAAGCTTCAATTGACCAGATTCTATATATGAAACAACTTGCCTCATCTTATGAGGGAAAAAAAAAAACAATTCTTCCCTTCAACTACCACTATGTACAAAATCATTGCAAAAAATTCAAAACTACATCCCACTTGCATAATGAGAATAATAAAAGGAAACCAAATCTTCAATCAACGTTAGCCAAAATAATAACAACCAGGACCAGAATATCCGGTTTATTAAAGAAAAAGTTGAGCTAAAAATAAATGAATAAACCCAGAGAATTTTCGAACACTTATGTTAAGGGTATACAATACTGCCTAGTAAAAGTTAGTTCCAGTTGTGTGCTAAATCGGTAATGAGATGCCAAAAGTGGCCTAACTAGATTCAAACCAAAAGAGATCCAAATTTGACCAAAATGGAGTATATTTGGGAAACCTTCATTAGCTCCCTCGAAATTTAAATTTAAATGAATGAAAACAAAATGAGCAAAGGAACAAAAATTAAATGAATAAACAAATAAATAAATAAGCTCTCCTAGTTTCTGCCATCAATAAAAGTTGGTAAGCAACATCATATTATCTTTCTATGCAACTGAATATAAGCATATCCAGTGAAATCTAAAGACCAAAGTAGAGAGATAACAAATAAGTAAAACCCAAAATCACATCCACTCAAAACCTAAGAGAACATGTGATAATGACATTGAAGAAATATTAAACCAAATATAAGATTGATAATGACAATCAACAAAGAATTAAATAGCAAGTATTTCCTTCTTTCATCGCTGTCTTAGTTCCTTAAAACTTTCTAGTTTGCTCATCAATTTTACAGTGATAAACTAAAAGTCATTAAGAGAGACAAAAATCTGTTTAGTCAAGAAGGTAAAAATAATACAAATTTAAGCTAGATAAGTAACAAGGATCAAATTCTTTGTAACATTACATGCATATTTAAACCAAATGCCTATTTCTGCTATTGACTACTAGGAAAGAGTTAAAACAGTACTATTAATTTGGTTTCAACTTTCAATAGGCATGCAGCTTTTCAATTTTCTTCTGAGTTTTATAAAAATGATTTGTAACATGCTCTATGAATTATAATTAGCCAAACTTCAAAGATTTAGAGTTGTATTACTAATTATGATATAAATGAAACACTCGTATATGAAATAACATCAAATAGCGTGCTATGGTGAATCATAATAGATGCAGTGAAAAATCAAGAATCAAGAATCAAAAATCAAAGAACAGAATCAACTCAAGTACAGAACAGAAAAAAATAGAAGCATTAAAAAATCATAACAAAAATCAAGAATCAAGAATAGCAACCAAGAGAATATTAGAGAACTGCAGAAAATATGCCAACCAAGAATCAAGAAATTTAAAAATCATAACTAAAATCAAGTACTACAATACTTAGTAGTTAAGTTACAGTGATGATATCACTCAGATGCATGTCAATAAAAAATAAAGAACACATAAAAAAGCAACACAGCAACACACAAAACAGCACCACGGCAGAAGCTCATTCAAAAAAATATCACAACACACAAAAATAGCAACACAGCAGAACTAGAGCTCATTAGTAATCAAATAATCATTCAATAAAAATTAAATAAAAATTAAAACACAAAACATTCAAATATTCAGTAATCAAATAATCATTGAAAATGGCATAAATAAAAAACGCAGAAGAAGTTAGCAGTGAACTGACCGTCGAAGTCTAAGGTTTTTTTCTTGGTTGAGCTTCTGCTCTCTGAACTCGAAGGAAGGAAACTGGAATGGAGATGGGTTTTTCTTCTGAGCAGTCTAAGAAGAGGGGGCAGAATCGTGACGGAGACAGAGGCCAGGCGACGAACACAACTCAGAAGACGGTGGTGGGTTGGAAGAATCTGCGACGACCAGACGAAGACGATGGTGACTGAGCGCCCGACGGACGGCGGCAGGAGCGCGATGGAGCAGATGAATACCAGGAACTGACGCACCGAGGTCGAGGAAGAAGAAGCTGTGATTCTTGAAGGAGGAAGAAGCACGGACGACCAGACAACGATGGTAGTGCCTGAGAGCGACGGACGGCGGCAGTCTTTGCGGCGGTGGTGGAGAAGCTAGGGTTTCTATTTCAACTTCCTTTTTTGATTTGGGGAGAAGTTGTTAAGATAGGGGTATTTAAAGGGTATTTTTGTCTAATCAAATAAAGGAAGGATGTTTAAGTCTTTTTGTAAAATTAAATAAATAAATATTTTTTATCTTTATTTAATTAAAAGGTTGTTTTAGTAAAAGTGATGATATATTATATATTTAAAAAAAATTAAATGCTGACGTGGAAAATAAATTCCACATGTCTTATTGTTATTTGTCCATATTTTAAACCTATCGGTACGTATGAATTTATCATCGTACCGTAGCAAACACCTTAATTTTATGAGTAAAGGACAATTCCGTCCCTGAGGATTTTTTTCGCGGACATTTTCGTCCTCCAGGGTTGGGAAATACGGTAATATCCTTGACACCCCAGAAAACTGGACATTTTTACCCCTCCGTCATAGTGTCTCTGTTTAGCCCCGACGGAAAACGGTGACGTGGCTCGGTGGCGCTGAGCTGGCCGTAACGGGCTGCCACGTTGGCTGGGCTTTATAAAAGAGGACAAATATGTCCCCCGAGCCCAAAACGCTGCCGTTTCTCCCCAACGTTTCGAAACTTAGCATAACTCCCTTACGCAACACACATAACACCAAAACGATCAAAATCCCTCCCCTGTTTCTCCCTCCAAAAATTGCACTATGTGGAAGAGCAGTCGGCGTACGGTGGAGCAGCTGTCGGAGGCAAGAAAGAAGGTTACTGTGGAGGTTAGCACTGCCATCTTCCTATCAAGGTAAGATCGCCTTTCTTATTCCTGAAGTTTCTGTAGTTTGTAGTAAGGGACTATATTCTTCATGTGTGCATGTTGACAGTGTGTGTAAGAGTGGTGTAATGAGGGCTAAAAATAGATTTTAGAGCATGGTGTGTAGTAGTAGTAGGAGGTATCGGTTAGGGCAAGAGGGGGTTCTGTAATAAATTTTGAATGCAATGTAGTACTGACACATAGTTGTTTCTTGGTAAATTTCAGATGGTGGATGTTTTTGTGGTGCCAGCTTTTCACCACGGAGGTAGCTTCGTGAGAGGTAGTGATGGTGTTCTTGTTTATGAGAATGGTAAGGAAGAGAGGTTCCCAGAGATGGACCTAGATTTTGTCAACTTCGGGGACATTGTAACCTTATTTAAGGGTTTGGGATACCCTTCGTACAAGGCAGTATACTGGTATGATCGAAGTAGTGGGTTGCTTGAGTCTGGGCTGAACGAGTTAACCGGGGACGCAGGGATCAATGCAATGCGGGAGAACTTACTGAAGGACCAACAGTCTGCTGAGTTCCACATTTACTTTGACCACCCCGTTGATGATGCGGAGGTAGTAGATGATGCTGGCAAGGATGGTGATGATGAAGTGGATGTTGATGAAATTTTAAAGGAATTGAAGACATCCTCTTCATCGGATGATGGGTATGAGAGCACCAAAGATGTATTATATAAACCTCCACCAGCTGGGTTGGAGAATGAAGGAAGTGATTCTGACAGTAGTATAGCGGCTGTTGGTGGAAAGAGGAAAAGAGTAAATCAGCCAAGAAAGAAGGTGGTAACCCCCAAGAAGAAATTTACAAAGAGACAAGGGATGAAGGATAAGTATAAGAAGGGTAAGAAAAAGGTAGAAGATGGTCCGAGGGAGAATCCAAGTGGAGAAGATAGCGGTCAGACTAAAACAGGGGCAGCTGGTGAAGGTGGAAAGGACTCAGCTGCTGGGCCTAATGATGGAGTAGATGGTGGCAATAGGCCTGGAGTGGATAATGTAGGGAGATACTATGTAAGTGAAGTCCCGACAGAGCCTGAGGAAATTGTGTTTGAGTACGAGTCCGAGGAGTTGCACACACCTATGGGATCAGAGGATGAAGGCGAAGGCCACAAGTTTCCAGAGTTTGATGATGACTATGCTCATGGTCAGGGCAGATTTGAGTTAGGGATGAGGTTTGCAAGTGTTGAACGGTTTAAAGATGTGGTGAAGGACTCATTCATTGCTGAAGGTAGGGAGGTTAAGTGGATCAAGAATGATAGGGATAGAGTGAGAGTGGGCTGCAAGGATGAAGAATGCAATTTCTTGGTTCATATGTCTTACAACAAGACTCTGCAATGTTACCAAATTAAGACGTACCAGCCAGAGCATAGTTGTGCACGGGATTTAGGGAGTAATGCAGCTGACCAGCATTGGATCAGCAAGAAAATTGTGAAGAGGATGGCTATCCAACCACATATGACCACTAGGGAGGCAACTGAATTCCTAAAAGAGGAATTTTCGTTAGCTCCCCATCCTAAGATGGTATATAGAGCAGTAGTTGAAACCAGGGATAAGATTATGGGAAACGAGAAGGAACAATACAAGAGGACAAGGGACTATTGTGAGCAAATTTTAAGCAGTAATCCAGGGTCTACTGCAAGGTTGGAACTGCTGACAATTCCAGAAGCCCCCCTGTTTTTGACAAGATATACATATGCTTAGATGCCTGTAAGTGAGGGTTCAAGGAAGGGTGTAGGCCCTTGCTGCACCTGGATGGATGCTTTTGGTGGACGAAATTGTGATCCTTAATTAATGGCTCCTTGGCATGTGCCAAGGAGAACTAATTTAACTAACTGATTAGAGAAGCTCACAACTCCGTTCAACTGACCAGCAAGTGTACTGGGTCGTCCAAGTAATACCTTACGTGAGTAAGGGTCGAATCCACAGAGATTATTGGTTTGAAGCAATCAATATTTATTTTATTAATCTTAGTTAGGATGTCAATAGGATTATTTGGATTAAAAGTGAAATTACTGGAATTGATAAAAGAGGGAACAATGTTACTTTGATATGCAGCACTGGGAAATATGTTGGAGTTTTGGAGATGCTTTGTCCTCTGACTTCAACTCTTCCTTGAATTCCTCTTCTCACATGTAGGTCCCTTCCATGGCAAGCTCTATGTAGGGTGTCACCGTTGTCAGTGGCTACTTCCCATCCTCGCAGTGAAAACTATGCTCACGCACTCTGTCACAGTACGGCTAATCACCGGTTGGTTCCCGCTCCTACTGGAATAGAATCACTCTTTTGCGTCTGTCACTAACGCCCAGCAGGTTAAAGTTTGAAGCACGTCACAGTCATTCAATCCCGGAATCCTACTCGGAATACCACAGACAAGGTTTAGACTTTCCGGATTCTCATGAATGCCGCCATC
>NC_029775.3:95274644-95276613 GCF_000817695.3 Arachis duranensis | reverse complement strand
CTTTCAGGAGCCAATATTCATCAAATTCAAAGTACATATTATGCACTGTTCAAGCATTCATTCAGAGAACAAAAAGTGTTGCCACCATATATAGTTAATTATGATTTTTATTATTAAGAACTCGAAAATAAATTACTTCTTTATTCTAATTATCTACTATTTTATTTATGCCTGATGATGATGAGAAAAATAAATTATAGCTTAATTGGAAATAAAATCAAAATAGACATACTAATTACTACTAAATATCTCCTAAGGTGAATTTCTATAATAATACTATCACTAAGCTAAAGCAAAGAAATTGGAACTCAGCAACCTGTTGTCTTGAGGAGTGGATGCTCCTCTAATTCTTTGGGGTGTGGTTCAAGGATTAATTTTTGGCGCTTCAGCTCCCTTAGATCACGCCCTTGCTCTTCCTATTCCTTAAGCAGTTTGCAAAGCATGCTACTTTGATTATTCTGTTCTTCCTTTATTTGGTCCATAGCTTCTTGCAATCTGGAAATAGAAGCCTCAAGCTGTTCCCAATATTCGAATTGGGGCAGTTCTGGGAGGGCTTCTTGTGCTCTCCTTTTGGTTGAATCATCTTGTTGCTGTTGTCTGACCATTGATATTCCAGTAATGGGCTTTTCAATTAGGATATATTCAGTTATTCCCATCTTTACTCCAGCATCTTTGCAAAGCATCGAAACTAGGCTTGGATAAGCCAATTTGGCGTCTTTAGAATTCCTGTTTGCTATTTTATATAGCTCACAGGAGATCAGCTGATGGACTTCCACTTCTTTTCCCAACATGATACAGTGAATCATGACAGCTCTTTTGATGGTAACTTCAGAATGGTTGCTGGTGGGCAATATGGAACGACAAATAAAGTCCAGCCAGCCTCTGGCTACTGGTTTTAGATCTTCTCTTTTGAGTTGAACTGGGATGCCAGTTGTACTGGTAGTCCACTTGGCTCCAGGGATGCATATATCCTCCAGAACCTTGTCCAGCCCTTTATTGACCCTCGTCATTCTCCTATTAAAGGAGTCTGGGTCATCTTTCAGTTGAGGAATCTTGAATATCTCTCTGATCTTGTCAGAATTGGTATGAATGATCTTCCCTCTGACTAAGGTCTTATGGTCAAAGAGAGCAGCTCCAATGATTCTCTGTCTTTCTGTCTGCCATAGATTAGCATAGAATTCCTGAACCATATTCTTCCCCGCTTTCGTTTCAGGATTGGCCAGAATTTCCCAATTCCTGTTTCGAATTTGCTCTTGGATCTCCGGATATTCATCTTCTTTCAGATCAAATCTGACTTCCGGGATCACTGATCTGTGACTCATTATCTTGTAGTAATGGTCTGAATGTTCTTTAGTTAAGAACTTCCCTTGGTTCCAAAGTGGCTTTGGAAAGCTTTCTTTCTTTCCTCTTGGGGCGGTTTGTTTCCCTTTAGGGGCCATGATCAAGAGACACAATAGTTTTTGTGATCACGGAAAAACACACCAAACTTAGAGTTTTGCTTGTCCTCAAGCAAAGGAGAAGAAAGAAGAGGGAGAGAAGGAGAGCAAGTTTGGGATGAAGAGGAGGAGGGGGAGGCCGAATATAAAATAAAGGGATAGGGGGGTGGGAAAATTTTCGAAAAAATCAGAAAGAGATAAGATAAAAGATATAATTTTAAAAGATATGATCAGAAAAAGATATAATTTTAAAAAAAAGAAAAGATATGAATCAAAATTTAAAAGATAGAATTGAATTTTAATTTTGAAAAGGATTTTTAAAAGGAGTTAAAGATGTGTTGGAAACAAATTTGAAAAGATGATGGATTGAATTGGAAAGCCATTTGTTCTTTTGGGTTAAGATAAATCTAAAAAATTTGCAAGCATTGGATTTTAGAAATTAGGATAAACTTTTTTTGGAATTGAAAGTGATAATTTAAAATATGTTTATGCAAGAAATCATGAATTGAAACATAAAAATTTTGAAAAATTGC
>NC_029775.3:95272394-95272636 GCF_000817695.3 Arachis duranensis | reverse complement strand
ATCTGATGAGTCTGGGTTTTGAATCCTGCTTTGTGAGTAGATATTTAAGAGCAGCATGATCAGTGTACACAATCACTTTTGATCCTACTAAGTAGGATCTAAATTTGTCAATGGCGTAAACCACTGCAAGTAGCTATTTTTCTGTGGTTGTGTAATTCTTCTGTGCATCATTGAGCACACGGCTGGCATAGTAAATGACATGCAGAAGCTTGTCATGCCTTTGTCCCAACACTGCACCAATG
>NC_029775.3:95243191-95268016 GCF_000817695.3 Arachis duranensis | reverse complement strand
CAGTGAAAACTATGCTCATGCACTCTGTCACAGTACGGCTAATCACCGGTTGGTTCCCGCTCCTACTGGAATAGAATCACTCTTTTGCGTCTGTCACTAACGCCCAGTAGGTTAAAGTTTGAAGAACGTCACAGTCATTCAATCCCGGAATCCTACTCGGAATACCACAGACAAGGTTTAGACTTTCCGGATTCTCATGAATGCCGCCATCCATCTAGCTTATACCACAAAGATTCTGTTGGGGAATCTAAGAGATATTCATTCAGTCTGATGTAGAACGGAGGTGGTTGTCAGGCACACGTTCATGGATTGAGGAAGGTGATGAGTGTCACGGATCATCACCTTCTCCACAGTTAGGCGCGAATAAACATCTTAGATAAGAACAAGCGTGTTTGAATGGAAAACAAAGGAATTGTATTAAATCATCGAGACGCTGCAGAGCTCCTCACCCCCAACAATGGAGTTTAGAAACTCATGCCGTCACAAAGTATGTAATTCAGATCTGAAAATGTCATGAGGTACAAGAAATGTCTGTAAAAGTTGTTTAAATAGTAAACTAATAACCTAGGGTTACAGAAAATGAATAAACTAAGATAGTTGGTGCAGAAATCCACTTCTGGGGCCCACTTGGTGTGTGCTGGGACTGAGACTAAAGCTTTCCACGTGCAGAGGCCTTTCTTGGCGTCAAACTTCATGTTATGACGTGTTTTGGGCGTTCAACTCCGGATAATGACGTTTTTCTGGCGTTTAACTCTAGACAGCAGCATGAACTTGGCGTTTAACGAAAAACACACAAACTCATAGTAAAGTCCAGAAATATGATTTTTGCCTAAGAACTAATAATATTCTACTAAAAACTAACTGAAACATGCTAAAATCTACATGAAATTACCCCCAAAAAGCGTATAAAATATCCGCTCATCAGCTTTCTCAAGAGATACTACATGGGGTGGCTTCTAGCAGCAGTTGCCCAAGACGCAAACAACCAATTTTATGTTGTTGCATATGGGGTTGTGAGGGCTGAGACGCAACTATAAAACCTGCAAGGGAGCTCCTTCAAACCCCAACTGGAAGCCTAATACGAAGATCCCTAAGAAGAAAGGAGGAAGCAGCTCTCAACAACTAGTTGTCCTTCCTTTGTCCCAGTCAGCTCCACCCACAGTGGTAAGTTTGCATTGTATATTTTTGGTTTGGATTATAGAGTACTACGCAAATGCTTGTTTATAGATTAGTTTGGCAGGGACGTATCTGTCCTAATGTCATATACTTAAGGGGTTAATGAGTATTAGTAACGTAATTGTCAAGGATCAGGAAGTCTTAGTGTAGACAAGTTAGAGGACTAATCTGTCATATTATCATGCTGACACCCCATGTCCATTAACTGTCCAGGATTCTTCAAGCAGCCAACCAACCAACACACAACCCGTTCAACAAGCAACTACTGTAACTGAATTATTTGTGCTCTGAGATGAATTTGATATACCTTGTTGTTTGATGGTAGACTTGATGTGATTTAATTTTTTCCCATTACTTGCTCTCCTCGTGCTTGCAGTTTATGAGTGCAGCAGGACCAACTCATGCAACTGCTGCACCATCCCCACGCATGGTTACTAGATCCACACTTGTGGTAGCACCACCAGTCCCAACAGTCACTCCGTTCAGGCCACCAGTCCAAAGGCCAACCCCTGCATGTAATGCTCCAGGCAAGGCTCCAGAGATGGTTAGCAAGACTTCTCGCCCTAAACCATCAAAATTCAGACCAAAGCAGAAGATCTTCAGGCCACCGGCATCACTATTTCAAGGACAGTCTAGCACAACCCTAGAAGCAGAAGCTCAGGAAGTCTCCCAAAGAACAACACATGCTGACCCAGCATCTAAGGAATCAACATGAGTGAAGGCTGACGATATTATGAATTTTTTTTTTGTTTACCTGTGACTCAATGTAACTGACAACCACAAACTCTAGATACAATTTCTTTTTTTTTGATTTGGGTCTTTATTTTGAGTTAAAACAGCACTTCTCAAGTAAGGAGATGTTAATGGTAGCATTCCTTTTATTTTGATGTCAGTTTACATGATGAATGTATACTTTTGCATTCTAAATATCAGTTGTTGACACTTTTATTTCCTGTGATTTTCCGAACTTTAGTTACATACAAACATAGTCACAAACATGACCAAAAGTGATTCCAGATGCACAAACGATTAATACATTTCGTTGACAACATTTTTACCAATCTTACATCATTCTTTGCAACTAAATAAAGCAAAAATCAGGACAACAAACATCACATATATGCTCCACCCAATTCGATTTTTTTTAACCTCTAACACTTCTATCCTCTTCTCCAACAACAATATCCTGTTTCCATGTCTTTCATCCTGAGATGCTCTCCACCATGCAGAATTTGCTCCTGTCCCAGGTACCTTGTAACACCAGCTCCAAGGCCGGCTACGTGCTCGTCCAGCCACAAAAAAAACTTGCAACATAGTTGTTTTACCTGCACAAAATCAATCCTCAAGGCTCACAAAAGGTTGGAATTGAGGATAAACCCTAACACAACCCAAGTTACACAGATGTCCTTTGCTTACCTTGTAAAACGGACATCCAAGAAACAATCTGTTCGGATTGCTGTTGGTCCTCGACATGAACATGATTGCGTTTTCTCCACATAAGCACCTTGGTGACACACCCTCTTTTCCATTATTGCCGTTTGGAACTGGGCCTCTTCTCGAGCTTGACGACACTCCTTCGGATGCCATGGTCGCAATGCTCCCTTTCTTCCTTCAACCGCTTCACTCTCAGACTGCATCAGAGGGATTAGGGTTCAAGGATTTCATAGATAGGGGATGGGGGAGAAACGGCAGCGTTTTGGGCTCGGAAGACATATTTGTCCTCTTTTATAAAGCCCAGCCAACGTGGCAGCCCGTTACGGCCAGCTCAGCGCCACCGAGCCACGTCACCGTTTTCCGTCGAGACTAAACAGAGACACTATGACAGAGGGGTAAAAATGTCCAGTTTTCTGGGGTCTCAAGGACATTACCGTATTTCTCAACCCTAGAAGACGAAAATGTCCGCGAAAAAATCCTCAGGGACGGATTTGTCCTTTACTCTAATTTTATTTAGTAAAACTAGAAAATTAAATTCTAAAGTTATTAACCCGTGACATTTACGTGCAAGAGAGTGGAAAAGGAATCCAAGTAAAAACATCAACACAACGCAGCCTCCTCCTCTCGTCTCTCACTCACTCGCTTTTTTCTTGCCCGCCACCACCACGATCATCACGCAATGAACATCTCACACCTTACACTGGATTCCCACACGCTCTTCAACCCTCAACGCCCTTCATTCTCCTTTCTCCGTTGCACATCTCGAAACGTCGTCGTATGCTCATCCAAGTCCGTAGCCCCTCCTCTTCCGCCCAAGCTCGCCACCGCCCAATCCTCCGACGGTCGAATCGGGTCTCTCAGTCAGGTCTCTGGCGTCTTGGGTTGCCAATGGGGCGATGAGGGCAAAGGCAAGCTCGTCGACATCTTAGCTCAACACTTCGAGGTCGTTGCTCGTTGTCAGGTACTACTCCCCCTCTTATTCCTCTCAAAGTTCCTTCCTTCTTCCCTTTTTATCCCTCTTCGCTATCACACAAATCGTGAATAATTCTGGAAACTCGGTGAAATTGATATATGCTGAAGTTGTATTGGTGGTGTTGGATATTCTAAATCAAAAAATAGTGTTCTTTTTTTCTCTTAAAAAGTGTTTTGTTTGTTTATTTTGGTTTTTGGTGGTGGAATCGTTTCACTCGGTGCAAAGATAGTTGTTAAATTATTGTGTGGTTGATTTTGCTCTGTTCTGGTGGTTGTTGCGACAGTGTAATCGAAGCTGTGTAATTGAAGCTGTTTCTGCTTGATAAACCCACTTGCTAGCTAAATAGAACTGAATGAATCATTGCGTTGCCTAAAACGTTTGAAATGATTTAAGTTTCTGTAAATTTGGTTGGTAAGATAAGGAGAGTGAATGAACACTTTTGTTGTTTTGCATGCTTGCTCAGTAGAAGCTACCCTGTTGAATTTTGATGGTCTGTTGTAATATTTGGTCTCACTAGGTGTTGCTAATCACTATTATTTTGCGGAGATAATAACCAAAATTACCTTATTTAATTTAACATGTATATTTTATGCATGTAACATCTATAATTACATCTAATATTATTCAATTATTCTAAATAAATTAAGAGATGCAAAATAAGATAATTTTGGGCTGATTTTCTATTGCCTTCCAAATATTTTTGTTATATTGCTCTGATAATTTGTGATTATGTTTTATCAGGGTGGAGCTAATGCTGGGCATACCATTTACAATGCAGAAGGAAAGAAGTTTGCTCTTCATCTTGTTCCTTCTGGTATTCTTAACGAGGATACCCTTTGTGTTATTGGGAATGGAGTTGTGGTGCATCTTCCGGGGCTCTTTAAGGAAATTGATGGCCTTGAATCGAGTGGGGTCTCTTGCCAGGGGAGGATTTTGATATCTGATCGTGCTCACTTGTTGTTTGATTTCCACCAAGAAGTTGATGGGTTAAGGGAAGCCGAACTTGCTAAATCTTTCATTGGCACGACCAAGAGAGGCATTGGGCCATGCTACGCTAGCAAGGCTAACCGTAATGGTATTAGGGTAAGTGATTTGAGGCACATGGATACTTTCCCGCAGAAGCTTGATGTTTTGTTATCAGATGCAGCATCAAGGTTCAAAGATTTTAAATATGGTCCAGAAATGCTCAAGGAAGAAGTAGAAAAGTACAAGAGATATGCTGAGAGGCTGGAACCATTTATTGCAGATACTGTGCATGTCATGAATGATGCTATAACACAAAAGAAGAAGATTTTGGTTGAAGGAGGTCAAGCAACCATGTTGGACATTGATTTTGGAACTTATCCATTTGTTACGTCGTCTAGCCCGTCAGCTGGTGGGATATGCACTGGTCTTGGTATTGCTCCAAGAGTTGTTGGTGACTTAATAGGAGTGGTATGTGGATGTTTATCTTATGTTGAAGTTATTACATTACAAAACACCTCTTTTTTAAGTTCAAACAAGCGCACTTAATGTTGCAATTTAAGCTTAATCGACACCTGTGGAATGGTTTCTTTAAGTTTTATTTTGAAATTTGCAGGTGAAAGCGTACACTACAAGAGTTGGTTCTGGTCCCTTTCCAACAGAAATTTTGGGTCCAGGGGGTGATCTCCTTAGATTTGCTGGGCAAGAGTTTGGTACAACTACTGGTCGTCCTCGACGATGTGGTTGGCTTGATGTAGTTGCGCTGAAATACTCCTGCCAGATCAATGGTTTTTCATCGTTGAATCTCACTAAGCTAGATGTTTTATCAGATCTTGATGAGATAAAGTTAGGAGTCTCTTATAAACATGCTGATGGTACACCAGTCAAATCATTCCCTTCAGATCTCCGTCTTCTTGAGCAATTGGAGGTAGACTTCATCTATCTTTGTTCCTCTATGGCTGCACATTCCTGTTTTCTTTTGTTTCATGTTATTATTTATAAACTAACACGACTCTTAATGTGAAGTTGTAAGGTTCATGAACGATAGATGTGGTTTATTATTGCCTTGGAATTTGAAATGTATTTTCTTATAATTATTTATCTTAATGTTGCAGGTGGAATATGAAACACTTGCTGGATGGAAATCTGACATCTCTAAGATCAGAAAATATTCTGACCTTCCGAAGGTTGCCCAGCAGTATGTGGAAAGGATAGAAGAACTTGTTGGTGTCCCCATTCACTACATTGGTGTTGGGCCAGGACGCGACGCCCTCATATTCAAGTGATCTATTACTCATTCCTCAGATGTCACAGTTGTGCTTTCATGCTTCTAAAGGCAAATTGAGGTTTTTTTGTGGAAGAAGTAACTTGTTCCCTCCAACTTTTGGAGGTTTGGGATGAAACATATTCATAGTGACTAGTGAGGATTTGCCTAATTGATGTATTATTCTGTTATCTATAAGCAGTGGTATTGTTAGATTTCTGCAGTAATTTGATATGGGGGATTTACCGTATAATTTTGCAGTTGAAGTAATGTTGTACTTTTAACAACACCAGGGACTTTTCATTCTCGATAGGTTCTCCATAGTTTCAGTGTTGTGATCTTGTTACATCTGATATGTGTTTTCGGTTATCAGTTATCACTTACCACTGGTTTCACTTGTTCAATTTTAGGAGTGAGGAACGAAAAATTTAAATTCCTTAAAAGGGTGAAGTATATTTTTTGTCTCTAAAATTTGGTAAAAATTTTAAAAATACTTTTAAGTCTTATTTTGTTTCAATTTTGTTTCCGAAGATTTTGATTTGCATCAAATATACTGTTGACAGTTAAATTTTTAAAAAATTTAAAACCAATCTAACAATAATGCATGATATTATGTTTAATTTGCTTGTGATGAGAGTTATTTTTATGAAATTGTTGTTGAATTGGTTTTAAATTTTTTGAAAAATTAACCTTCACAGATATATTTGATGTAAATTGAAATTTTTTTGAATAAAATTAAAACAAAATAAAACTTAAGAATATTTTTAAAATTTTTGTCAAACTTCAAAGACAAAAAATATACTTTACCCTTCTTAAAAAGTATAAGATACAGTGTTATCAAACAATTTGTCTACGTTAATTTCTACCTTGGGCAATAAAAACAAAGTAAGGAGACAGTTGTATGTGAGATGTAGATGAATGATAGAAGATGTGTGATAAATGTGTTGCAAAAGGAAGTTATTTATAGGTTTAATTATTCTGCAGGTTCCTGTAGTTTTATTGAATTTTTAATTAGGCTTCTATATTTTTTTTTTCAATTGGATTCCTAGACGTTAATTTTTTTTTCCAATTTAGTTTCTGTCGTGACAAATCGTTTGAGATAATAGAATATTCTGTTAAAAAAACGAATATTGTTATAATTGGGTTAAAAAAAGCAAACTGAACCCACCTCCAATTTTTCAAAATCCCAAAACTACCCTTGACATTTTGTAGAACTCTAGCCAGGGCTTGTTTCTCCTCTGTTCGCTGGTGTCGTCATCCATCTGTGTTGTCGTCGTCCTTGGTGGCGTGAGCATTGGTCGTTGTCCGTCGTCCTTGGTCTGTGCTGCACTGCTCTACGCTGTTAGTGGCAACTCTATAACACAGACGCCACTATCGAAGTCTTGGTTACCTCCACAGCTTTGGAGGAAGCTCTTCAATTTCTCTTAAACTGAATTCATTGAGCTGAAGAATTCAAGAAAGAAAGAAGAACGAAATCAAAAAATGAGTAATCAGAAGCAGATTCTCAAAGATCCCCAATTCGCACCCTTTCTCACTTCACGTTCCAACATCGACCTTAAGGTGCAAAATTCTCCTAATTAGCCTTTTCAATTTTGCATCTTATCTCAATTTAGGGTTTTAAATTTCACCGCAATGTGCCTAATTTTCCTTCATGTATTCCGTTTTCTGGATAAATGGTGAAATTTGAATGTGAGAAAACTGAGTCAAAGGTTTAGGATTTTGAATTTTTGTTCTTTTGTCGTAATTCAGGATAAGTGGCGAAATTTGAGCGTTAGCAATGATGATCCAAAGAAAAATCTAGGATTCCTAGAATAAAGTTGCGGCCCCTGCTACCCAGTTGGTAATGCCATTGTTGTTTATGGGAAGATGCTATCCCTGTCACCACTATGATTCATCAACCTGATCCTTCTGTTGCTGTGGGTGATTTCTCTCAAAATGACAAAGATGCCAAGAATTCTCTGCAGTATGCAAATTGATGTCACTAATTTTATATGGATTATTGCAATTAAATGATGTGGATTAAAATTGTAATTCTGGTTAAAACTGTTGTATGTCTCAACAAAATAAGAAAGGTATTTTGTTACTTTTGAATTGTTCTGAGACTTAGTTGCTTTTGTTTATCTTCTCTCTAGGTACAATATAATGATTTTAGAAGCGCTCTTAGCTCTGAAAGATGCTAAATCTGACCTGAATGTCATTGTTAATTTCATTGAGGTCAGATTATGAACTTATAGCAAGTGAAGGTAGCAGTGAAGAAAGTGATGCTAATTCTCACAATGTAAGGTAGTTTACTTGTCAGCTTATCACTGTACTTCTAAGACATTTCTGTGAATTTTTTTCATCAATTATAAACTTGAAGGACTATAAGATATGTAAAAAAATTTTCTTTTATTAAAAGTTTGTTATAAAACAGCATAACATATCATGAGGCATAGTGTCCAGGAATGTGGAGAGAAAATTCTGGACTGTTTGTGTCTTGTCTTTTGTTGATACTTAAGAAAATATGTATTGCTTGTTCTAGCCTAAATATAGAAAAAATTCATACTTTCAATATACTTACTTTTAAATTTTTGTCGGTCAAATTGATTCTCTTATTTGAAGAACTATATAGAAATCAGTTTTTTTAAACAATTTTAGTTATTACTATATCAATGGTTCTTGTTACCATATGTCATATGCAAGTTCTTTCATTATGTTGATATGATCATATATGATTGTGTATATTTGTTTTTATATGTAATAAATTGCTCTTGCAATTGTGTGATGATTAATTCTTTTTTTTTTGTTTTTCAATCCAAACCTGTAGTAGTGATTGTTTTCAACAACAGAGGTGTATATGGATGTGACCGGAGACCCCAAAAAAGGATAAATAGACCTCACAAAGATGATCCTACTCTGACTTTCTTTCTTCCAAAAGTTGGCTACCATGCTTTGATCGAAGCTTTTGGTGGAAAGGGCTATCTTGTTGGGACATCTGATAAACTCAAGTCTAATCTTTCTCGACTTGGAAACTAGCCGTTATCAACGTTATTGTTGATCCCTATGCTGGTTCAAAGAGTGGGAGGATGCAACACAAGAACTGATTTCCAGTATACTGAAACTACTTTTTTTATAGTTTTCATTTTTAGATTTCAAATTTCAATAAAGACACAAACTATATTTTATGAATCTTTATAAATGTAAAATATTACATGATCATAATGAATACTTGAATGATAAAAACTGAATTTTATATATATTTATTGTTACTATCTGTTTCACTTCATCAATGTTATTGGGATATCTTTTATTAAATATTTATAGTTTTACCGAATTTTCAATTAGGTCTTTATACTTTTTCTTTTTTCAATTGTGTTCCTATATATTATTCTTTCTTTTCAGGGATATACAAGTAATTTCACAGTTCACTAACTTTTTTTGACGTTTAATGTTAATAAGGACTAAATTGAAAAAAAATCATGTATAAAAATCCAATTAAAAAAAAATATAGGAACCTAATTAAAAATTTGATAAAATTTTAGGAACTTTCAGAATAATTAAACCTTATTTATATTAATTGAGGAGAAGTTGCAAAAGGAAGTTATTTATATTAACTGAGGAGAAATTGACAAATTGTAGAAGAATTTGGGCAATATCATTTAACTGATACACATATTTTTATCATAGGTGATATTTTATTTCATCACAACTATTCTCATGTTATGTTTCACAACCATATACAAGTCCCAAAACGATTTGATATTGATTTGTTTGGCAACAGTGCAACACATTTTAGTAATTAGAAAAATAACTTATTTTATAATTAGGTCATTTATTTGCTTAAATAGACATGAGAATAGGAGAAAAAAATAATTTAACTAATAACTAAAATTAAAATGTTATTCGTTTCTTTGATTTAGACATTAGTGTATAAGAGTTGAAAAGATTAAAATATTTTTTTAATGATTAATATATATTTTAATTTTATTTTCCTATTAATCAGAAAAAAAAACTTATAAACTTTAAATTGGAAAAAAAATTCAAAATAAAATTGAGTGCAAAATAAGATACAAATTTCTCACAAGAAAGGTGGTTAAAATGAAATAAGACTAACACATATCGAGTTGAAATCCATTTTAGCCCCCTGAAATTTTCGACCGACCTCAATTTTGACCCCCAAATTTATAGTTACCCAATTAACACCAAGGTTCGAAAAATCGGACTGATCATTAAACCGTTCTAGTTACTGGTTCACTGGTCTAATCGGTCTAACCGGTGATTCAACCGAAAAAATAGTTTTCAAATTTAAAAAACTACATTAAATATCATCAATCAAATTCATATAATCTTATTAATATACAAACTCAAACTCAAGTTAAATAGTATAAAGAAATATCAAATATTAAATGTTAACATAAAGATTTATCAATCATCAAAACCTCAAGATGTTCTTGTGAGTTTCTTTTTTTTTGGGATAATTATTTAAACATATTATGTAATTATGATTGTGATTTCAACTATTGTGCTAAAAAAACCTTCAAGTAACAAGGATATGTTGATGGTGGTGGTGTCTTCTGAGGCATCAATGTCTCCTCACCCAGCCCCTCCAATTTCTTAAGCTAAAGCCATAACAAAAGGAATGGTACCAGAAAATGAGGTAGTTAATGGATCATTAAATGAGAAGTTTTTTGTTATTGCAAGTGAAGATGAACAGGCTAATGCACAAGTTTGAATGTAGCAACTTAATAGAGCCAGAAAGAAAAAAGCAGCAGCAACAAAAGTTAAATACCAGCAACAAATAATCACTCTAAACCCTGAAATCAATAACTATTTCAACAAAATTTCAGAAACATCATACTTAAAAATTAAAAAAGGCAACAACATCATAACAAATCCATTTTAATTAACAATTTCAACAACACGAAATCAATGATTTAACCAACAATTTCAACCATTCATTCTATTAATAAAACCATATCTAAATTTCAACCATGTTCTTAACCTAAAGCAGGAGCCACAACACAATTAAAAACAGAAAAACCACATCTAAATTCTGCCTACAGCATTCAACAATATTGCAAAACAGAGTAAGTTTCCAGCATTAACAAAACAACAAAACACTAAAATAGAGTAATAGTTACATAACAGAGTAAGTTTCTAGCATATTAGGTGTTCTGGACTAAAACAGAGTAACAGTTACAAAACAGCAAAATACTAAAACAACAATATTAGGTGTTATAGACTCTGGTTGATACAAATGACATAACAGAGTCAGTTTCCACTTTTTAGCATCAGCAACCAATCCATATATACAAATTTCCACAGCAATCAGAACCATACATACAAAGAAGACCGAAGAATGAAGAACGAAGACCGAAGATCGAAGAAGAAGAATTGAAGAACCAAACTTCAAGCCAAGACCCTAGAAGAATTGAAGAAATATGGAACAAAAATTGAAGAAGAAGTTCAGAGAAGATGAAGACGAGGAGCACTCACCTGGGTTCGAGGAAGAAGCGGGGAAGAGGAAGAAGCGGTGGTGCTGAGGACGGCGGCGGCGCTGACGACCTCAGAACGGCGGCGACGATGAAGGCTAGGGTTCGGGGTTCCTTTGCTTCAGAGGGTTAGGGTTCCTTTGCTTCAGATGAATGAATGGCTGATAAACCACTATTTTATGGTTTATATTGTGTTTAATTGTGTGATTTTATTATGATCCTTACCCACTTATTCATTAATTTAGCATGCATTTATATTTCCTTCATGAAATTATTACATGATTGAAAACTGCTTCTTACCGGTCTGGCCCAACTGGTCGGTTCTCGACCAATTCGATGATTTTCCACCGATTTTCTCCCGAGCGGTTATAGGAGGAGGACCGGACTGCTTGCATTGCCGGATCCCGGCTGAACTAGTTCGACCGGCCGGTCCGGTCCGATCAGAACCTTGATTAACACCCCTAAATATTGGATTGTGCCCCACGCTTGCTCCGGTAGCTATCTCCGTTAACAGAGATCTGATGTGGCACGTTAAGTTGATAGAGTGTGTATCCACATGGCACCCAGCTTGCCAGAATGGATGTGTGATGAGTGAATGACGTGGCAAAAGTTGAATGAACTCAATTTCTCCAGCAAAGTCTCAAACATATTGGGAAAAGAGGGTTGCAAATTGAGTTCATTCAACTTTTGACACATCATTCATTCATCACACATCCATTCTGGCAAGTTGGGTCAAAAATTTCAGGGCCAAAATGGTTTCAACTCAACACATACCAGTGTTTAGCTGCATTAGTCTGCAATCCTTTTATAGCAGTGTGACACAGAAATAATGGAGAAAGGAGCGACTAAGAAGGAATCATCACCTCTCTCTCTCTGCAACAGTTCATCACTATCACCATCCCTCTTCTTGACTTGGAAAAGGTACCTACTAAGTAGCTAGTAGCTATATAACACACATTATTCAAAAGCTTTCACTTTCCTCGTTTAATCCATTGCCTATCTTGCATACTCGTTTTGTGTGTCAAAATGGAATTAGAAGTTTAGAACTGAATAGACTAATATGACTCAAGCCCTGCAACTAAAGTTTCCACCTTTAGGAGGCCTCTCTATCAATTTTACGAATTCAAGACTAATTTTTACTGTCCCATGTAATAGCAAGTGTTCATGGGGTGATTAGAAGAGTGGAAAAGGTTATAATTTTTCAAAGAATGGTTTATGTTGGGTGGTGGCTTCAGAATGGATGAATGATGGAGCTTCCTTTTCAAAATTTTCTCCTGTTTTTGGTTTTTTGGGCGCTTAGGAAGCTGAGATATCAAGCTCAATCACCACAGGTGCTTCAAGAAATTTGGATACTGCTCAAAAGAGAGATTCCACAATCCTTAACTTGAAGTGTGTGGATGTCCAGGTTACTTGTTTTTAACTTCATCACTTATGATAATTTTATGTATGATCTTATATTCCATTTTGTTTTCTTTCCTTTTTCATGAGAATAAATGAGGAATTTGAATTTTTATGTTTCCCTTATTTTATAGTGTGCTATTTGATTAATAAGTAATAATTGATGAGTGGAGTTTCAGTTGGTATTCTTATATGGTGCTTCTCTTTCTTCTTTTTCATGAATATAGACAGGGCTTATGGAAAAATCTCTGCTTGAGTTCCAGTCTACAAAAGGAGATGTTCTTCCTGCACACAAGGTGAATGATTGACTTTATTTTATCAATTACTTTGCATTCATAAATCTGACTGTTATATCATTCCACTCATATTTGAAGAAGTTATCTTTAGTACTCAGTTTTATACGAACCTATTCGATTGTTCACATTTCTCAGTCTTTAAGTAATTTTCTATGTTACATTTTCTTCCGCCTTTTGTTATTCACAGTAGAAATATTTTCTTCAATTATTATGAGACTTGTATGTGGCAAAAAAGGTTGCCACAAATTGCTGATACGACAGTTTTCTTATGTATTTGATCAATATTGTTATACCCTCAGGAGTTAATGAAGTCTTATTTTTGCAGTTTAGTACTCATGACGACGTCGTTTTAAAGCTCAACAAGGCTGATCTAGGTTCTCCTGCTCTTGGACAAGGTGTTGTTTATAGATTAAAGGTAATTCTTAAGTCTCTTATTGATTCAATTTATGGAAAAAAAATTGCCCATGCTGTTAGCTACAGGTGGTCCTAGCATTAGACATAACTTTGACTTGTTGGTTTGATACTAACGGAACTCGTCAATAACTGTTGCTTTTGATGACATACCTGAAGATGGTTTAAACAGTCCCCTAAGGCTGGAAAAGGTTGCAAATGAGGTATGCTGATAAGTTCACAGTTGCTTGTTCTCTCTTCTTATATAGAATGCCTTTGCAGATTGGTTATAAATAATAGCATTATTAGACTGGCATTTTGTTTTCCATGATGTGTTGTAACACTCAATTGGTGTAACTAATGTCAATCAGAAAAAATAGTTATTCATCTACCTTTGTTAGTTACCATGTGAATTTTTAATATATTTTATTTAAGGTTTCCATAAAATATATGAATGGAACAATAATATGAAAATTTTGCTCTTCTTTTGGGGTATTAGTTAATCATTATCTGGTGCAAGCATACACTTTATCACTTTGCTTAAAACTTTTCTACTTTTTTCTATTGAAAGTATTTTATCCATTCTTCATCTCATTTTCTTGCTTCTGAGTTCTTGTATGCTGTAAATATTCATTACTCATGCCTCATGCAGGTGACATATCGCAAGATGAAAGATGCATTAGTACAGTTGAGTAAAGGAGTGCATAAGGGTCCAGCTGCTGATCTAATTCCGGTTTTATTTGGGAAGAGGTTGCCAACAATGTCCAAGAAGGATTGTCCTTCACTCCTTTTAATACCAATCTTGATCACTCTCAGGTGCATAACCTATTTTATTGTATGGCTTTTTTTTAAATAACTTATTTCATGACTCTTCTATACTTTCTATAAATTATTTTCATTCAATGTATTATTTCATTTTTGTCGGGATTGATTTTAGGGTGAAGCAGAGCTAGCCCGGTGAATTTTGGTGCAAAATTGACTTAAGGATTGTTTTGGTGTGGAATTGGTGGAGAGGAGCTTTCCGAGGTTGGAACCGCCGTCTAAGAGGTATGAGTTTTAGTTTCAAGTAGGCATTATGTAAGATTATGTGAATGCTTAGGTTAATTGCTGCTAGGATAGGATTAGATAGAAATTGGTGGTGGTTGTGATTAGTTGAATGGATGTATGTATGAGTATGCATGATTTAAATTGTTGTGGTGTGTTTGATTATGATAATAATTTGATTTCCTATTGAGGTGTTGGTATGAAAATTGGGCTTGAGGTTGTGATATGGTGAGGTATCCCCTATGAGGTAAGCTATGGTAAGTTTCATAATTGTTATGTTGGAAATGATTGTGAAATGATGTGGTTTGATTGAATAATTATATTGTTTATATTGGTTTGTTGGTGGAAGCTGGAAAGTGGATTGTTGTGTTGAAGCTTGTTGGTTATGTGTTGAATAGATAGAGAGTGATGAATGAATCTTGAAAGGTTTAGAAAAGGCTTTGAAGAGGGTTGAAATTGATTGAATAATTATATTGTTTATATTGGTTTGTTAGTGGAAGCTGGAAAGTGGATTGTTGTGTTGAAGCTTGTTGGTTATGTGTTGAACAGATAGAGAGTGATGAATGAATCTTGAAAGGTTTATAAAAGGGTTTGAAGAGGGTTGAAATTGAATTGGATTGAGTTTTGGTGAAAATTGACAATTGGATAATTTGATGAATTGTGATGTATAAGCTAGAATTGGGTTGATTTGGTTTGGAATAGTTACAGATTGGTAATAAATTGTGGAGGAATGTTTTGGGGGCTGTTTTGATAGGAATTGGGTAAAGGAGTAGGTGGAATTGTTGATTTAACGAAAATTGGTAAAAAATATTTTTAACTAATTTCGGTGGGTCATAATTTGGTTCTCGTACCTTCAAATTTTGTGAAACTTGTCTTAAATAAAAATTGGGTCTGTTTAGTTTATGATGTTCGAAGAACGGAAAGAAAATGATTTTTAATGAAAAGGTTATGCGCGTTTAAAGTTTGTGGTTAAAAATAGAATTCTACAAAAGTTGAAGAAAATTGAGATCATGCGTACGCAAGTGAAAGAATTTTGTGTCATGCATATGCACAAAAGCAAGGTCATGCATACACACGACCCATGCGTACGCACAACTTGCATTTCCAAAATGGCTCTTTTTCGTGCATGTTTCGCATGTATGAACAAAAAGGGGCTCATGCATACGCATGAGGCATGCGTACGCACGATTGCCTTTTTTTTAAGAAATATTGTTTTCAACTGTTTTTGTCTATCCAGTCTATTGTTTCACTTTTGTAATCCCTGTTTAAGTTTCGATGACTTGTTCTAGGCTTGAGAGTGAGTGTAAAATAATTAGTAAATGAATTTGCTGAATTTGAATAAGATTGTGGATTGAAGTATTGAAGATAATGATGGGATGATGAAAGCCTGTGAGTAACAAGTTTACTGAATATTAAATTGAGATAAGACATGAATGACGAGATTGACGAGGACTAAGTATGGTCGGATTGGCTGATATGGCAAGGTCTGGGTGATATCCCGCTTACGTACTAATTGGTTATTGCGTTGGCACCTGCACCGAGCAAGGACGGAGGTTTCATCCTGCTTGTTCGTGGTTGCGGTGTGACCTAGAAAAGGTGACAAGGCACTATGCCTCCGAGATGAAATGAATACCCCTAGTGAGATAAGTGACAAGGCATTCTTCTAAGACCAGCTTGTGATAAGTTGAGAATGTTCCTTTTTGGCAATGTGGTGGGTTGTCTTGCGCATGCTCCCTCTGATTGTAAGGTGACAGAGCACTATCTCTCTGAGATGAGTGACAGGGCACTATCCCTCTGAGATCGGCTTGTGATAAGCCCAAATAGATTTTCTCTTGGGGATGCGCAATCAAGAGATAATGTCCGGGTTAGTTACCAGATATGTCGGGTTCTGACAGTTAAACTGACACGTGAGCTCATGACCAGTATGATAAGCATGCATCATTTGCATTTGTGTGTATTGATTGGGTGTGCATCGTGTTTTGTCTTGCCTTGCCGATTAACTGTATCTATCTTCTACTTGACCTAATTGCTTTACCTGTTCTATCTGCTTGTGTATTTCTTGTAATGCTTTGTATGTGTTTGAACAACTGAGAGATCCCTTATGCTGGCGGTGGTGACGCTGAGGGTTGTCATTTATATGATTGAATGATGGAAAGATGAATTTGATTGAGATTGAGACTCCTTAGTTAGATGCAGTAATTCGCTCCACTTACTCTGTGTTGAGCTCGAGACATTTGAGACTCCCTAGGTAGATGCCCACTTATTCCGGGTTAAGACTAATATTGAGAATAAATCGATACCTTTGAGATTGAGACTAATATAGAATCACTGAATTTGAACAATTGTCATAGTTAGAGAGATGATGACTTGAATTGAGAAAAGAAAAAATTTGATATTTCTATATTGCTAAGACTATGGAGACTAAATGAGAATTTTTAAGACTTATGAGACTGAGAACACTGATTGATAGAATAATGATGATAATTAGATACCCGTGAGATTGTGTATTGTTAATGATAACTGTTTGAGACTGATAAGATTGAATGGGTTAGGACTTAGTCTGATTTTTCCTGTTTGGCTTAGAAATGATCCTAGGTTTGAAACTTGAATGATTGGAGTTTATGATTGCCTAGTGTGTTCGTGTCTTTTACATCATCTCTATTTGGAACTGTTATCTTACTGAGAATCCGAAAGGATGATGTTTTCACCCGTGTTGGGAATTGTTTATTTTACAGATACAGGACGCGACCCTCTTTGTTGAGCATGTCGGGCTCTCTTGATGAAGCGAAGACCCTATTTTTGGGTTTACTTTGATCTCTGTAGTACTTTTCTCCACTTTTGTATATTGAAAATCTATATTCCTCTTAGAGATTGACTTTGGAGAACCAAGTTGTATTTTGTATCTTTCTAGGCTATATTATACTTACTAGTCGGCTTTGTCTTCGCAGGTCGAGACTAGTGTTGTTATGTATTCCTTTTGAATTATATATACACGTCTCTTTCATTTCTGTTTACTGACGCTTGTGATCTTCAACGTTATCAAGTGTGATATGTTTTTATTCTGTCATTTTTCTTCACAGGTTCCTAGCTATATTTCTATTCTTCAATTATATACATATGTATTAAGCTTCTAGAGGTCGTAATACTTCACCACATCTGATTTACGACTATAACGGACTTCGTGTGGTAGGGTGTTACACTCTAAAAAAGAAGAATTGATTATCAACAAGAAGAATTCATGAAGAGAAGAAATATACATAAGAACAATAATGGGTTCTTGTAGAGCTTCAAAAATAGAAGCAAATAATCATCTTTAGAGTCACTCTTCAAATCTTTCTCCTAAAATATTAACTACTGAAGATTTCATAGTATTCTTTTGGTATTTATGCTTCATTATCATCGATTTTTATATCCTTCGTTATTGAATTTCTTGTTAGGTACTACGAGGAGATAATAGTGGCCTTGCAAATGACATTCGAAAAGAAATGAAGGTAAGGTCTTTAGAGTAAAATGGTAGAAGTTAAAGAACTGATTTATTATCATTTGCCAAGGTTGATGGTGATCATCTAGCTGACGCTTAAAAGAATTTTTTTTTGTTCAAATTTCGTAATTGATGACACTATCAACTTCGTGTAGCATAACTAGATATAATTACAACAACCAACCCTGAAGAAAAAGCTATGAATGGAAAGCTATTGCATAACTAGATAATATATGTGAAATATAATTTTGCACTAAATATGATGTGTTTCTTTCAGGCATTGAATGGAAAGCTATTGAAAACCAAAGACAAACGTACAAGGAGAGACATATAAAGGGAACATAGGGCTTCTGTGATTGTTGGCTGCTAAAATTTTAGTTGAATTGTTGCTGAATTTGTTGTTGTGTTTCAACTATATTAAAAAATAAGACACTAAAATGTTGTTAAATAATTGGCTAAAATCTGAGTTATATAATAGTATGTAACTGAGTTTTGATAGTCAAATTTTGGTTTGGAATTAATTATAACTAAAGGGCAGAGGCTTGGCTTTTGAAAAAGATTTAATAAATAAAATTATTTATTTATAAATATATGAATTTTATTGAAATCAATTGAATTTGGTTTTTGAAGAAAAATAATGGGTTTGCAATAAAAGGTTTAAAGTGAAAGATGGTTTTGGGAGAAATATGATTCTAATTAAACGAAAAAAGTTTTATTTTAAAAACGGAAGAACTGTGCCCAATCTACTAATTTTAATGAAGTTTTGAGTGTTTCAAATTTTTATAATATTTTGAATAATTTATAAAGTAACTAGTGAAGATTGGGTCTTTTTTATAGAAGTTTAGAGTTATTTAAAGTACTTTTAAAATATGTCAATTTAATTAAAGTAACTTGTAGAATATACAATTTTTCAAAGTTTAACAATATTTATATATTTTATTCTCCTGGACATATTTATGCATATTTAAAAGTATTTATAGAATTTAAGCATAACTCTGAGATATTTGGAAAAATGATAAAGTTAAATCTCATGACCTGCTCTATTTCAGTTTATTATTTTAGAGAAATTGTGGTATTATGGATAAAGAATTATTATGTCTTAAAAGGTATTTGATTATGTGATAAGATGATCGAGGTTTGAAGTGTTACACCAATGACTCTTCCTGTCATTGATTTATCCGGCGCATTACCGAAGAGTGGTACGGGCGTTATAGCCCAAGAGTGTGATTCGTCACTTTAATCGTGGGAGCGGTACGAGCGCTACAGCCCAAGAGCATGTGGACGCTATAATCCAAGAGTGTATCGAATACTATATCCCGAAGCAATGGCAACGAGAGACAACGTCCGTAAGGATGTAATGTCGGATGCAGGTCGAAAATCGACGGATGAGCTCATTACCTGCACTAAGGCCAGACATGCATCATACTTGTTTGCGCATATTTCTTGTGTGTTTTGAATTCGTTCTTGTGGTTGTATGTTATGTGTTGTTTGCTCTTATTTGTTGTTTGCTCTATATTCTTTTGTTGTGGTCTGATTGATCTGAGACACGTGACCGATATATATAAAAAGCAACTTAAATTGTTTCACTCCGACCCTACAAAGAACTCCCCAATTTTTACCCCCTATCTTTCTACCTCCATTCAGATGGAGACGGGTGTCATTTTCTATGAGTTCGAGCAGTCTTATGTGTACGAGGATCCTGTCCTTCACAGCTTCTATATGGTGGTCGCAGAGTCTCGAGTCTGTAAGTACATAATTAGAGATAATCCCTTTCAGCACTCGCTAGCTTCACCCATCTTTGATCTTGATGCACGGTATGCTTTTTCGCTATCTTGGTTTCATCTCGATTCTATTCATCATCCTTTTGATCACGTGCATGAAGGTCCTCTTCCAGCATAGTAGGATGGTTAGGCGGTGCCTGAGCCTGTCCCTGTCATCAATGACTATATTCCTGAGTCTCTTCCAGTAGATTTGGATATGTCGATAGAGTCTCTTTCTACTCGCTCCTTTGAACCTTTCACCAAAGAGCCTATTGGGACTTCCACCGTAACTTCTGGTCAGCCCTCAGTCGTGAGCAGGTTTTTTCTAGTAGTACAGTTTTCGCAAGTGACAGTAGTGATGGTAGTCCCCATAGTACATCAGAGGTCATCGTTATTTCTGACGACGAGGACATTGAGGAGATAAAAATTGTGGATCTGACTTTTGAGGACGATGAGAACCTGAGATGGATATAAAGATCATGGACTTGACTTCTGACAGCGATTTAGGTAGCGACATCAGCATCTTCTTTTGGCATCTCTCCGATTTAGTGTTTCTTTTGTTTTAGACTCACTTTTTTTAGTTGTATATATGTACATTACTGTGAGAGAGTAACTAACTTTTCATATTTTGGGTGCTGTGTATATATATGTATTATAGTTTATTATCCTGTTTGTGTATGTATTTGTGAAGGTTTTAGAAGGCTTAGAGAATGGGGGTTGAATCTATGATTTTCTTTCACTTTAATAAAATAACCCTTTAAAATAAACTTTCAGTTTGATTCTGTTTGAACTCAGCAGCGAAAAATTTATGAGACAATTTCATTTTGTCTCATGAATATCAGAAAACATAACAGAGAAGGGAAGAGAGAAGCTGACACCATCAGTATCCTGGTTCAGTTGCCTTGTGCAATGCAACCTACATCCAGTCTCCACCACAACAGTGGTGGAATTTTCACTATAGTTAAAGTATTACATACACCAATTCCATAGGAATGACACAATCCTTTTACTCTGAAGTTCTAACCTAACTTGACTTGGTTATGCTAATACCTAACTCTTCACTCTTAGTGCTCACTCAACTAAGAAAGGGGTACCTCAGAGGTACAAGATACAAGACACAACACCAACCTAAAGAAATCTGAAATCACTCTAGATTTTTCACTCAAGTGTTTCTCTCTGCCTCTTTCCACTCTTAGGCTGTTTCAAGAACTCTCTCATTCAGCCTTTTACCTCAAGAAATTACAGAAAGATAAACATTGAAAAGAAAATTACAATCTGTAAAATATGAAGGAGATTAATGCTTCAACAGCCTCTTTGCTATGTGATAAACTAGATTTGCTTGCCTCTGATTTAGTTCCTCATTCTGGCGAAATGCTCCTTTGACTAGGAAGCACTGTCCAAGTTGATGAACTTCTTCAGAGAACTCTTCTCAGAACATAGACCTCAAAACATTGGTTCTCTCTCCTTAGTCACTGTATGAACAAAAAAATTTTTTTTGTATCTCCTTGCATGTTGCTGAGTTGCTCTCTTCCAAGTCAACTTCTCGAGCTGTGTGCTTCACCCACATACTTTTTTACTTTCTTCCATTAATTCTCAAATTAGGAACTTTGGTTCTGACCCTCTTTCTTGACCGAAAGCCTCAGGATAGCAAAGAAAAATATTTTCAATGGTAAACCCAAAACTAAACCCTTGAGCTACAACTTTGTCTCCAAAAAACAAATTTGACCATTGATTTTCAGCAGTGGTGAATAGAGATCACTTTCTCCATTTATCCCAAATTGGAGTGGCAGAGAATTGGGAAAGAGGAGAAGAAAGCACGATGCATGTAAGAGGAAATAAGTTACCTTTAACTTCTGCCTTAGCCTAAGATGGGTGGATTTGAGTGATTAGACCTCAACCTCTTTTCTTTAGCCTTTCTCTTTCTTTTCTTCTTTGATGAAAGACTTAGGAATGAAGCTTTCTATCACTTCTCTGAGTTCTGACCGAAAAAGAAAAAGTGAACGTTGCTTTGGAGGCAACAACTTGGAGGAATGAGCTTGAGTGAACTTTCATTCGAGCTTGAGTTGGCTTTCATTCTGGTCAGCCCAAGTGATTTCTTTGCTCAATCAATTTGCGCTTTAAGTGATTTATAGTCCATTTTTGTTTCTAGTTTGATCTCCATCCTATTAGGCTGCTGCAATATTATTTCTTTGGCCTGCATCACTTAAACAAAGTCATCAAAACTAATTGAGTAATTTGCCCAATAAATTAATGTTTGTCATCATTAATCATGTCAGTTAATTTCTTAACTCAACAATCTGTTTATTATTTTGGTTGCAATTTTATTTTCTTTAAGGAAGGTTTTCATAAAAATCAAGTTTCGTTAATCCGATTACAGGCTTGATATTATTAATAACAGTGTCAGTGTAATTTCAACTTGGTAACACTCGATGTTTCGGTATGAGCATGTCATACTAAAAATTGGATCGTTACAACATGCATCACTCATCTTCATCACATTCCATCACCTGAGTTTTTCTTTGTTGCTTGGGGACAAGCAACTACTTTAAGTTTGGTGTTGGAGGCTACATGGAACATAAGGCAAAAGGAGAAAGAGACATTAATGAAGAGTGAGATGGTAACTTTGCTTTTAGTCTTTAATTCTTTATATTTGTTTTTGGTTGATAATCATGATTTCACTTCTTTTCATTTCACTTTATTTTTGAATTTACTTGTGCCCAAAATTCTTAAACATGTAACGGGGGACTTTTGAATGAAATTTTTTATAAGTTGAAGAAAACTTGTTTTTAGAGGCAAGAAAGATTAAGAAAAAAAATGAGAGTTTGACAGTGTGAGTATATAATGGGTTGTATATTTGTAAAACCCTGCATGGGGAGCTCGAAAATAGGAGAATGAAGTTTAAAAAAGTATTATAGAAGATCTAAAAAATTTATAAAGCCTTGAAACAGTAAAAAAAAAAAGAAGAACAAGAGAAAGGTTTAAGACTCTGAGTACTAATTACTAAACTCAAAAAACTTCTTAGTTAAGTGCTTGTGATATTACTATATAAAGGAGAGAGGTTTAAGTGAGTAAATCTGGCGGGTGCTTCATCATCCGATGTCTTGAACCAATTAATTCGGGAGTGTAGATTGAAAACTCATTCTAAAGAGCCGCCTTGAGATAGAATATTTAGAATCAAATCAAAATACAAATACCTCCTACAAAGCTAAGAAAAGAAAATAACTATCACAACAAAAAAGAAGAGAAAAAAAAAGTTATCTTTAAGGTGAAATTTTATAAAAATGCCTTTATAATATAATTTGAATGGAAGTCCTAATTAACTATTATTTAGTTATTTTTTAAGTATTATGAAAGATTAAAATTTTGGATTTGAATTTAAAATCTGATTTGTACTTTTGATTTAAAAATAGAAAATCATACTATCCAAAATGTTTAATGTACGTTACTTTTGAGATTCTCTGACAATATATTTGTTTAACTTATTAAAATGAATTAAAAATTAATATTTAATATTAAAAATATAAAAATAAATAATTATTGAATATTTAAAATTTATCATAAAAAATAAATCAGATAAGAATTAGACACTAAATTATAAACATCATACAATTTATTACGTTTGAAACCTTTTGTGCAAGAATTTAGAAAAAATTGAATTTGAAAAATTAATTCGATACTTGTAGAAATTATTGCAAACCACACAATTTTAGTCGTTAGAAAAGTAGACGTGTTACTAAAATAGTTGAAAAAATATTAAAAGAATGCTATGTTATAAAAAAATTATGGACAGACAATGGTTATTGCAAGATAAATAGTAAGTGTATACAATAAAAAAGAATGAGTAAATGCAAGATGTGTGAAATCCTGTCTTCATTTATTGTCAAATGGAATGATTCCTATTAAAGTTTTTATGTTGTAAGTTAGTTATGAAAAAATTTAAAAATTGTAATACATTACAAGTATTTTTTTGGTAACTGTTTAAATAGGATTATATTTTATTTTAAAAATATAAAAATTAATTCTTCATTTTTTGATAATTCATCAATTCTACTTCTTATATAAAATATATATACAATATATTGGTAACTGAGTCCATATATAATAATATTATAAAAGGTAACATACATTTATATAAATTTCCTTAGTATTTTAAGTACTTTTAAGTACTTTAATTCTTTTTAAGTACTTCTTAAGTACTCTAATTTTTAATTATTAATACTTTTTTATTATTTGTTAAAAATTATATTTTAACGCTTATAATATACTTATAATTTAAAAAATATTTTATTTATATTATAAAAAAAATAATAAATAAATATATTGATGTATTAATGGTTGATTTTGTGCCTCTTGAGTTTGTATTTGTTCTTCAGATTATCGATTTTGTTCTTGAACTGTTGTTATGTATGATATTTTGTTAATTATTTAATTTTGACCTGACTGTAGGACTAAATTGATGCTAAATGAAATTTTTTTGGATTCAAATAGAACACTTTAAACCTTAAGGACCAAAACAGAATTACGTCCAAACCTAAAGAACCAACTCAGTACTTTACTCTTTTTTATTTATATAAAATTTCATCCGTAATTTTACAATACAGATTTTTATTCTATTGGATTATGTAGGATTCTATATGCTACGATCTAATTGTCCAAAGAGTTAAAGACTTCATCAAATATTAAAATGATAGATTACAACTATACAATTTTGGTGGTTGGATGTGCTACTAAAATGGTTAAAAAATATAGAAGAATGCTGTATATAAAAAGTGTTTTTTGAAGAAGATAGTTATAGTAAAATATGTCGAATGGAATTATTTTTATTTATTTTATACTAGTAGTTGATTTTAATGGTTAATTTTAATATATACCTAATATATTTGATATTTTTATGTTGCATCTCTAATTCTCTATTTTCAGTGTTTCTGTGTCTATTTAGAGCATGATGGTCAGAGAAAACTTGGTTTCGAAACACTTCAAGACCACTACCAATCTGACAAATATTTATAATTGTGGTTATATATTAATAATAATATTATAAGAGTTAAATAGATGTAATTATGTAAATTTAGTTAATATTTTAACTTATTAATTAGGTACTCTTTAGGTATTTTTAAAGTACTCTAATTTTAATACTTTTTTATTGTTAATAAAAATTATATTTTTATATTTATA
>NC_029775.3:95232817-95243181 GCF_000817695.3 Arachis duranensis | reverse complement strand
TTTAAAATATTAAATTATTTATACTAACAAATAAATTATTTAAATATTTATTTAAAAAAAAATCTATATCAATATATTATACACAGAAAAGAAATCAATACGATGGGAACTATGAATCTGTGTCTTCCTTTTCTTCCTGCATGGCTCTGTCTAATAATGCTAATAATTCCTATAAGGTTGTCAACCAAAAGAGACATATTGTTTATTATGACATGGCCTCCATGTCTTACACAACTCTATTATTGCCTGCTATTAATAATTTTGCTACACACTCTTCCTCTTTATGTCTGAAGAACATAAACGGACGATGATGGTTTGGTACAAGAAATTAAAGTACCAGGTGGCTGGTATGAAAGTATATGATAGCAAATTATATGTTCCATTTATTGATGATGACTAATTTTGCCTTTATATTCTTCATCTCCTTCCCTTTTCTCACTTGAACTAGTAATTAGATAAATTGACTCAACAAATATTAGTTATTATTGTCATTTCCATTTGATATGAATAGCTTCTATATTTGATTGAAAAAAAAAAAAACATAAAAATGAAGCATGTGTATGAATTATGAAATGAAAATGCCTAAATCAGAATGGTGAAATGAAAGTTGAATAGTTGATGGAGCAAAAGCTTGGTGCTAAATATAACTACGTGCACCTATCACATTTGTTACATTATTGGGCTTGAGAAGGAACGTATTATTCAATTATAATAATTACAGGATATAACTGACACTAGTTTTAAACTTTTCATGGACCTAAATGGATCGTGCGTGGGGCCAACCAATGAGTTAGTTTTTATTTTTCATGGCTTTCTTCTCGTGGCGACTCCGATCAATTGTTTGCCATTTATTGTTCTCCAAAGGGCCCAACTTAGTGTTTATTTTCATTAAGTGGGACCAACTTAATTAAACCTTACCTCAAAAATACATGAAAATAATAATTGAACGTAGAGGTGGATCTCCTCCGAGGCCAGCAGCCCAACCGGCTTAGCATCTTGGTTTTTTAACAGGAACCAGCATAGCGTCTTTGACAGGTAAAGGTATTAAAAATGGGTCAAATTTATGGAAGCAACATGTTTATTTTTTAAAATAAGTGAATAGTTAAATAGGTATCTAAAAAATTGTGTTGGGACTTTTTTATCATTAAAAAATTTTTATTACATTAAAATTTTTTTAAATTTAAAAAAATAAAATATATAGGTCATTTCGTTACTTTTAATAATTTATTTGTCTAAATAAAAATATTAAATTTGACTAAAATAAAAATTTATATATCTTATTTTTATAAAGTTCATAAATTTTAATATAATAATTTTATTTTTTGAAAATAAAATGCCTGATAAAAAATTTTTTAAAAAATATTTAAATATATATTTTTTTAACCATCTCATGTCTATCTCATGGTCATTTATTCCAAGTCATACGCGGCACACATAAACAGGTCACTGATCCGCCCCATCTAATTTGTCAAAAAGAGTTGAGATAAAAATCTGAGCTCATCAAAAATAGAAAGCGTTCCAAACCCATGGCGAAGCGGGGAAGCTAGCCCAGCCTGTGGGGCCATTTTTTTCTACTCTTAAAAAAAAATTCAAAATTTCGCATACCAAAAAATAAATCAAAATTTCAGTCATTCTCACACAGTCACACAGCTAGGGGTGGCAGGAGTACCCGAACCCACGGGTACCCGACCCGCCCCAACCCGGAGCGGGGCGGGTTTTGCTGCCAACCCGATATATACGTTGGGGTATTTCAAGCTGCCTGAGACTCTTATTGAGGAAATACAGCGTATGATAATGAGATTTTGGTGGGGACAAAAGGAGAATGAAAGAAGACAACACTGGATTGGTTGGGATATAATCTATAGACCTCATTCTTAAGGGGGATTGAATTTCAAAGATTTAAAAGCCTTTAATCTAGCTATGCTAGGAAAACAAGGCTGGAGAATCATTTCTCGATAGGGATGGCAACAGTACCCGTACCCGCCCGCCCTTACCCGGTCGGGGCGGGTTTGAACCCGACCTAGAGCGGGGCGGGTCTGAACCGTGGCGGGTTGATGAGCGGGGCGGGGCGGGGTCGGGGTCAGGCTAAACCCGCCCCTACCCGCCCCGGAGTACATATATATATATATACCATTTAAGTTTTTAGGGTTTCTATTCCTTACAGCCACCAGCCTAACCTAACACTATACTCATTTCATTTTTCCATTCCATTTACGCGTTTCACCAAAGAACCCTAGCGGAGAAGACTGAAGACTGAAGAGGGAAGGAAATTAAGTTCCTCTTCTCCGTAGTGAACCTCAGATCTAGTGACCTTCATTGTGCCATCGAGCCTTCCGCTGAGCTTGTCGCCGTCGCTGCACTGCCGTCCTGCCGAGCCCGTCACTGAGTCGCTGCCACTGCGCTGTCGTCCTGTTGGCGCCATGTGCCGCTGCATTGTCGTCCTGTTGTCGTCGTGTCACCGCATTGCCAAATGCTCGGAACTACTCATCATTGCTGCACTACCGAAGCTACTGAGTACTGAACCAGTGAACTCCTCTTTCTCACCGTCTTCCTCCAAGTGGTAAGTTTCCCTGTTTGCTGTCTCTGCGCTGCTCTCCTAGAGATTGCCTTCACAGTATCTGTAGCTTTAATTAATTTTAATTTCATAGTTTTAGTTAGAGTTTAACTAGTTAGAGACTTAGAGTTTTTAGTGTATTCCCTGTTTGCTTGTTAATTTTAATTTGGGCCTTCTTTATGTGCCCACTGCCCAGTGATGAATTTAAATATTGTATATCAATTTATATGAAACTCTAGCATAATAGTCACATAAACCACAAAAGATAACACCATTATAATGCCATATTCAGATTATGGACTTTAGGCAGTAACGGAAAAATAGAAGAGAGAATTAAGACTATCAGTAGTATAAAAATATATAGGTGTGGGTCAAATTGAGTATGTTGTGCTATGATAAAAAAACAAAATACAAAGCACTATTCCCTATTTATAATAATATTACAAAATCAAATCTTATTTAGATGAAGAAACAAATCTGAAGTATAAGGAAATATAAACATGAATTCTAAGAGATAAACTGATAATGTAATATTTTAAGATATGATATGAGACATTATGTGATACTATAAGATACAATATAGACATTTCTAAATTTTCAATTTATTTGTACCTCTCAAGCATTTACAGCTATAAATGTAAACAGATCCAATTTTAATATAAGAGTGGTGTTTTCTCTTCTATTTTTATGCTTATTATAACCAAAGAACTTCATATATTTCTAATTTAAATATTTAAAAAGTTTGATCTATTTAATTTGTGGTTAGTTAATGATTAACCATAGCTTTATAAAACTTCATGCATCTAATTTCCACTTTGTACTACTATTTCAAAGTTTGTATACAAAGAGATGCAGTTTATTCACTTTTGTGATCTCGAAAACTCTTCTTTAGTAGTTGTGTATCTCAATGAATATCTGAATACTGTACTTGTAATTAAACCACTTTTTGTCATAATTTTTCTTTCCCATGTCACTTCCTAATTCCATGGTTACTTAACAAAGCTTAACTAAGAAAATATATTCTTAAAGTTATTAATATGTTAAATAATATTTAAAGAATAAAATAAACTTGCATAATGCATGCAATGTTCTTAAGATTTAAAAAAAAAGAAAAAATTTTGATGGCAACTCCCCTGAAAGTTGATTTTAGAGCATACCTATGGTGAAGACAATGCATGCTTATTCTGACTAACTTGCTGAGTTTTGTGCTAAGCATTATGATATTGCAAAAATTTGGAAGCAAATACACATGCACCTCATTATTATGGACTACAACTATTGGTGGATGAGATAGGTGTTGAGGTTTCTAAGATTTAAGCTTTTGTCCTTTATTTTATGTTGTACCTAAAAAGCAAAACAAAACTCATTTTTCCACTGCATTAACACTTGCTGCTTTTCTAGATTAAGCTCACCAGAATAAGTAAAGGATATCAAATCGATGAAAAGAAAATGTACTGCATCCTTAAAATTAAATTGCTACTATTCTCCATGAATTACTTAGCGGTTGGAATTTCTAGAGTTTAAAGCTAATGCTAAATAGTAAACAATAGCAATATTCGTATTGAATATCACTCACTTAATTATAGTGCTAAGCTTCCAGTTTTGTTTCTCTGTCCCTCAAGATACATGTTATGGCTCTTCCCTTTCATTCTTTGCATGAAGAATCTTGTATGCTTAATTGAAATGAGCTGATCTTGTTTGCATTTCATGTGGAAATTTTATAAAGCTATATCTTTTTCATTCAACTATTGTGCTTTAAGGAAAAAAAAAACATTTTGCTTTGGTTCTGGTTGTGGTTGCCTGCTGCATAGTTCAATGACTATGTGTTTACTTATCTTAGTGGCTTAAACTTCCAATTATCTACTATTTCACTTATGCATTCTGATCTTTATTCATTCATTGGTTGGATTTATGTTAATTTTATACCCTCAGTAATTTTAATTTTATTGATATAGGTAGTTTCAATGTTGGTTTGTTAAGATAATTTCATGGCTAGTAATGCTAGAGAAGACACACAAAGCAATAATTTTTCTACCGATATTGAAGTTGAAGTTCAGAGTAATGCTAATCCAACTTCAGAAACTCCACAACCAACGGATAATAATACCTCAAATCCAGAAGGATCAAATCCTATTGAAGGTGACAATAAGGCTAATGTTAAGAGTGATTATTGGGAGTATTTTGATCGTTTTAAAGTTGAAGGTGAATGGAAGGCAAAATGCAAATTTTGCAAGAGTGTGCTTAGTGCAAATCCGAAGAATGGTACTAAGTCATTGAGAAACCATGTGGACTGCTACTGTAAAAGAATAAAAGTGATGAACTCAAGGCAATCATCAATTGTTGAATCACTAGCAAAACAAGCACATGTGCAAAAAGTAAATGAAGATGGCTTTGTGTTTGATCCTTCAAAGACAAGAAAGTGTGTCGGCGAAATGATTATCCTGCATGAGTATCCTTTGAGTTGTGTGGACCACCATGGACTGAGGCGATTGGTTGCATCAATGCAACTAACATTTAAAATGCCTAGTCGCAACACGGTTAGGAAATACATCTTGAAGATGTTTGGGGATGAGAAACTGAAGCTAACTCTTCAACTGGATGAAAATGATAGCAGAATTGCAATAACTAGCGACATGTGGACTTCCAATCAAGAAAAAGGTTACATGGTTGTCACAGCTCACTATATCGATAGTTCGTGGAAGTTGCAAATGCGCCTATTGAGGTACTTCATAAACTTCATAAACTTCTATATATTGTGTTGTATTAGTATGTTGACATCTAAATTGCATGCATCTTTGTTTTATTTTTCAGCTTTGTTTATGTTCCTTGTCCCCATACAAGTGAAGTTCTTACTCAAACATTGATGAAAATATTGTTAGAATGAAATGTTGATAGAAAACTGTCAATTGTTACATTTGGTAATTGTTCTACTAATGATGCTATGATAGATGAATTGTTGGTGCGGCTAGATTCTTCATTCTTGATGTTGGGGGGTAAATTGTTGTATATGCGTTGTTGTGCTCATATACTGAATTTGATTGTGAAGGATGGTTTGAGTATAGTTAAGGAAAGTATTGAAAAGATTCGTAGTAGTGTATTGTATTGGACTGCAACGCCGAAAAGGAACGAAACTTTTGTTAGTTGATGTGCTAAAACAGCGATTCCATTTACTAAGAAATTGGTTCTTGACTGTCTGACTAGGTGGAACTCAACTTATTTGATGTTAGACACTGCATTGTTGTATAGAGCTGTCTTTCCTAGGTTAAGACAAAAGGAACCCCAATATAAAACTGTGCCAAGTAATGAGGAGTGGAAACTTGCCAAGGAAATATGTGATAGATTGAAGTTCTTTTATGATGTTACTCAACTGTTTTCTGGTTCTAAATTTCTGACTGCCAATCTTTATTTTACTCTTGTTTGTAAAATAAAAGTCTCATTGGATGAATGGCAACTTTCTAGTAATTCTTTAATTGCTAATATGGCATCTAGTATGAAGAAGAAATTTGAGAAGTATTGGGATGAGATTCATGGCATTATCGGTGTTGCTGCTGTTTTAGATCCTAGGTGCAAGATGGTTGGGGTTGAATTTCAATTTGGAAAAATGTATCCAGATCCAATAGAATGTTCTAAGCAAGTTGATAGAATTCATCAGTTGTGTAATGAGTTGGTTAATGAATACAATCAAAAAATGAGTTCTGATGTGTCACATGTTGGTACAAAAGAAGTTGATGAAAGTGGAAATACAAGCGTATTTGGGGGTGATGATTATATGGTGTATCTTAAAAGAAGAAAGATGACAAAGGGTTCATGTGTGAATGTTGAGTTTGATCATTATCTTGAGGAGGAAATTCATCCTCTAAATGATTTTAACTTTAATGTTTTGAAATGGTGGAAGAACAATCAAATGAAATTTAAAGTTTTGGCAAAAATAGCCAAGGATATATATGCCATTCCGGTATCCACTGTTACTTCTGAATCTGCTTTTAGTACAAGTGGTCGTGTGATTTCTCCTTATCGCGGAAAGCTCAAAGAAATCATAATTGAAGCTTTAATGTGTGGTCAAAGTTGGCTGTGGGCAGCTTTAGGGAATAAAGGTGACATATTACTTAATATTCATTTATGTTAATTTCTTACATTATAGTAATTATTTTATTAATTGCTATCTCTTTTGATTTTTAGGTTTAAATCTTGATCTTCAAACCTTTAATGATGATGAAGATGTGGAAAGTGATCAAGAATAAGGATTGAAGACTCTATTATGCCTAATATCCTAGCGGAGAAGACTGAAGACTGAAGAGGGAAGGAAATTAACTTCCTCTTCTCCGTAGTGAACCTCAGATCTAGTGATCTTCACTGCGCCATCGAGCCTTCCGCCGAGCTTGTCGCCGTCGCTGCACTGCCGTCCTATCGAGCCCATCACTGAGTCGCTGCCACTGCGCTGTCGTCCTGTTGGCGCCGTGTCGTTTGCTGCACTACCGAAGCTACTGAGTACTGAACCAGTGAACTCCTCTTTCTCACCGTCTTCCTCCAAGTGGTAAGTTTCCCTGTTTGCTGTCTCTGCGCTGCTCTCCTAGAGATTGCCTTCACAGTATCTGTAGCTTTAATTAATTTTAATTTCATAGTTTTGGTTAGAGTTTAACTAGTTAGAGTTTTTACTGTTTTCTCTTGTGATTGAGGTATTGCTTGCCAAATTAATGCTAGAGTTTGTCTTCACAATATTCTCATACAATTGCTTGTTAATTTTAATTTGAGCCTTTTTGATGTGCCCACTGCCCAGTGATAAATTTAAATATTGTATATCAATTTATATGAAACTCTAGCATAATAGTCACATAAACCACAAAAGATAACACCATTGTAATGCCATATTCAGATTATGGACTTTAGGCAGTAATGGAAAAATAGAAGAGAGAATTAAGACTAACAGTAATATAAAAATATATAGGTGTGGGTCAAATTGAGTATGTTGTGCTATGATACAAAAACAAAATACAAAGCACTATTCCCTATTTATAATAATATTACAAAATCAAATCTTATTTAGATGAAGAAACAAATCTGAAGTATAAGGAAATATAAACATGAATCCTAAGAGATAAACTAATAATGTAATATTTTAAGATATGATATGAGACATTATGTGATACTATAAGATACAGTATAGACATTCTAAATTTCCAATTTATTTGTACCTCTCAAGAATTTACAGCTATAAATGTAAATAGATTCAATTTTAATATAAGAGTGGTGTTTTCTCTTCTATTTTTATGCTTATTGTAACCAAAGAACTTCATATATTTCTAATTTAAATATTTAAAAAGTTTGATCTATTTAATTTGTGGTTGGTTAATGATTAACCATAGCTTTATAAAACTTCATGCATCTAATTCCCACCTTGTACTACTATTTCAAAGTTTGTATACAAAGAGATGCAGTTTATTCACTTTTGTGATCTCGAAAATTCTTCTTTACTAGTTGTGTATCTCAATGAATATCTGAATATTGTACTTGTAATTGAACTACTTTTTGTCATAATTTTTCTTTCCCATGTCACTTCCTAATTCCATGGTTACCTAACAAAGCTTAACTAAGAAAATATATTCTTAAAGTTATTAATATGTTAAATAATATTTAAAGAACAAAATGAACTTGCATAATGCATGCAATGTTCTTAAGATTAAAAAAAAAAGAAAAACTTTGATGGCAACTCCCCTGAAAGTTGATTTTAGAGCATACCTATGGTGAAGACAATGCATGCTTATTTTGACTAACTTGCTGAGTTTTGTGCTAAGCATTATGATATTGCAAAAATTTAGAAGCATATACACATGCACCTCATTATTATGGACTACAACTATTGGTGGATGAGATAGGTGTTGAGGTTTCTAAGATTTAAGATTTTGTCCTTTTCTTTATGTTGTACCCAAAAAGCAAAAGAAAACTCATTTTTCCACTGCATTAACACTTGCTGCTTTTCTAGATTAAGCTCACCAGAATAAGTAAACGATATCAAATTGATGAAAAGAAAATGTACTACATCCTTAAAAGTAAATTGCTACTATTCTCCATGAATTACTTAGCAGTTGGAATTTCTAGAGTTTAAAGCTAATGCTAAATAGTAAACAATAGCAATATTCGTATTGCATATCACTCACTTAATTATAGTGCTAAGCTTCCAGTTTTGTTTCTCTGCCCCTCAAGATACATATTATGGCTCTTCCCTTTCATTCTATGCATGAAGAATCTTGTATGCTTAATTGAAATGACCTGATCTTGTTTGCATTTCATGTGAAAATTTTATAAAGCTATATCTTCTTCATTCAACTATTGTGCTTTAAGGAAAAAAAAACATTTTGCTTTGGTTCTGGTTGTGGTTGCCTGCTGCATAGTTCAATGACTATGTCAAGTGGTTTATGTGGTTTATTATGATTTTTAGTGTACTTCAATTTGTGTTTACTTATCTTAGTGGCTTAAACTTCCAATTCTCTACTATTTCACTTATGCATTCTGATCTTTATTCATTCATTGGTTGGATTTATGTTAATTTTATACCTTCAGTAATTTTAATTTTATTGATATAGGTAGTTTCAATGTAGGTTTGTTAAGATAATTTCATGGCTAGTAATGCTAGAGAAGTCACACAAAGCAATAATTTTCCTACTGATATTGAAGTTGAAGTTCAGAGTAATGCTAATCCAACTTCAGAAACTCCACAACCAACGGATAATGATACCTCAAATCCAGAAGGATCAAATCCTGTTGAAGGTGACAATAAGGCTAATGTTAAGAGTGCTTATTGGGAGTATTTTGATCGTTTTAAAGTTGAAGGTGAATGGAAGGCAAAATGCAAATTTTGCAAGAGTGTGCTTAGTGCAAATCCGAAGAATGGTACTAAGTCATTGAGAAACTATGTGGACTGCTACTGTAAAAGAATAAAAGTGATGAACTCAAGGCAATCATCAATTGTTGAATCACTAGCAAAACAAGCACATGTGCAAAAAGTAAATGAAGATGGCTTTGTGTTTGATCCTTCAAAGACAAGAAAGTGTGTCGCCGAAATGATTATCCTGCATGAGTATCCTTTGAGTTGTGTGGACCCCCATGGACTGAGGTGATTGGTTGCATCAATGCAACCAACATTTAAAATGCCTAGTCGCAACACGGTTAGGAAAGACATCTTGAAGATGTTTGGGGATGAGAAGCTGAAGCTAACTCTTCAACTGGATGAAAATGATAGCAGAGTTGCAATAACTAGCGACATGTGGACTTCCAATCAAGAAAAGGTTACATGGTTGTCACAGTGATGAGCGGATAATTTATACGCTTTTTGGCATTGTTTTTATATAGTTTTTAGTAAGTTTAAGCTACTTTTAGGGATGTTTTCATTAGTTTTTATGTTAAATTCACATTTATGGACTTTACTATGAGTTTGTGTGTTTTTCTGTGATTTCAGGTAAATTCTGGCTGAAATTGAGGGACTTGAGCAAAACTCTGAAGAAGGCTGACAAAAGGACTGCTGATGCTGTTGGAATCTGACCTCCCTGCACTCGAAATGGATTTTCTGGAGCTACAGAACTCCAATTGGCGCGCACTCAACGGAGTTGGAAAGTAGACATTCAGGGCTTTCCAGCAATATATAATAGTCCATACTTTATTCGAAGAAGTTGGAAAGTAGACATCCAGGGCTTTCCAGCAATATATAATAGTCCATACTTTATTCGAAGAATGATGACGTAACTTGGCGTTGAACGCCAAGTACACGCTGCTGTCTGGAGTTAAACGCCAGAAAAACGTCATGATCCGGAGTTGA
>NC_029775.3:95229771-95230647 GCF_000817695.3 Arachis duranensis | reverse complement strand
AAAATTAGCTAACAATTAATGTGATTGGTTCAAAAATTTGAAGTTTGTTACTTTCTTGTTAAGAAAGGTTCAATCTTTAAGTTCTAGAATCTTATCTTGTAGTTTCTTGTTAGTTAAGTAATTTTAAAAATTAAATCTTTTTCAAATATCTTTTTCTTAAAACTTTTATTTTATCTTTTATCTTATCTTTTTCAAAAATTTTATCTTTTTCAAAATTTGATTTCAAAATATCTTATCTAACTTCTTATCCTCTTATCTTTTTCAAAATTTGATTTCAAATCTTTTTCAATCAACTAACTAACTTTTTGTTTGTTTTTTATCTTTTTCAAAACCACCTAACTACTTTTCCCTCTCTAAATTTCGAAAATTCTCCCTCTCTTTTTCAAAAATTCTTTTTGTCTTAAATTTTTAATTTTAATTACATTTCATCTTTAATTTTCGAAAATACTAACCCCTTTTTCAAAATTTATTTTCGAAATTTCTCTTCTCTTCTCTTATTCTATTTAATTAATTAATTACTAACACTTCTCTTCACCTCTCTTCATCCAAAAATCCGAATCCATCCTTCTTCTTTCTCCTACCCCTTTCTTCTTCTACTAACATAAAGGAATCTCTATACTGTGACATAGAGGATTCTTCTCTCTTTTCTTGTTTTCTTCTCTTTCATATGAGCAGGAACAGGGAAAAAGGCACTCTTGTTGAAGTTGATCCAGAACCTGAAAGGACTCTGAAGAGAAAATTAAGAGAAGCTAAATTACAACAATCCAGAAACAACCTTTCAGAAATTTTCGAACAGGAGAAGGACATGGCAGCCGAAAATAATAATAATAATGCAAGGAGAATGCTTGGTGACTTCACAAAGCCAACATCCAAGTT
>NC_029775.3:95227643-95228318 GCF_000817695.3 Arachis duranensis | reverse complement strand
TGAACCTCCCTTGCTCATTAGTGAACTGGATACTTGGATTCAGAAAACTCTACCTCAAAAGAAACAAGATCCTGGCAAGTTCTTAATACCTTGCACCATTGGCACCATGAGTTTTGAAAAAGCTCTATGTGATCTGGGATCAGGGATAAATCTGATGCCACTCTCTGTAATGGAGAAGTTGGGGATCATTGAGGTACAACTTGCCTTGTTCTCATTACAATTGGCAGATAAGTCTTTGAGACAAGCCTATGGAATGGTAGAGGACGTGCTAGTGAAGGTTGAAGGCTTTTACATCCCTGCTGATTTCATAATCCTAGACACTAGGAAGGAAGATGATGAATCCATCATCCTAGGAAGACCTTTCCTAGCCACAGCAGAAGCTGTGATAGATGTCAACAGAGGAGAGTTAGTCCTTCAATTGAATGGAGACTACCTTGTGTTTAAGGCACATGGCCATCCCTCTGTGACAGAAGAGAGTAAGCATGAAGAGCTTCTCTCAGTTCAAGGTCAAGAAGAGCCCACACAGTCAAACTCTAAGTTTGGTGTTGTGAGGCCACAACCAAACTCTAAGTTTGGTGTTCAAATTCCATATCCAAACTCTAAGTTTGGTGTTGGGACTACACACTAAAATTGACCTGATCACCTTGTGGCTCCATGAGAGCCACTGTCAAGCTA
>NC_029775.3:95225990-95227265 GCF_000817695.3 Arachis duranensis | reverse complement strand
TGTTTAATTAGGTACATGATCATGAGGAGTCACGAAAAAATCAAAAAAAATTAAAAACAGAGTCAAAAACAGAAGAAAAAAATTTTTCACCCTGGAGGTAGCGCAGACTGGCGTTCAACGCCAGTAAGATGCATCTGGCTGGCGTTCAACGCCAGAACAGAGCACCATTCTGGCGCTGAACGCCAGAAACAAGCAACAACCTGGCGTTTAACGCCAGGATGTGCACACAGAGGACAAACTGGCGCTGAACGCCAGAAACAAGCATGAAACTGGCGTTCAACGCCAGGAACATGCATTACATGGGCGTTTAACGCCCAGAACATGCACCAATGGGCGTTTGAACGCCAGAATGATGCATGGAGGCAATTTACATGCCTATATGGTGAAGGAATGGTATTTCTTTTCACCTCAGGATCTGTGGAGCTCACAGGATCCCCATCTACCTCGCCCTCTCTCTTTCCATTCATGGTCATTCCTTCTATTTTTCATTCACCACCCACATTTACCCACTCTTCCCCATACACCCCACCTACCTTTACAATTCAACTTCTCCTTCCCACCCAATCCCACCCATATAGCCGATTCCATCTCCCCTCCCTCTCTTCCATTTTCTTCTTCTTCTCTTCTTTCTTCTCTTGCTCGAGGGCGAGCAATATTTTAAGTTTGGTGTGGTAAAAGCATAGCTTTTTTCGCTTTTCCATTACCATTAATGGCACCTAAGGCCAGAGAAACCTCAAAGGGAAGACAAAAGCTTCCACCTCCGAGTCATGGGAGATGGAAAGAAAAATATAAGCCGTCATAGCTCAGTGGTAGAACATGTGGCTGCAAATCAAGAGATCCCTGAGATACCTCAGGGAATAAGTTATCCTCCACACAAATATTGGGAGCAACTCAGTACCTCTTTAGAGGATTTGAGCCATAATGTTGAACAACTAAGGGTGGAACATCATGAACACGCCCTCACTCTCCAAGAAATAAGAGAAGATCAAAGAGCAATGAGGGAGGAGCAACAAAGGCAAGGAAGGGACATAGAAGAGCTAAAGAACACCATTGGACCTTCAAGAAGGCGCCACCCTCACTCAGGTGGATTCATTCCTTGTTCTGTATTTCTTTCTGTTTTCGGTTTTTAGTATTGTGTTTATCTATGTTTTGTGTCTCTACTTCATGATCATTAGTATGTAGTAACTATGCCTTAAAGATTATGAATAATTCCATGAATCCTTCACCTCTCTTAAATGAAAAATGTTTTAATTCAAAAGAACAAGAAGTACACAA
>NC_029775.3:95221780-95224280 GCF_000817695.3 Arachis duranensis | reverse complement strand
CATGTAGGTTTGTTAAGATAATTTCATGGCTAGTAATGCTAGAGAAGACACACAAAGCAATAATTTTTCTACCGATATTGAAGTTGAAGTTCAGAGTAATGCTAATCCAACTTCAGAAACTCCACAACCAATGGATAATAATACCTCAAATCCAGAAGGATCAAATCCTATTGAAGGTGACAATAAGGCTAATGTTAAGAGTGCTTATTGGGAGTATTTTGATCGTTTTAAAGTTGAAGGTGAATGGAAGGCAAAATGCAAATTTTGCAAGAGTGTGCTTAGTGCAAATCCAAAGAATGGTACTAAATCATTGAGAAACCATGTGGACCGCTACTGTAAAAGAATAAAAGTGGTGAACTCAAGGCAATCATCAATTGTTGAATCACTAGCAAAACAAGCACATGTGCAAAAAGTAAATGAAGATGGCTTTGTGTTTGATCCTTCAAAGACAAGAAAGTGTGTCGGCGAAATGATTATCCTGCATGAGTATCCTTTGAGTTGTGTGGACCACCATGGACTGAGGCGATTGGTTGCATCAATGCAACCAACATTTAAAATGCCTAGTCGCAACACGGTTAGGAAAGACATCTTGAAGATGTTTGGGGATGAGAAGCTGAAGCTAACTCTTCAACTAGATGAAAATGATAGCAGAGTTGCAATAACTAGCGACATGTGGACTTCCAATCAAGAAAAAGGTTACATGGTTGTCACAGCTCACTATATCGATAGTTCGTGGAAGTTGCAAATGCGCCTATTGAGGTACTTCATAAACTTCATAAACTTCTATATATTGTGTTGTATTAGTATGTTGACATCTAAATTGCATGCATTTTTGTTTTATTTTTCAACTTTTTTTATGTTCCTTGTCCCCATACAAGTGAAGTTCTTACTCAAACATTGATGAAAATATTGTTAGAATGGAATGTTGATAGAAAACTGTCTACTGTTACATTGGATAATTGTTCTACTAATGATGCTATGATAGATGAATTGTTGGGGCGGCTAGATTCTTCATTCTTGATGTTGGGGGGTAAATTGTTGCATATGCATTGTTGTGCTCATATACTGAATTTGATTGTGAAGGATGGTTTGAGTATAGTTAAGGAAAGTATTGAAAAAATTCGTAGTAGTGTATTGTATTGGACTGCAACGCCGAAAAGGAACGAAACTTTTGTTAGTTGGTGTGCTAAAACAGCGATTCCATTTACTAAGAAATTGGTTCTTGACTGTCCGACTAGGTGGAACTCAACTTATTTGATGTTAGACACTGCATTGTTGTATAGAGCTGTCTTTCCTTGGTTAAGACAAAAGGAACCCCAATATAAAACTGTGCCAATTAATGAGGAGTGGGAACTTGCCAAGGAAATATGTGATAGATTGAAGTTGTTTTATGATGTTACTCAACTATTTTCTGGTTCTAAATTTCTGACTACCAATCTTTATTTTACTCTCGTTTGTAAAATAAAAGTCTCATTGGATGAATGACAACTTTCTAGTAATTCTTTAATTGCTAATATGGCATCTAGTATGAAGAAGAAATTTGAGAAGTATTGGGATGAGATTCACGGCATTATGGGTGTTGCTGCTGTTTTAGATCCTAGGTACAAGATGGTTGGGGTTGAATTTCAATTTGGAAAAATGTATCCATATCCAATAGAATGTTCTAAGCAAGTTGATAGAATTCATCAGTTGTGTAATGAGTTGGTTAATGAATACAATCAAAAAATGAGTTCTGATGTGTCACATGTTGGTACAAAAGAAGTTGATGAAAGTGGAAATACAAGCGTATTTGGGGGTGATGATTATATGGTGTATCTTAAAAGAAGAAAGATGACAAAGGGTTCATGTGTGAATGTTGAGTTTGATCATTATCTTGAGGAGGAAATTCATCCTCTAAATGATTTTAACTTTAATGTTTTGAAATGGTGGAAGAACAATCAAATGAAATTTAAAGTTTTGGCAAAAATAGCCAAGGATATATATGCCATTCCGGTATCCATTGTTGCTTCTGAATCTGCTTTTAGTACAAGTGGTCGTGTGATTTCTCCTCATCGCGGAAAGCTCAAAGAAATCATAATTGAAGCTTTAATGTGTGGTCAAAGTTGGCTGTGGGCAGCTTTAGGGAATAAAGGTGACATATTACTTAATATTCATTTATGTTAATTTCTTACATTATAGTAATTATTTTATTAATTGCTATCTCTTTTGATTTTTAGGTTTAAATCTTGATCTTCAAACCTTTAATGATGATGAAGATGTGGAAAGTGATCAAGAATAAGGATTGAAGACTCTATTATGCCTAATATTGTAATTTCTTTATTATGGTGTTAAATTTGTAGTGATCTAACACTAGCTTTTTTTAATTTTAAATTATTTGAACTAATAACATTGTATGAATTTTATGTTTGTATTTTAATTTGTCTATGAATTTTAAATTTTTGTCTTAATTTATATATGAATATGTAAAAATTAAAATGTTATTTAATTTTTATAGGGGTGG
>NC_029775.3:95217133-95221595 GCF_000817695.3 Arachis duranensis | reverse complement strand
TGTTACCTTAAATAAAGTTATATGCTCAAAATAAAAATTTATGTATGTTAACCTAAACAAATTTAATAAAAATTTATACATCTTTTTTTTCATTACGTTATTACTTTCATTTAGTTTAACATACATAAATTTTGATTTTGAGTATATAACTTTGTTTAGATTAATAAATACATACATTTTTATTTTGAGTATATATATATTCCAACAAAATGTAATAATGTAAGAAAAAGGTTTTAGAATAGAAAAGAATAAGATAGATTTTGACAAGAATTAAAGGAGAGAGATATTTTTATTGAAAAATTTTTAAGAAGAAAAGATACAATTACTAATTGTTTGATTGTCAATTACATTTCTATTAAAATTAGTAGTATCAAAAAATATTTTAAATTTAATACTATCAAGAAAAAATAAAAAAATTATATAAGGACTAATTTGATTAATTTTTAAAATTCTAGGGATGAAAATTACTTACGTCTGAACTTTCAAGGACTATTTTGATTATAAATAACTTTTTTACATGTCAAGTGCCACGTGTCACTGATCTGACACGTGTCACTGACCTGACACGTGGCATGCCAGGTGTCACTAATATGATATGTCAACCAATCATCTTGTGACATGTGGCATTAGCCCTCCACGTCATCATATGCCACGTGGCACTTAACGTGACACGTCATCATCCAACTGACGGAAGGACTAAAGTGACCAATCGTGTATCTTTCGGAGACAATTTTAATTATCTTTATCTTTCGAGGACCAAAATGGAGATCGAGATATCTTTTAGGGACGATTTTGGCTATTTACTCATTAAAAATTAGTATATATATATGGGAGTTGAACTCACGTACTCTCTTTTCTACAAATACATAGAATCACTAAGCCAGTTCCTTTAATTATGTTGTTTTAATTTTAATAAGAATTTGATGATGTGTTGATAATTATGTTATTTGTGATTTTAACTTAAATTTCATTAGGATTTTTAATTTTTTTAAAATCGGACCAGTCATCGAACTGTTTTAATTATTGATTTACTGATTTATTAGTTCAACTGATTTAACTATGGTCTAACTAGAATAACAGTTTTATAATAAAATAATAAAAAATATAAATAAACACACTAATAAATAGATAAGTTCATAACAAGTGCCAATGCTTATACATAGACACATTCAATTAGCACAGCACAGAACAAGTGCAAATGAATTATAATTAAGATTAGTGTTAGTAGACAAATATACAGTTTTTACAATATTCTCTCCAACTTTGACTCCTCTAATTACATGTATAGACTCTAACAACAACAACTACAAAACCAGTCACCAAGTGCATGCCTCTAAAAGGTGAATGGATAAATTTATAACAGTGCAAAATCAATCACGTGGATTATTATTAGGAAAGAAAATAGTGCTAATCTTTCAGAGATCAGCAAAATTAAAATTGAAGGTAATAAAAAAGTTGAACTCAAAATTTTTCATCAACACAACTACTGAGTGGCAGCCTCGTCTTATATTCATGTCTAATATTTTGGTCCATAAATGTTCCCTAGAGTCAAATTTTTCAACAAAACTAAATTTATTAAAAAAGATCACTCTACTAATATAGAAAGAAAATATAATATCTATTATTGATATGATGAAAGAAGTAGAAATGAACCCAAAATCTTAATTCAAATAATCAACTCCATTATATCCACCAGTAGCACAAAGTGCACCATTGAGTTCTACAACAACAAGCAAATCTCTAGGAATACAATAGATTACAGATGATCATTTAATTGAGTGATACATACTGGAGTTTGAGCAGTGATAGTCAAAGTTATCATCAAATAGTGATAAAGCAAAGCCAATCAATCAAGAATGAGTTCGAGCACTGAACAGAGCAACCATTACCTTTGCTGAGTGAGAAAAATGAGCAGAATTTGAGGAAGAGCAGTTGAATGTCACAGACGACGGCGACCTAGCGATGACCATGACGATGGATGACGGGAAAGAGCAACAGAATAGGGCCTGTGGACGCGAACGCTGGCGATTGGCAAATCTCGGGAGGGGTTCGAGGCTTTGAGAATGATAAGATGAACCCTGAGAGTTTCGAGGCTTTGAGGGACAAGCACGACGGACGAATTGACAGATGACGACGACAACGAGGGGTAGTGGGCAAAGCGCGACTGAGCATGACGAGGGGTTGAAGCACAATAACTCGACGAGCACGACGAAGAAGCTGGCGACTGGCGAATGAGGAAAGGGGCTGGAGCACGACGAAAATCTTGAGCGCGATGGACGGGAGTTAAGTCTCAAAGTGATCCCTGAAGTTAATAATTACTCAAATTCGTCCCTGAAATTGTTCTCCGGGACTCATCATAGTCCCTAAAATAATTTCTGTCCATCCTTACCATCGGAAGGACTGAAACGACGTCGTTTTGTATTTATACCAAAAAAAATCCTAATCTCCAATATGACGTCGTTTTGTATTTATATAAAAAAAAAACATAATCTCCAATTACCTTCACCAATTCTCTTCTTCACCCTGTTCTTCTTCTTCAAATTTACAGTAACAACAACAACAACATCATCATTGCAAACAATAATTAAACTATCAAATTCATATTAGTTTATGTATCTGATAATCATGCTCAAGCCAATAATTTGATTTAAATAACAAAATTTATAAATTATAGCAGTGGCAACAATAAATATGCAACAACATCACATCGATCAACAACAAAAATTGAAACATAAGCAACAAAAAAATAAATGGGAGAAGAAGAGGCAGAGCAGACCGGCGGAGCAGAAGAAAGAAACAGGCTACCAGAGCAGAAAAAAATAGAAGCATATGCATGAGAGGAGGCGCCACGGTAGCCCAAAAGCAAATTAACAGAAGGGGGCGACGGCGATAAGAGAGGTAACGCCCGCAGGAGGTTTGCCTTCTGTAATTCTTTCCATCTTCCATTATCTCTCTGTGAATTAACAAATTATTATTTTGTTTCTTCTGAGAGAAAAAAGAAAAGAAGAACTGGGATGAATTGGGAAAGGAGAAGGGGAGCGTGGAAGAAAAAGGAAGAAAAAGGAAGAAAAAAATTGGGGAAGGAAAAAGAGATCGTGGAAAGAAAAGAAAAAGGAGAACTGGGAATGGGAAAAGAAAAGGGGAGCGTGAAAGGGGTAAGGGAAGGGAAAGGAGAACTGAGAAAGGGTTGGGAAGAAAGGGTTAGGGAAGGGGAAAGTGATGTGAAAGAGAAAGAGAGAAGGGAACGGGGAATGGGGAAGGGGAGCGTAGAAGAGGAAGGGAAAGGAGAAGTGAAAAAGGGTTGGGAAAGAGGAAAGGAAACGGGGAAGGGGGAGGGGGTGAAATTTTTTTTTTAAATATAAAATGACGTCGTTTTAGTCATTTTTAATGGCAAGGATGGACGAAAATTATTTTAGGGACTACTACGAGTCTCGGAGAACAATTTCGGGGACGAAAAAATTATTTTAAAGACTACTATGAGTTTCGGAGAACAATTTCAAGGATGAATTTGAGCAATTATTAACTTCAGGGATCACTTTGAGGCCTGAGTGCAAGTTTAGGGACCACTTTGAGACTTAACTCCGACGGACGGCGATGAGAAGAACGACGGTGGCAGTGGTGATGGGGGAAACTAGGATTTCCTTCGAGGGAGATGTTCTTTAGTTTTGAGAAACTAAGATGATGAGAGGATAAGAGTTCAATCAACGTTTCAATGATCTCTCTTTTTTCAAATACAACTAGCGACATCATTTTTGGAAAATCGGTCGGGTTCTAGTTTGGTTCAACTAGCTAGTTCAGTAGTTCTTAAATGGTTTTTAATTTAGCGGTTTTGCTTGCTAAACCGAACCTTGATTACTTATTGTTTTTGGTTAAACCAATCCGGTTCAATTTTTAGAACCGTGATGATTTTATTGTTTTTAATTTTAATTTGGACTTAATTTTGTATTTTCTCTGTTATTAGTGTGTTTATGAAATATGAAATGATTAAATATTGAATTTGGTTGGAAAATTTTGGTTTTGTTGCGGATAGAATTGGATTGGAAGCTATACTTTACGTTGCGGATAGAGTTAGGGTTGAGAAATCCTTAATCAGCAGGTAAGATATAATTTTTAAAAAAATTTTAAACCAGCTGATAAGGTTAGAATAAAAAGTATATAATTAGAATAGAGTCCAAACCTTATTATATCCTATTTATTACACTTCCTAGTTATAATAAAAAAGATAATAATAAATTTTTGGTAATAAATAAAATTGTTCTAAACTAGTAATTTTTATCTATTTTAGACAATATTTTAGATTGACTTACCAATATTGTTTTAGATGCAAATGAGATGTGTTAAAATTATTAAAAGAAAATTTGCTTTAAGGTTACATATTTGGAGAAGCTTTTCCTTTTTTTTTTTCAATTTTTTATAAAATTAATTTGTCATTGAATACTTGATTATCCAAATTAATTCAACT
>NC_029775.3:95209603-95217108 GCF_000817695.3 Arachis duranensis | reverse complement strand
TTAATTATTCAAATTGGTTAGAGTTTATTTTATCATATACAAAAAAAAAAAAAAAAATTCTACTTGAACCAACTTAAACTGATTAAATTTTATCCATTTGATTCTTAGTTTCTTCTAATTAAACTATTTTATAATTCAAACTATTTTTTATTATCTTCTGAATATTTAGGGAATATTATGAATGAGAAATCTTATACACAAGAATCACGTGGTGAATGATTTCTAATTTTTTTAGTTTTGCCGAGAGACTACTAATATTTTAATAAAATAAATAATATTACAATAAAAATTTTATAATTATTTTTATATAAAAATATTTTTTTATTTTTGAATAATGAATTAAATAGTTAGATTTTGATATATTATAAAAATATTATTTTTATTTAAAATATAATTAAATAAATTATACTTTTAAACAAGTTATCTTCATTTAAAAAATTACCATTTAATAATTTCATCTCTAAATAATTAAGTAGAGATTGGCATAAAACGACAGACATACCTCATTCTGTAATAAAAATAATTTATTGCCCTAAAAATATGGTTTGATCCGAATTTATAGGCTCACGCACTGTACGCAATTTGACGTATTCGAATTAAAATTAACTAAAGAAAAAATCTAAGGCGTAACAATTTTTTTAAATTTTAGTCAGTATATAATCAATAAAAAAAATAAGTTATTAAATAAAATTTTATATTAATTTTATATTATTAAAATTATTATTAATAACTATTTAATAACTATAAATTACAAAAATTACTGATTCCTTTAACACTCCTCTTTAACTTAATAAAAATAGACACATTATACTAACTGTTCAGCGTTGACTACTTAATCTGCGCTTAGATGTGCAATTTGAAATCTTTTCTTCGCAGACAAGTTGAGTATAAAATATAGTGTATCTTCTTGGAATTGTTAATTTATTTATTATTAATTAATTGGAGTAGATGCAGTTTCTGTTTTCATAATATATATATTATTAAATAAATTTATTACCATAATAATCTAGTTCCATTTTTGTTTGTTAGGATAATAACATCTATTTTATTATATAAAAATTAAATTTATTTATTTAACGATAGAATTGATGTGATATATTTTTAAGATATTTTTTATTTATTTTATTTAATTTTTTAAAATAAATTAATTATAATTAATTAATTAATTATTTGATTTGATCGTAGTAAATATTAAATTATTTATTAATAAATAATAAATATGATATCGAAATATATGAACTAATTTATTTTTTACAATACATAACGTTAGAAATAAAACTAGTATTTTTACTCGTAATAACATTAAGGGAGTATAAATTTTTTAAAATTACGATCCACTATGTTCTGACAGTATAGATTATGCATAGCACAAAAGATTTATAAAATCAAGCTACTTTTATAAAAAAAATCATAGGTTGACAAAAGTCTCTAACTAAGAAGACCAAGATATCTGTAGATAAAAAATCAAATAATAGATTTTTAGTTATTATTTTTATATGAAAAAGTCTAATTTTTTATTAATAATTAATTTTAACATTCGTTATCTAAAATTTAAAACAATTTAACGTGTATACTTTTACATTTAATTAAGTGTTAAGTCTGTTGCACAAATAAAAATAATTATTAGGTGTTAAGTCTGTTGTACAAATTGAAATAATTAATTTTATACTTGTTATTTAAAAATAATATTTTTTCTCTCTATGTATATAAAAATATAATTAGATATTAACATAAAAAATTATACTGATAGTTATAAAATTAACTCATCTATAATTTTTTTAAAACAATTAAATCTTGATTTTAACTTTTAATTATAAGTTTATAAAATTAGCATTCTCTCCAAATTATATGTAATAAATAGTTGAAAGAAAAGAAATGAAAATATAAATTAAAAAGATAAGTGGTAAAAATTTAAAACTAAAAAAATATGTATATAATAACAATAATATTTTTTATATGAATTATGTTATTTTATTAATTTTACTTTCTGTGGAACAGAAGGATAGAAAAAATAGAGAATGAGAGAAAAGAGAGAGAAAAATAAAGATGAAGAATGAGAGTGAGAGTGAGAGTTTGTTAATTTTAGAAGAAAAAATTTTATTTTAATTATAAAAAATACCGGATGACATATTTTGATTTGTCAAATTATTAATATAAAATATAAATTATATATAGAGTAAAAATGATAGAGAGAAATAGAAAAATGGAGAGAAGTAGATGAGAAAATTTAGGAAGGGAGTTTATTAATTTTGAAAAAAATATTTTCTCTCAATTTTAATAAGAGAGTGTCATGTGACACATTTGATTATTAAATTAGATAGTAATAAATGATACATAATATAGGTATATTTTAATTTTAATTTTAATATTTTAGTTTTAATTTTAATGCAATTAAAGAATGTCATGTTGTATATTTTGATTGAAAATTAGTAATTAGTCATTGATATTAATATTGATAATGATATATAAAATAGATAGAGTGGTTGAAGGAAAGAGAGAAATAGAGAAAGAAAGATGCAAGATGAGATAACTCTTTAATTTTGGAGGGAAAGATTTGATTTCAATTGCAATGAGAGAGTGACATGTGGCACATTTTGGTTGTAAAAGTAGTAAGGAATCTTTAATTTTGGAAGGAAAGATTTAATTTCAATTACAATGAGAGAGTGACATGTGACACATTTTGGTTGTAAAATTAATAAGGAGAATTCTTTAATTTTAGAGAGAAAAATTTGATTTTAATTGCAATGAGAAAATGACATGTGGTACATTTTGGTTGTAAAATTATATATATATCTTTTTTGTTTGCAATAATATCTATTAAATTTGAACTTAACTAGTTGATCACTTATAGTTGTATAGTTTAGAGTGTTATTAACCATAAAAACATTGTTACTACTGCAGTATCACCTAATACAAGCCCTACACTAGCAACAACAAATTTAGTACCAGATGTAAATACATCAGCAGTATCATTCTAATTTAGCATAATGCCTTTAACACCAACAATTATAAAGAGGGAAAGATCAACTTTTGTAAAAAAAATTCAGTTTTTAGAAAAAGAAAAAATAGCTCTAGGAAAAGGATGACAACCACTACAGCACCCTCTTTTTGAGGAGGAAGAAACAAGTAGGCCCACCAACTTAGTAGTTTTTTTTTTCTTTTACCGAAAATAAGGAGATTCGAACCTGCGACCTCTTAGATGAGTATGAGGAGACTATATCATTTGCCATTTGAGTTATAGATCATTAGCAACTTAGTAGTATTTTGTTAAGTAATGTACTTTGAGTTCGGATTAGTAGTATGAATTTTGATGTTGTGTCCTTTTTTGAGATCTTTTATGTTTTATATCTGAATGTCATGGAATTTTATTGGTATTTTATCTTATTTTTTTAAAATTTAGGTATTCAATTGAACATTTATCTAGGTGGTGTATTTAATTTTTTAGATTTTAGGTCTTCATTTGAACATTTATCTTAGTGATGTGTTTGATATTTTGACCTAATTGAACATTAGCTCTTTAAATATCTTAATAATAAGGTATCACAACTTTTTTACTAGTTAAATTTTTTGTCTTTTACAAATTAATATGGATACAACATTGTTTGCTATTTTGCATAATTTTAATACTTCGATTATAATTCATTTTTTTAGTTTGTAGCAATCACAAAAACAATAAATCATTCACACCCCCCAAAAGAATATCATTTATTTATCATTAATTGTTCTGCATCTCAATTACATTCATTCACTGTGTATAATACATATCCACTAAACCATTTACTTACTTAGCCAAATAAAATAGATTCATAACCACACTTAATTCAATTAATAGAAAAATAAAATTGAGAAGTAACTCAACCCTCCTAAGGTGTTCATTCAATTCACTAATCACAGACAACATTATTACCATTCTATCAATCTCCACACCTGTTCTAAGGATTATCTGAAACTGTAAGTCGATCTCGGACGAGATCTTTTGTACTGATTGGAGCTGACGTGTCCGGCTGGTGGATGGCTGCCGGAGCTGGCGCGTCCGACTTGTTGGACTGATGGTGCTACTGATCCTCTGTCACCGAAGGGTGGGGGGTACTTGCAAGGGACTCCGATGCTTAAGTTAGCAAGGGTATTAAGTAGGTCTTTAGTAGAATCAGAGTATGAGTTATACGTGGGTGCTCCAGTGTATTTATAATGGTGTGGAGTGACCTTCTTAGATAAGATAAGTTAGTTATCTTATCTTATCTTATCTTATCTTTGAGTGAGGCCATCTTATCTTCAAGGGAACCGCCCTTCTCTCTATAGGCTTGGGCTGCCTTTGGATTCGAGTCGTGTTCCTCTATCTGGGCCCTTTACTGGGTTTTCCTGGCAATTTGGCTGAGCTCTTTGAGAAGAGGTCGGATAGTCGGACCTGAAAAAGTCGGTTGCTCTGTCGCTGAACATCCCGGGTCGGACAGCTTGACCCAGGGTATGAACAGTGCCCCTGCTCGAGCTCGGTCTTTCTTTTGGAGGTCGAGTCTTGGTTTTAGGACTTCGATCCTTCTCGGGTGAAGCCGAACTCGAGCATTTTGTCAACTTCTTCTTTGTAGAATAATCTTTTTTGAATGCGAAACGCTTTTTCTAAAAGCGCGCGCTTTGCATTAGTGTTCTGGTCTTGGGAATATGCGAGGGTTTAATACCCTCATTAATTGGCTTTTAATTGCACTGTTTCCCTTAGCCTCTCTATTTTGAATTTCACACTCAGAAAAATGGTTTCTCTTCTTTGTAACTTCCCTGTTCTTTCTCTCTTTCTGTTTTCGCCTGGAGTTTGCAGTTTTCGCGTTTCTCCCTGTGACATTGCTTGTTTATTGCTTTTTCTGGTTGTGGAAGGGCAATTCCAGATTCTGTCTCGTTCTTCGACTTTCTTTCGAAGCTTTCTGCTTTTTTCAGGTTGGTTTTTTCTTACTTTCTTCGTCGCTTGTGTTTATGTCGTTTCTTCTTTTTCGAAAGTTTGAACCTTTTATATCGCCGTGCATCTGATTGTTTATTGCTTTTTGAAATGAACCTTCTGTGTGCTAGGGCTTGTGCCATTTGTTTTTCTTCTTTTGCGCTTTGCATGAACCTACTCGCTTTCTCGAAAGATTGCTCCTTTGATGTCTTTCAAATGTTGATAGTTTTCTTTGCTGATGAAATTTGGTAAAAGATGACTTATACTTCTCTGGAAAAGGTTGTGTCTTTGACGCCTTCTTTTTGTTATTTGGTTGCTTCGTTTGTCGATCAAACTGAGACCGTGGGTCTGGAGGGTAGTTATTTTGATGATTTTACCTGTGGTTCGTGGCTTTCTATTCATGGTGTTTATTTTAGTCGAAAGGGGTATCGAGGGCTTGTAGTTTTTCCTGAGTCCTTGTTCTGTTCCTGCCTCCAAAGGATGCCCCTGGATCTTTGGTGTAGGTCCTGGGGTTTCCTTTTGTTGTTTGTACTGCACTGATTTGTGTTGGTTGAGCTGTTTTTGTCTTACGTCCGAGATGTTTTTTAGTAATTCCGCTTTCTTTTCTTGTTTGTAGGACTAGTCCACCTCATGTCTTTTCGCCAAAATATTGTCGAGACGTCTTTCCAAGTCCTTGAGGGAATGGCTGATTGGGTGGATTCCATGGTTCTCCTGTGTGTTTCGTTGGTTGATTCTGAGTTTTGTCGGCAACTTAGGCAATTTTATAGGACTTGTGAAAATAGTAGTGATCAGAAGAACTATGAGCTTGTGTCTCCAAATTCTGAGGAGAGGGTTTGCTTTTCTACCTGAATTGTTGGAGAGTGTCCCTTTTTCTATGCCTACGACTTCTTTTTTAGCCAAATGAGTATTACTCTTCCTTTTACCCCTTTTGAGACCAACTTATTATGGTCTTGTAATGTAGCTCCATCCCAACTTCACCCCAATTCCTGGGGTTTCATAAAAATCTTTCAGTTGTTGTGTCGCGAGTTTGATATCCCTGCTTCACAATCCCTCTTCTTTTATCTCTTTGTTTTGACAAAGCCTGGAGTGGTTAAGAAGAAAGCTGCTTGGGTTTCTTTTTGAGCTTCCCAGGGAAAAAAGGTTTTTTTCATGTTTGATGAATCCTTCCATGACTTCAAGAATTACTTTTTTAGGGTCCGAGCTGTTGAAGGAGCTCGGCCCTTTTTTCTGGATGAGAATGATGAGCCCGCCTTTCCCTTGGAATGGCAAAAGGATGTTAGGGTATCGAGATATACATGGGATATGTTAGATGAGGGTTAGCAAGCTTTCGTGACTGTGCTGGAAGAAAACTAGGGGCAGCCCCCCATCTCGACACAAGGAAATTTTTAACTAACCCCTCTCTCCTTCGAGCTGACCTGGGTAGTCAGAATTTGTTTGGCTTTCCTTGTTTTGTCGATTTTATTTCTTTACGAGCTCTTTCTTGATTTGTAACTTGGCTTTCTGCTGTTATGTTTTATTTTGCAGAGATGATTAAGAATAATGAGTCTATGAAGGCCTTCAAAAGGGCGAGAAAAGCTGCAGCCCAAAACGTCTCGGCCAAGGCGGCCGGAGAGGGACCGTCCCAGGTTCAGTCAAAACCGGCCATACTGAGCTTGCCGGGGGCGAGGAAGGTAATCCCTACTCCCGGGTTTGCTTGGTTGATCCTCCTCAAGCTTCTGTTGCTACTTCTAGCGCTCCTCCAAACAAAAAACAAAAAACAATTGAGCCTTTCAACCTTGATGCCCCTAACTTCGACGCGGTTGAGTTTGTAGATCAGCAGATTGGTCATTACGGTACCATTCCTACCGACGATGTCTCTCTCCTTCGCCACTTGGATTTTATTACTCAGAGTAGCGTCAAGATGGCACATATGGGAGCTACCCTGTACCGAACTGTCCAAGACCTCCCTCTTCATGCTACCAAAGCTTTTATGGAGGAGGCTAAGCAAGAGTTCGACCGTATGAAGGGTTTGAAGGAGGAGCTCCAAGTGAAAGTGACCAAGCTGGAGATGGAGTTGGAGAACGAAAAGGCTAGTTCTACTGCCTTGGCGGCTTCGGTGAGGTTGGCAGAGGACATGACATTAAGGCACAAGGAAAGTTATGTCTCGACCTACAGGGAAGTGATTGATGTGTGGAAAGCGATCCAACACAAAACTCACCGGCAAGTGTACCGGGTCGCATCAAGTAATAATAACTCACATGAGTGAGGTCGATCCCACAGGGATTGAAGGATTGAGCAATTTTAGTTCAGTGGGTGATTTAGTCAAGCGAATCAAGCTTTGGTTGAGTGATTTGTGTTTAACAGAAAGTAAATGACAGTAAATGTAAAGGGGAGAGGGAAAATTGCAGTAAAATAAAGAACAGAAGAGTAAAAGTGCAGAAACTTAAAGAGCAAGAAAGTAAATGACTGAAACTTAAAGTGCAAGAAACTTAAATTGCAGTAACTTAAATGGCAAGAAAGATAAATTGCTAGAAGATAAAAGGGAATTAAGGAGTGGGATTGCAAGATCTTAACAAAAGAAAAGTAAATTGCAGTAATGAAGATA
>NC_029775.3:95198472-95199532 GCF_000817695.3 Arachis duranensis | reverse complement strand
TTGCATTCTTCCTTTGGGTTGGGAATGGTATCACTAGGTAGTGAACTTGATGGCTTCTCAACAGAGATCTTCTTAGAGATTTGTCCAATCTGCCTCTCTAGGTTCTTCATGGAGGCTTCTTGATTCTTGGTTGTTAATTCTTGGCTCTTCATTAGTTTCTCCATGAATATCTCTAGATTGGTAATTCTCTGTGAGTCTTGTGTGATGGGTTGGTTTTGGGGTGTTGATGGATGAAGATAAGTGTTTTGGTTAGTTGGGTGGTTATTGGGTGGGTATTGGTTAGAATTTGGGTAGTTGTTTTGTGGTTTTCTGTATGAGTTTTGGTTAGTGTTTGGCTGGGAGTTGTGGTTTGTGTTTTTCCAATTGTTTTGGCTTGTGTTTCTTTGCCATGGTTGTTGGTTTTGGTTGTGGTTGTCTTCCCATCTAAGGTTGGGATGGTTCTTCCAAGATGGATTGTAGGTATCACCATAAACTTCATTTGTTCCAGGATTTTGGTTGTGCATGTATTGGACTTGCTCTTGTTGTTGCTCTTCTTGAGTTTCTTCACTTTGCACCCAAGTGGTTGGAGGTTGGCTTGTGGTGCTCACTGCTGCCACTTGTAAGCCATCAATTCTCTTAGCCATTTGTTCAAATTGTTGTTGAATCTGCTGTTGCATCATCTTGTTTTGAGCTAAGATTGAATCAACTCCTTCTAACTCCATGACTCCTCTTCTCTGTGATGGTTGGCGTTGTCTTTGATGAGCAAAGAAATATTGGTTGTTGGCCACCATCTCAATAAGGTTTTGAGCTTCCTCTGTGGTCTTCATGAGTTGTAGAGAGCCTCCGGCAGAGTGATCAAGAGCTTCTTGAGCTTTAAGAGTGAGACCTTCATAGAAGTTTTGCAACTTATCCCACTCAGTGAACATCTCTGGTGGACACTTCCTCAATAGAGCCTTATATCTCTCCCATGCTTCATATAAGTTCTCGGCCTCCAATTGGGTGAATGTTTGAACCTCTGTCTTCAACCTTAGGACTCTTTGAGGGGGGTAAAATTTGGCAAGAAACTTGCTCACCAAGTCAT
>NC_029775.3:95175365-95198209 GCF_000817695.3 Arachis duranensis | reverse complement strand
CCTCCTCCAAAAGAACAATTGTTTTGCACTAGAGTGATGAGCTGTGGCTTGAGTTCAAAGTTGTTTGCATTGACATTGGGAGGAAGAATGCTACTCCCACAATGCCTAGCATTTGCAAATGTGTATGAGGCCAAAACTCTTCTCTGTTGGTTATTGTTGGCTCCTCCTCCTGGTTGACTGGTATCCCCTTCCATTTCTTGGAATTCTTCTTCAGATTCCTCTTCAGATTCTTCTTCTTCCCCAATAATGAACTTCCCTCTTTCAGCTCTTCTTATTCTCCGAAGAGTCCTTGGATCAATTTCAGAGATAATAGGAGAGGATCTCCCTATACCTGACATACAAACACACAGCAATAAACACACTAACCCAGAAAGCCAATGAAACTTCAATCTATTGCTAGAATGAGGTTTCGGTTAGTTTAAGCAAAAATACAAACAATTAGTGTGTTAGTGAGGGTTAAAATAACAGAAAAGGAAAAAAAATGCTTAATCTAGATCTCCACTTCACTTAATCATTGTCAATCTATTTCAATCCCCGGCAACGGCGCCAAAAACTTGATGTGTGGAAAGCGATCCAACACAAAACTCACCGGCAAGTGTACCGGGTCGCATCAAGTAATAATAACTCACATGAGTGAGGTCGATCCCACAGGGATTGAAGGATTGAGCAATTTTAGTTTAGTGGTTGATTTAGTCAAGCTAATCAAGCTTTGGTTGAGTGATTTGTGTTTAACAGAAAGTAAATGACAGTAAATGTAAAGGGGAGAGGGAAAATTGCAGTAAAATAGAGAACAGAAGAGTAAAAGTGCAGAAACTTAAAGAGCAAGAATGTAAATGACTGAAACTTAAAGTGCAAGAAACTTAAATTGCAGTAACTTAAATGGCAAGAAAGATAAATTGCTAGAAGATAAAAGGGAATTAAGGAGTGGGATTGCAAGATCTTAACAAAAGAAAAGTAAATTGCAGTAATGAAGATAGCAGAAATTGAATTGGATGCAAACAGAAATTTAAACAGCAAGGAAATTAAAGTGCAGTAAAGGTTCACAGAAGAACCAAAAGTGATCTCAGGATCCCAAGGGCTTAGGTAGCAGAGCCTAAAACCCAATTTCCTTCCCAGATCTAGATTCACTAAGCAATTGACAGAAAATTAAAGAAGAAGCAATTGAATAACAGAATTTGGATTGAATTATGCAGAAAATTAAAGGCAAAGAGCTTGAATGGGAATTGGGACAGAATTTCCCCAATTTCACACACCCAATACTCAGAAAACAGAAGAGTAGAATTGCCCAAGAGAAGTGAGGAAGGAGACTCTCCTTTGATCCTCTTAGTTCTTGGTCAAGTCTCTCAAGGAAGCTCGAAAGCAAGATGAAATTAAAATTGCAAAGCCAAGGTAAAAGTGAAAATTCAAAAATGAGCATAAAGGTAGCAAAAGGTAAGAATCAAAAGTCAAGTGTTCCTAATTACATCAAACTAAGTCCTATTTATACACTTTCTATTCTTGGATAATGGGATTTGGATGGGCTTTTGGATTGGTGAAGAAATGAATTCAAATTAATTTTTAATTTGAATTTTTGGCCCAAAATCCACTTCCAGGAGGCTGCCCTGCCCTTGTGGAGGGCAGGGCAGAAAATTGATGCATGGTGGTGTGATTTGGTGCGGCCTTGGTGCGTGTGGTGCGAAGGTTGGTGCGCCAGAGGCTGCCCTGCCCGTGCCAAGGGCAGGGCGGGAATGGATTGATGCGCCAGGGAGCGTTGAGCGCTCGGATGGTGCTGCCAGGGGGCGTTTGGCGTGCCAGGATGCGTGGGAGGCTGCCCTGCCCGCGCCAAGGGCAGGGCAGGATCGGTTTGGTGCGGCCAGAGAGGAACGCGCGCGCCAGGATCGTGCCAAGGAAGGAGTTGGTGCGCCAGGAAGTAATTTTTGGTGCGCCAGGGAGCAAAGTTGGTGCGCCATTCAAATTTCTGCCCTGCCCGCGCCAAGGGCAGGGCAATGACCCTTCCTTCATGTCGTGGGTTCGATCCTGGGAGCTTGCAAACACGCCACTTTTTCTCTTGATTTCTTGGCACGCTAGTGTGTGTTAGAGCTTGGCTTCTTCATGGTCCCTTGTTCGAAACTTGTGGCTTGCATGGGTGTCATTTTCCTTGGATTTCTTTCCTCATGGAGCACGATCCTGCCCTCCACAAGGGCAGGGCAATGTTTTCTTCTCTTGGCTCCAAGGCACCATTTTGTGCTCTGCCTTTGAAGTGGGCAGGGCAGGGTTGCCTTGCTTGCTTGGTCACTTGATGCTGCCCTCCTAGAGAGCAGTCTGCCCTTGTGGAGGGCAAGGTTGCTTCCCCATTGCAATGCGGCACGCTTCCCCTTTCCTTTGCCACGCTTTTCTTTTCTTGCGTCACACTTCTTAGGCCACGCTTTTCATTTTCTTTTCTTTTCTTCACCTAAAATAAACCAAACAACCACTCAAAGTATTACTAAATTCAAGAGGCTTATAAATCAATTAAAATGCAATTAAAATTAGCTTAAACTTCATGATTTAACATTAATTTCATGGTGGTTGCTTGATTTAGAGAAGTTGTGCATTTTCACTCCAAATCACTTACTTAGGATGCAAGAAAGTGCATAAATGCTAACAAAACAAGTGAAATTAGCTTGAAAAATGGGTATATGATGACTTGTCATCAGTGATGCGCCTCAGGGAGGAGGTGGAGTCTGCCCGGGTTGATTATGCTGAGCTCCAGGGTCACCTTGTAGGCAGCGTAAATGCTGCTTATGAGAACCTGAAGGAGCAAGTTCGAGTTTCTCCCGAGGTTGACCTTACTCTCTTCAGTCTGGACAATGTTGTGAAGGATGGCAAGATTGTCCCTGATGACCCTGATGATGACGATGTTGAACCTCTTCCAGTGCTGGTTGCCAAAGCCACTGTTATGCCGACTTCTTCAGCTACTTCAGCTGAGGCCGATCGTCCCGTGTCAGATCCTGACTGTCAAATCTTGAATCGGGATGATGGGACTGTGGATGCTGTGCCCATTCAGACTTGCCCTCCTTCACCCCTTGTTGATGCTTCCGAGAAGCCTTCGGATCTTAAATGATTCTTCTTGAATATTTGTGTAGATAGCCCGATTTGTTGGCTTTTGAACTCTTCATTTTGTAAATGATGCTTGCTAACTGTTGACACTCCTTTAGTTGCTTGTTTAGCAACTTTATTTTGAAAAAACAAAGTAATTTCCAAGCTTTTGGGGCCGATTTTGGTGGCCTTTGGATCTTGCTATTATTATAACTTTGTGTTTTTGTATCGTGTCTGTTTTTATCTATCTCGATACCTTTTTAGGTTTTATTGGAGTCTTGTTGCTCGACCTCTTTGGACTGGCTTTGTATTTCTTACTTGTGGCTTGAATCCTTTGAGGTTGTGGACGTGCGGATCCAACTTGCATATCGGCTCCCTTGTTTTTACTTGCAGTTATTTCTAGCAATCCATTCTGTTTGGATGTTTGTAATTACTTTTTATAACGTTAGGGTTTTTGGGAGGCCGACTTCTTTACGTCGATCTCTTCTAAGTTATTTTTGTAATCCTCTTTCTTGGACCTTTGTCAGGTCTCTTTTAGGGATTACTTTTATAACTTGTTTGTGGGAGGCCGACTTCTCTACGTCGTCCTCTTCTAAGTTATTTTTGTAATCCTCTTTCTTGGACTTTTGTCAGGTCTCTTTTAGGGATTACTTTTATAACTTTTTTGTGGGAGGCCGACTTCTTTACGTCGATCTGTTCTAAGTTATTTCTTGTAATCCTCTTTCTTGGACCTTTGTCAGGTCTCTTTCAGGGATTACTTTTATAACTTTAATATTTTGGGCCGACTTCGTCATGTCGGGCCCTTCTAAGTTACAGTAATCCTCTTTTATAGGGTTAGCCAGACCTCTTTCCAGGGATTAACCTATAACTTTGGTTATTGCGACTGGGCCGACTTCTTGACGTTGACCAGTCTTTTAAGTTATTTTTTAGCAATCCATTTTATTAAGACCTCGTCAGGTCCTTTCTATGGATCACTTTCGATAAATTCTTGCATTATTCTGTTTTCATCTTTGCCGATTTGTAGAAATTGGGTTTAATCCTCGTTTGGTCGACCTTTTGATGAATTTGGTTTTCATCTTTGTTGGTCTTTATCGTGATCATGCAGTGAACTTGCTTTTCACTTTCTGCCGATCTGTTGCTTTATAATCGGACGATGAATGTTTCAGATTAATGCGGCTTGAGAATTTGTAGAATATCTGAACATATTTTATTCAAGAGAAAATATAAATATATACATGCGGGAGTTTTTATCCCTTTAAGTCGGATAATTTGTAGGTCTTGGCTTGGTGCCTCATTAAAAAACCTTTTCAGGAAAAAGAGTGCGCCTTATGCCAAGATCCTTTATCACCCCTAACTATAGTACCTTCTTAGGTTGCATGCGTGCCACGATCTAGGAAGATCTCGTCCATCGAGTTCGGACAGTCTGTAGTAGCCCTTTCCAAGTATTTCTACGACTCGGTAGGGTCCTTTCCAGTTTGCTGCCAGTTTTCCTTCTCCAGGTCGAGTTGTTCCGATATCATTTCGGATTAGGATGAGGTCGTTCTCAGCGAAACCTCGTGGCACTACCTTTTGATTATATCTCAAAGCCATTCGACGCTTTAGTGCTTCTTCCTTGATTGGACTTCTAGAAGTAGGTCGAGTTCTTCCCTTTGAAGTTGGGAGTTAGCTTCTTCATTATAGTGGACCACTCTAGCCGACCCTTCCTCAACCTCTACTGGGATCATTGCCTCCGTTCCGTATGCTAATCCGAAGGGTGATTCCTTTGTAGTGGAGTATGGCGTTGTTCGATATGCCCATAGGACTTGTGGGAGCTCTTCCGCCCAGGCTCCCTTTGCGTCCTGTAATCTCCGCTTTAGCCCAACCAATATGACTTTGTTGGCCACTTCGGCCTGTCTGTTAGCTTGGGGATGTTCTACGGAAGTGAACTAGTGTTTTATGTTCAAGTCGGCCACTAACTTTCTGAAACCTGCATCTATGAATTGGGTGCCATTGTCTGTGGTGATGGAGTATGGAACCCCGAACCTCGTGACAATGTTCCTATATAGGAATTTTCGACTTCTTTGAGCAGTGGCGTTGGTTAGAGGTTCTGACTTGATCCATTTTGTGAAATAATCTACCCCTACTATGAGGAATTTAACTTGTCCTGATCCCTGAGGGAAAGATCCGAGAAGGTCGAGTCCCCATTTTGCGAATGGCCAAGGTGAGGTCACGCTGATGAGTTCCTCTGGCGAGGCGATGTGAAAGTTGGCATGTTTCTGACATGATGGACATGTCTTTACGAACTCCGTGGCTTCTTTTTGTAGAGTTGGCCAATAAAATCCAGCCCGGAGTACTTTTTTAGTGAGTGCTTGTGCTCCGAGATGATTGCCACAGATGCCACTGTGTATTTCTTCTAGAACTTCCTTTGTGTTGGAAGTCGGTACGCATTTTAGCAATGGTGTTGAAATCCCTCTTTTGTATAGGGTATTGTTGATGATGATGTAGTATTGTGCCTCCCATTTTAACCTCTTTGCCTCATTTTCATCTGTAGGAAGTGTTTCTGTTTTGAGGTAGTTAATTTGGGAGTCATCCATCCTTGATCCCAACCTGTTATGGCTAAGACTTTTTTCTCTTCCGAGATTGACGGGTTCTGCAGCATTTTCTGGATGAGACTTCTATTGTTGCCCCCTGGTTTGGTGCTCGATAGTTTTGAGAGTGCGTCAGCTCGGGCATTCTGTTCTCGAGGTATGTGACGGACCTCATATTCTCCGAGTTATCCGAGCTGTTCCCTGGTTTTGTCCAAGTATTTTTTCATGGTAGGATCTTTGGCTTGGTAGCTTCCTGCTATTTGTGAAGTAATTACTTGTGAATCGCTGAAGGTGGTAAGCTTTTGAGCTCCCACCTCCCTGGCTAGCTTTAAACTAGCTAGTAGTGCCTCATATTCCGCTTGGTTGTTTGAGGCAGGGAACCCGAATTTGAGGGAGAGTTCAATTTGAGTCCCTTGGTTGCTTTCAATTATCACACCCGCGCCACTTTCATTTTTATTTGAGGAACCATCCACATAGAGGTTCCATTCTTGGGGATTCCTGGGGCGTCTGTAAATTCTGCAACGAAGTCGGCCAAGTATTGTGATTTAATGGCTGTCCGAGCTTTATATTGAAGGTCGAATTCAAACAGCTCGACGGCCCATTGCAAGATTCTACCTGCTAGGTCTTTTTTCTGCAAAATCCCTCTTATGGGCTGGTTGGTCCAAACCCTAATGGTGTGAGCTTGGAAGTATGGAAGAAGTCGTCGAGATGTTAGTACCAGAGCGTAGGCGAATTTTTCTATTTTTTGGTAGTTCAGCTCGGATCCTTGTAATGCTTTACTGATGAAGTATACGGGTTGTTGCCCACTGTTGTCTTCTCGGACTAGTGCTGAGGCTATTGCCCGACATCCTACCGTGAGGTACAATATGAGTGGTTCTCCTTCCCGTGGTTGAGTTAGGATAGGTGGTTGTCCCAGGAATCTCTTGAAATCCTGGAGGCTTGCTCGCACTCCGTTGTCCACTCAAACTTTTTTTCCTTTCCTTAGAGTGGCGTAGAAGGGGAGAGATCTTATTGCCGATCCAGCTAGAAATCTGGACAAGGCTGCCAACCTCCCGTTGAGTTGTTGTACCTCTTTGGCACAAGTCGGGCTCTTCATGTCGAGTATGGCCCGGCATTTATCCGGATTTGCCTCGATTCCTCTTTGTGTGAGCATAAAACCCAAGAATTTTCCAGCTTCTACTGCAAAGGTGCATTTTGCAGGATTGAGTCGCATGTCATGCCTTCTTATAGTGTCGAACACTTGGGCTAGGTCAGACAATAATGTCTCTTCACTTTGTGTCTTTATCAACATATCGTCCACATAGACTTCCATGATTTTTCCGATATGATCCGAAAAGACTTTGTTCATTAATCTTTGATAAGTAGCTCCCGCATTTTTAAGACCAAAAGGCACTATGATGTAGCAGTAATTTGCCTTTGGTGTTAGGAATGAGGTTTTTTCTTGGTCGGTGATGAGCGGATATTTTATACGCTTTTTGGGGGTAATTTCATATAGTTTTTAGTATGTTCTAAGTAGTTTTTAGTATACTTTTATTAGTTTTTAGGCAAAATTTATATTTCTAGACTTTACTATGACTTTGTGTGTTTTTCTATGATTTCAGGAAATTTCTGGCTGAAATTGAGGGACCTGAGCAAAAATCTGATTCAGAGGCTGACAAAGGACTGCTGATGCTGTTGGATTCTAACCTCCCTGCACTCGAAATGGATTTTCTGGAGCTACAGAAGTTCGAATGGCGTGCTCTTAATTGCGTTGGAAAGTAGACATCTAGGGCTTTCCAGAAATATATAATAGTCCATACTTTTTCCAAGTTTAGATGATGCAAACTGGCGTTCAACGCCAGCTTTCTGCCCAATTCTGGCGTCAAACGCCAGAAACAGGTTATAAGTTGGAGTTAAACGCCCAAATGGATTACAATCTGACGTTTAACTCCAGAAACAGCCTAGGAACGTGTAAAGCATAAGTCTCAGCCCCAGCACACACCAAGTGGGCCACAGAAGTGGATTTCTGCATTACCTATTGTAGTTTACTCATTTTCTGTAAACCTAGGTTACTAGTTTAGTATTTAAATAACTTTTAGAGTTTTATTTTGTATCTCATGACATTTTAGATCTGAACTTTATATCTTTGATGGCATGAGTCTCTAAACTCCATTGTTGGGGGTGAGGAGCTCTGTTGTGTCTCGATGAATTAATGTAATTATTTCTGTTTTCTATTCAAACACGCTTGTTTCTATCTAAGATATTCATTCGCACTTCAATGTGATGGATGTGATGATCCGTGACACTCATCACCATTCTCAACCTATGAACGCGTGCCTGACAACCACCTCTGTTCTACCTTCGATTGAATGAGCATCTCTTGGATTCCTTAATCAGAATCTTCTTGGTATAAGCTAGAATCCATTGGCAGCATCCTTGAGAATCCGAAAAGTATAAACCTTGTCTGTGGTATTCCGAGTAGGATTCAAGGATTGGATGACTGTGACGAGCTTCAAACTCGCGAGTGTTGGGCGCAGTGACAGACGCAAAAGGATCAATGGATCCTATTCCGATATGATCGAGAACCGACAGATGATTAGTCGTGCTGTGACAGAGCACCTGGACCATTTTCACTGAGAGGATGGGAAGTAGCCATTGACAACAGTGACGCCCTACATACAGCTTGCCATGGAAGGAGCCTTGCATGTTTGAAAGTAAGAAAGCAGTATGTTGCAGAGATTCAGAAGACAAAGCATCTCCAGAACTCCAATATATTCTCCATTACTGCATAACAAATACTATTTAATCCATGCTTTTTATTTACTACCAATTAAAACTGAGATTTATTATTATCATGACTAAGAGTTACAAGATAACCATAGCTTGCTTCAAGCCAACAATCTCCGTGGGATTCGACCCTTACTCACGTAAGGTATTACTTGGACGACCTAGTGCACTTGCTGGTTAGTTATGCGGAATTACATAGTGTGAGTGTAATTTTCGTGCACCAAGTTTTTGGCGCCTTTGCCGGGGATTGTTCGAGTTTCGACAACTGACGGTTCATCTTGTTGCTTAGATTAGGAAAATTTTGTCTTTTGGGTCAGAGTCTTTTATTTTCTTTTCAAAAATTTTTCAAAAACATTATTTTTTGTTATTAATTTTTAGTTTTTCAGTGAGTTTAATGTCATATTTTAAGTTTGGTGTCAATTGCATGTTTTTATTTTCCTTTAAATTTTCAAAATTTATGTTTATTGTTCTTCTTTGATCTTCAAGTTGTTCTTGTTTAATCTTCTTGTTTGATCTTTAGTTTTTCTTGTTCTGTGTCTTTTCTTATTTTTCTTGTGCATTTTCAAATTATCAGTTTTCAAAAAAAAAAATTTCTATTTTATTAAATACCTTGTTAAAACACATTAAATTTATAGTTCAATTGGCTAGAGCGTTGACTTATGTTCTGGGTAATTGGCTATCTTCTTTTCAAAACTTTTTCAAAAATAATTTTTCTTTGAATAAATCCTGTGCCAAACTTTAAGTTTGGTGTTCTCTTGTTAACTTTTCTTTAGTTTTCGAAAAAAAAATTATTTTGGTTTTCTAAAAATTTTAAGTTTGGTGTTCCATCTTCATGTTTTTGTTGTTCTTGTGAGTCTTCAAAGTGTTCTTGAGTCTTCCTTATGTTTTGATCTTAAAATTTTTAAGTTTGGTATTCCTTGGTGTTTTCCCTCCAAAATTTTTCGAAAACAAGGAGTATTAGATCTAAAAATTTTAAGTTGTGTGTCTTTTGTGTGTTTTTCTCTTTCTTCATTAAATTCAAAAATATCTTTTCTCTTTATTTCAATTAATTTTCGAAATTTCCCTTTAAAAATTCAGTTTTTTATTTCAAAACTTTCTATTTTATCTTATCTTAGTCTTAAAAATTCAAAATTCAAATCTTTTTCGAAAATCATATTCAAAAATTTTCAAATCTTTTCAATCAATTAGTCAATTCAATATTCAGATTTCTTTTTATTTTCCTTTTCTTTTAATTTTCAAAATCTATATTTTATCTTTTAATTATATTACTTTATTTTATTTCATTTTTTTCGGTTATTTTTAATTGAATAAAATAAAAAAACATATTTTACCTGCAATTCACATCATCTCCCTTTCTCCATCATGGATCTAAGTGGAAATGAACAGTCCAGAAGGACTTTGGGGTCATATGCTAATCCCACTACTGCTGCATATGAGAATAGTATCTGTATACCTCCCATCAAAGCAGGCAGTTTTGAGCTAAATTCTCAGCCCATTGTCATGGTGCAGCAAAACTGCCAGTATTCTGGTCTTCCACAGGAAGAGCCTACTGAGATTCTGGCATAATTCTTGCAACTTGCTGACACAGTACGTGACAAGGAGGTAAGTCAGGATGTATACAGGCTGTTACTATTTCTATTTTCTGTAAAGGATCAGGCTAAAAGGTGGTTAAATAACCAGCCCACAGCAAGCATAAGGACTTGGAAACAGTTATCAGACAAATTCCTGAATCAATACTTCCCTCTAAAAAGGATGACACAGCTGAGGCTAGACATCCAAGGCTTTAAGCAAGAGGATGATGAATCCCTTTACAGTGCCTGGAAAAGGTATAGAGGGATGCTAAGGAAATACCCCTCTGAAATATTTTCAGAGTGGGTACAATTAGACATCTTTTACTATGGGCTTACAGAGAGAGCTCAGATGTCTCTAGACCACTCAGCTGGTGGATCTATACACATGAGAAAAACCATTGAAGAGGCTCAAGAGCTTATTGATGTAGTTGCTAGAAATCAGCATCTGTACTTAAGCAGTGGGTCCTCCATACAAGAAGAAACCAAAGCAGTATCTACTGAACTTGGCCCTCCAGAACAAGTTGTTGAACTCAATCAACAATTGTGTTTTCTAACAAAACAGTTAGCAGAATTCAAGGAGATGCTACAGGACACTAAAAATGCTAATAAAAATATGGAGGCACAATTGAATCAGACAAGACAACAATTATCAAGACAGATAACAGAAGAATGTCAGGCAGTTCAATTAAGAAGTGGAAAAATATTAAATACCTCACTTCAGAGCAGCAAAAAGCCAAGAGAAGAACAACTGACAGAGGATGAGCAAAATATCATCCAAAATCCCTCTGAGGACAGTAAGAGCCCAGAGAGGAATAACTCTGGCATTCAAACGCCAGAAAAGGATGCAGAATTGGCGTTAAACGCCCAACCCATGCACAGTTCTGGCATTCAAACGCCAGAAACAAGCAAGGAGTTGGCGTCAAATGCCCAATGGAAGCTTAGTTCTGGCGTTCAAAAGTCAGTAACAAGTAAGGAATTGGCGTTCAACTCCAATCCAACTTCCAACCCTGACGTTCAAATGCCAGTGAGGGATCAGACACACACAAGTGCTGATAACAACCCTTCTAGAAAGGCTTCCTTAACCACCTCTGTAGGAAATAAACCTGCAGCAACTAAAGTTGAGGAATACAAAGCCAGGATACCTTATCCTCAAAAACTCCGCAAAGAGGAGCAGGATAAGCAATTTGCTCGCTTTGCAGACTATCTCAGGACTCTTGAAATAAAGATTCTGTTTGCAGAGGCACTTGAGCAAATACCCTCTTATGCCAAGTTCATGAAAGAGATCTTGAGTCATAAGAAGGATTGGAGAGAAACTGAAAGAGTTCTCTTAACTGAAGAGTGCAGTGCAGTCATTCTAAAAAGCTTCCCAGAAAAGCTTAAAGATCCCAGGAGCTTTATGATACCATGCATATTAGAGGGTAATTGCACCAAGACAGCTTTATGTGATCTTGGGGCAAGTATCAACCTAATACCTGCATCCACTATCAGAAAGCTTGGTTTAACTGAAGAGGTCAAACCAACTCGGATATGTCTCCAACTTGCTGATGGCTCCATTAAATACCCATCAGGCGTGATTGAAGACATGATTGTCAGGGTTGGGCCATTCGCCTTTCCCACTGACTTTGTAGTTCTGGAGATGGAGGAGCACAAGAGTGCAACTCTCATTCTAGGAAGACCTTTCCTAGCAACTGGACGAACCCTCATTGACGTCCAAAAGGGGGAAGTGACCCTGAGAGTTAATGAGGATGAGTTCAAGCTGAATGCTATTGAGGCAATGAAGCATCCAGACACACCAAAAGACTGCATGAAAGTTGATCTTATTGACTCTTTAGTAGAGGAGATCAACATGGCTAAGAGTCTCGAATAAGAGCTGGAAGACATCTTTAAGGATGCTCAGCCTGATCTGGGGGATTTAGAAGAATTAAAAGAACCTCTGAAACTCCCTCAAGAAGAGGAGAAACCTCCTAAACTCGAGCTCAAGCCACTACCACCATCCTTGAAATATGCATTTCTGGGAGAAGGTGACGCTTTTCCAGTGATCATAAGCTCTACCTTAAATCCACAGGAAGAGGAAGCACTACTTCAAGTGCTAAGGGCACACAAGACAGCTCTTGGGTGGTCCATAAGTGACCTTAAGGGCATTAGCCTAGCCAGATGCATGCACAAGATCCTATTGGAGGATGATGCCAAGCTAGTGGTTCAACCACAGAGGCGGCTAAATCCAGCCATGAAGGAAGTGGTGCAGAAATAGGTCACTAAGTTACTGGAGGCTGGGATTATTTATCCTATCTCTGACAGCCCCTGGGTACGCCCTGTTCAGGTTGTTCCCAAGAAGGGAGGCATGACAGTGGTTCATAATGAAAGAAATGAACTGGTTCCTACAAGAACAGTTACAGGGTGGCGTATGTGTATTGATTACAGAAGGCTCAATACCGCCACCAGGAAGGATCATTTTTCTTTGCCATTCATAGACCAGATGCTAGAGAGACTAGCAAGTCATGATTATTACTGCTTCTTGGATGGCTATTTAGGCTACAACCAAATTGCAGTAGATCCCCAAGATCAAGAGAAAACAGCATTCACGTGTCCATCTGGGGTGTTTGCTTACAGAAGGATGCCATTTGGGCTGTGTAATGCACCGACAACCTTTCAGAGATGCATGCTCTCTATTTTCTCTGATATGGTAGAAAAATTTCTGGAAGTCTTCATGGATGACTTCTCAGTATATGGAGACTCATTCAGCTCCTGTCTTGATCATCTGAAGCTTGTTCTAAAAAGATGCCAAGAGACCAACCTAGTTTTAAACTGGGAAAAATGCCATTTTATGGTGACTGAAGGGATTGTCCTTGGGCATAAAATTTCAAACAAGGGAATAGAGGTGGATCAAGCTAAAGTGGAAGTAATTAAAAAATTACCACCACCTGCCAATGTTAAGGCAATCAGAAGCTTTCTGGGGCATGCAGGATTCTATAGGAGGTTTATAAAGGATTTTTGAAAAATTGCAAAACCCCTGAGCAATCTGCTAGCTGCTGACACACCATTTGTGTTTGACACAGAGTGTCTGCGGGTGTTTGAAACCCTGAAAGCTAGGCTGGTCACAGCACCAGTTATTTCTGCACCAGACTGGACATTACCATTCGAACTAATGTGTGATGCCAGTGACCATGCCATTGGAGCAGTACTGGGGCAGAGGCATGACAAGCTTCTGCATGTCATTTATTATGCTAGCCGCGTTTCAAATGATGCCCAGAAAAATTACACAACCACAGAAAAAGAATTACTTGCAGTGGTCTATGCCATTGACAAGTTTAGATCATACTTAGTAAGATCCAAAGTGATTGTGTATACTGACCATGCTTCTCTTAAATATCTACTTACAAAGCAGGATTCAAAACCCAGACTCATAAGATGGGTGTTGCTTCTGCAAGAGTTTGATATAGAAATAAGAGACAGAAAAGGGATAGAAAACCAAGTGGCTGATCATCTGTCCCGAATAGAACCAGTAGAAGGGTTGTCCTTTCCCTCTACTGAGATCTCTGAAACTTTTTCGGATGAGCATTTGTTCACCATTCAGGAAACACCATGGTTTGCAGACATTGCAAACTATAAACCTGCAAGGTTCATACCCAAAGAGTACAGCAGGCAACAAAAGAAAAAATTAATTACTGATGCAAAGTACTACTTGTGGGATGAACCTTATCTCTTTAAGAGATGTGCAGACGGAATAATCCGTAGGTGTGTGCCTAGAGAAGAAGCACAGAAGATCTTATGGCACTGCCATGGATCACAATATGGAGGTCACTTCGGAGGTGAGCGAACAGCCACCAAGGTCCTCCAATGTGGCTTCTATTAGCCTACCCTCTATAGAGACTCCCGAGAGTTTGTGCGTAACTGTGACAATTGCCAGAGAGCTGGTAATCTACCTCATGGTTACACCATGCCTCAACAAGCAATCTTGGAGATTGAGTTGTTTGATGTATGGGGCATTGACTTTATGGGACCTTTCCCACCTTCATACTCAAACACTTATATTCTGGTGGCAGTCGACTATGTATCCAAATGGGCAGTCGACTAATGATACTAGGACGGTGCTGAAGTTCCTCCAGAAATATATTTTCAGCCAGTTTGGGGTCCCTAGAACATTAATTAGTGATGGGGGCACACACTTCTGCAACAAACAGCTCTCATCCGCTATGGCTCGGTATGGAATTAGCCACAGGGTGGCAACTCCATATCATCCACAGACAAATGGACAAGCTGAAGTCTCGAATAGAGAACTAAAAAGAATCCTAGAACAGACAGTAAATACCCGTAGAAAGGATTGGGCGAGAAGCTTGGATGATGCTCTGTGGGCTTACAGAACAGCATTCAAGACTCCTATAGGTACCTCTCTATACCACCTTGTGTATGGTAAGGCCTGTCACCTGCCCGTGGAACTGGAGCATAAAGCCTACTGGGCAACCAGATTCCTAAACTTTGATGCCAATTTAGCTGGAGAAAAAAGATTGCTCCAGCTGAATGAGCTAGAGAAATTCAGACTCACTGCTTTCGAAAATGCCAAGATTTACAAAGAGAAAGCAAAAATGTGGCATGACAGAAAGCTGTCATCTAGAGTCTTTGAACCAGGACAGAAGGTTCTGCTGTTTAACTCTAGGCTCAGGCTATTCGCCGGGAAACTGAAATCCCGGTGGAGGGGACGATATGTGATTACAAGCGTGTCACCATATGGCTATGTAGAGCTTCAAGACATTGATTCTGATAATAAGTTCATTGTTGATGGACAGAGAATCAAGCATTATCTTGAAGGCAATGTTGAGCAAGAGTGCTCAAGGTTGAGGCTAGATTAAAAGCTCAGCAAGGTCCAGCTAATGACAACAAAGAAGCGCTTGCTGGGAGGCAACCCAGCCATTAGCAGAACTTTTTCTGTTACTTTATTTTATTCTTCATTTTATTTATTTTTATTTCTTTTTAAAGGTTCAATACTCATCATCTTCAAGGTAAAAGATCAATTGCATAGGTTCACAGGGTTACAGAAGGATTTAGAGCACAAAATAGGAAAAAGGAGCTCACTGGCAAGAAAATGCCAGTAAGAAGTACAATTGGGTGTTAAACACCCAAAAGAAGCATCTATTGGGAGTTTAACGCCAGTAATAATACCTTTCTGGGCGTTAAACGCCAGAATGTGTGCCATTCTGGGCATTTAACGCCAAACTCACAACATCCTGGGCGTTTAGAAAAACGCCCAGTGATAAAGGATTTCTGGCATTTAACGCCAGCCAGATGCTACAGCTGGGCGTTAAACGCCAAGGAGAAGCTACAAATGGGCGTTAAATGCCCAAAACATGCAGCAGTTGGGCGTTTAACGCCAGGATTGTGGGGAGAAGGTAATTTTGTTTTCACTTCAAATTTTTTCCATTTTTCATGTTTCAATTCATGATTTCTTGCATAAACATGTTACAAATTCTCATCTTTCAACTTCAAAAAAAAAAATCTTAATCCTAAAAATATTTCTTCATTCTTCTTCAATCTCTTTTCAAATCTTTTTCAAAACTCATCTATCTTTTTGAATTCTTTTCAAATCTTTTTAATTTCTTCTCAAATCTTTTTCAAACTCATCATATTATTTTCTTTTAAATTCAAAGTTATCTTTTTCAAAATCTCATCATATCCTTTGAATTTTCAAAATTGCCTCTCCTTCTATTCCTCTCCTTTCCTTTCTTTGGCTTGAGGACAAGCAAACCTCTAAGTTTGGTGTGTTTTTCCATGATCACTGAGCTAAAACTCATCAAGATCATGGCACCTAAGGGAAAACAAACCACCTCAAGAGGCAAGAAAGAGAATATTCCAAACCCACTTTGGAATCAAGAGAAGTTCTTAACCAAAGAACATGCAGACCATTACCACAAAATAATGGGTCTGAGATCAGTGATCCCGGAAGTTAAATTCGATATGAAAGAAGACGAATATCCAGAGATACAGGAGCTGAAGCGCCAGACGTCTCTTGAAGGACCGGACACCCCACAAGTTGAAGGAGCACTCATCATCTCCCAAACTAAAGGTTGTTGAGTCCTAATCTTAACCTTAAATCTGTGATAACTTTTATTTTTAGGAACCTATCTGATTATTAGTAATTAGGATCTTTATTTCTATCTCTAAATAAGTTATAATTTATTCTTCTCATCATCATTAAACATGAATAAAATAGTAGATTTCTAGAATAGAGGAGGCAATTTATTTCGAATTATTAATATGGAAAATTCAATTATTTTGATGTGGTGACAATACTTTTTGTTTTCTGAATGAATGCTTGAATAGTGCATATGTCTTTTGAATTTGTTGTTTATGAATGTTAAATATGTTGGCTCTTGAAGAATGATGAAAAAGGAAAAATGTTGTTTGATGATCTGAAAAATCATAAAATTGATTCTTGAAGTAAGAAAAAGCAGTGAACACAAAAGCTTTAAAAAAAAGAGAAAAAAAGAAGAAAAAGAAAAAAACAAGCAGAAAAAGCCAATAGCCCTTAAAACCAAAAGGCAAGGGTAAAAAGGATCCAAGACTTTGAGCATCAGTGGATAGGAGGGCCAAAGGAATAAAATCCTGGCCTAAGCGGCTAAATCAAGCTGTCCCTAACCATGTGCTTGTGGCATGCAGGTCCAAGTGAAAAGCTTGAGACTGAGTGGTTAAAGACGTGATCCAAAGCAAAAGAGTATACTTAAGAATTTTGGACACCTCTAATTGGGGACTTTAGCAAAGCTGAGTCACAATTTGAAAAGGTTCACCTAGTTATGTGTCTGTGGCATTTATGTATCTGGTGGTAATACTGGAAAACAAAGTGCTTAGGGCCATGGCCAAGACTCATGAAGTAACTGTGTTCAAGAATCAACATACTAAACTAGGAGAATCAATAACACTATCTGAATTATGAGTTCCTATGGATGCCAATCATTCTAACTTCAAAGGATAAAGTGAGATGCCAAAACTGTTCAGAAGCAAAAAGCTAGTAGTCCCGCTCATCCAATTAGAATTTGAGCTTCATGTAAAACTTTGAAATGTTATTACCTCTTGATTTCTTTTTATCCTATTTTATTTGTCTAGTTGCTTGGGGACAAGCAACAGTTTAAGTTTGGTGTTGTGATGAGCGGATATTTTATACGCTTTTTGGGGGTAATTTCATATAGTTTTTAGTATGTTCTAAGTAGTTTTTAGTATACTTTTATTAGTTTTTAGGAAAAATTCATATTTCTGGACTTTACTATGAGTTTGTATATTTTTCTATGATTTCAGGTAATTTCTAGTTGAAATTGAGGGACCTGAGCAAAAATTTGATTCAGAGGCTGACAAAGGACTGCTGATGCTGTTGGATTCTGACATCCCTACACTCGAAATAGATTTTCTAGAGCTACAGAAGTTCAAATGGCGCGCTCTCCATTGCGTTGGAAAGTAGACATCCAGGGCTTTCCAGCAATATATAATAGTTCATACCTTTTCAAAGTTTAGATGACGCAAACTGGCGTTCAACGCCAGCTCTCTGCCCAATGCTGGCGTCAAAAGCCAAAAACAGGTTACAAGTTGGAGTTAAACGCCCAAAATGGATTACAATCTGGCGTTTAACTCCAGAAACAGCCTAGGAACGTGTAAATCATAAGTCTCAGCCCCAGCACACACCAAGTGGGCCCCAGAAGTGGATTTCTGCATTACCTATTGTAGTTTACTCATTTTCTGTAAACCTAGGTTACTAGTTTAGTATTTAAACAACTTTTAGAGATTTATTTTGTATCTCATGACATTTTAGATCTGAACTTTGTATCTTTGACGGCATGAGTCTCTAAACTCCATTGTTGGGGGTGAGGAGCTCTGTTGTGTCTCGATGAATTAATGCAATTATTTCTGTTTTCTATTCAAACACGCTTGTTTCTATCTAAGATGTTTATTCGCACTTCAATGTGATGGATGTGATGATTCGTGACACTCATCACCATTCTCAACCTATGAACGCGTGCCTGACAACCACCTCCGTTCTACCTTCGATTGAATGAGCATCTCTTGGATTCCTTAATCAGAATTTTCGTGGTATAAGCTAGAATCCATTGGCAGCATCCTTGAGAATTTGGAAAGTCTAAACCTTGTCTGTGGTATTCCGAGTAGGATTCAAGGATTGGATGACTGTGATGAGCTTCAAACTCGCGAGTGTTGGGCGCAGTGACAGACGCAAAAGGATCAATGGATCCTATTCCGACATGATCGAGAACCGACAGATGATTAGCCGTGCTGTGTCAGAGCACCTGGACCATTTTTACTGAGAGGATGGGAAGTAGCCATTGACAACGGTGATACCCTACATACAGCTTGCCATGGAAGGAGCCTTGCATGTTTGAAAGTAAAGAAGCAGTATGTTGCAGAGATTCAGAAGACAAAGCATCTCCAGAACTCCAACATATTCTCCATTACTGCATAACAAGTACTATTTAATCCATGCTTTTTATTTACTACCAATTAAAATTGAGATTTATTATTATCCTGACTAAGAGTTACAAGATAACCATAGCTTGTTTCAAGCCAACAATCTCCGTGGGATTAGACCCTTACTCACGTAAGGTATTACTTGGATGACCCAGTGTACTTGCTGGTTAGTTGTGCGGAATTACATAGTGTGAGTGTAATTTTCGTGCACCTGTCGGGTGGATGCATTGGGATTTGATTGTATCCCGAATATGCGTCCATAAACGAGAGGTATTTTTATCCGGAGGAGGCATCCACCAGGGCGTCGATACTTGGGAGTGGATAAGGATCTTTTGGGCAGGCTTTGTCGAGATCCGTGTAGTCGGTGCACATTCGCCACTTCCCATTTGATTTTTTCACCAAGACGACGTTAGCTAGCCATAGTGGGTACTTGACTTCTCTTATGAATCCAGCCTCCAATAGAGCTTGTACCTGCTCTTCCACGGCTTGGGATCGTTCTGGCCCAAGCTTTCTTCGTCTCTGTTGTACTGGTCGAGATCCTGGGTTGACCGCCAACTTGTGGCTCATTAGTTTGAAGATCATGAAGAACACTATGAATGCATGAAATTTTTCGAAAAATGCAAGTAAAATTTTTAAAACATGCAATTGACACCAAACTTAAAAATTGATTCAAGACTCAAACAAGAAACACAAAATATTTTTTATTTTTATGATTTTATTAATTTTTTTGGATTTTTATTATATTTTTCGAAAATAAAGTTTGGAAAAACGAAAAAGAAAAGAAAAATTTTGAAAAAGATTTTTGAAAAGAAAATTACCTAATCTGAGCAACAAGATGAACCGTCAGTTGTCCATACTCGAACAATCCCCGGCAACGGCACCAAAAACATGGTGGACGAAATTGTGATCCTCAAAGTTGGTCTCTTTGTATTTCTATGAAATTTAAATATTGGCTCTATCAAAAATACCCCAAAGAGATCATGGTATGATGAATTGGGATCTTAATAATCCCTGGTAATGGCACCAACAGCTTAGTGTTGTTGTTGGACCAAAAGAGTTACAGGCACTGTTAGAGAATCCCACAACTCCGTTCAACTAACCAGCAAGTGCACTGGATCGTCCAAGTAATACCTTATGTGAGTAAGGGTCGATCCCACGGAGATTGTTGGTATAAAGCAAGCTATGGTCACCTTGTAAATCTCAGTTAGGCAGATTAAATTGGTTTATGATAAGTTTGAAAATAAATAATAAACAGAAAATAAAATAAGATAGAAATACTTATGTAAATCAATAGTGGGAATTTCAGATAGGCGTATGGATATGCTGTGCTCCTCTTGAATCACTACTTTCTTATTACATTCATCCAATCCTTCTTACTCCTTTCCATGGCAAGCTGTATGTAGGGCGTCACCGTCGTCAATGGCTACTTTTCATCCTCTCGGGAAAATGGTCCTATGCGCTGTCACTGCATGGCTAATCGTCTGGAGGCATCACCCTTATCGATGGCTACATCCCATCCTCTCAGTGAAAATGGTCCTATGCTCTGTCACAGCACGGCTAATCATCTGTCGGTTCTCAATCAGGTTGGAATAGAATCCCTTTATTCTTTTGCGTCTGTCACTAACGCCCAGCCTTCAGGAGTTTGAAGCTCATCACAGTCATTCAATACTGGAATCTTACTCGGAATACCACAGACAAGGTTAGACTTTCCAGATTCCCGGAATCCTACTCGGAATACCACAGACAAGGTTAAACTTTCCAGATTCCCATGAATGCTGCCATCTATCTATTAGACTTTCCGGATCCCCATGAATGCCGCCATCTATCTAGCTTATACCACGAAGATTCTGTTGGGGAATCTAAGAGATTTGCGCCCGGCCTAAGGTAGAACGGAAGTGTTTGTCAGTCACGCGCGTTCATAGGTGAGAATGATGATGAGTGTCACGGATCATCACATTCATCAAAGTGTTGTGCAACGTATATCTTGGAATAAGAATAAAAGAGAATTGAATGGAAAATAATAGTAATTGTATTGAAACTTGAGGTACAGCAGGGCTCCACACCCTTAATCTATGGTGTGTAGAAACTCCACCGTTGAAAATACATAAGTGAAAGGTTCAGGCATGGCCGAATGGCCAGCCCCCATGAAGGTGATCAAAAGACCGAATGGTCAAAAGATCTCTAATACACTAGTAAAAAGTTCTATTTATAATAAACTAGCTACTAGGGTTTACAGGAGTAAGTAATTGATGCATAAATCCACTTCCGGGGCCCACTTGGTGTATGCTTGGGCTGAGCTTGATCTATCCACAAGCTGAGACTTTTATTGGAGTTGAACTCCAAGTTATAGCATGTTTCTGGCATTCAACTCCGGGTTGTGACGTGTTTCTGACGTTTCACTCCAGACAGCAACATGTACTTGGCGTTGAGCGCCACTTTACGTCGTCAATTCCCGAATAAAGTATCGATTATTATATATTTCTGGAAATCTCTAGATGTCTACTTTCCAACGCCGTTAAGAGAGCACCATTTGGAGCTTTGTAGCTCCAGAAAATCCGTTTCGAGTGTAGGGAGGTCAGATTCCAACAGCATCAGCAGTCCTTTTGTCAGCCTTTTTCAGAGTTTTGCTCAAGTCCCTCAATTTCAGCCAGAAATTACCTGAAATCACAGAAAAACACACAAACTCATAGTAAAGTCTAGAAATGTGAATTTAACATAAAAACTAATGACAACATCCCTAAAAGTAGCTTGAACTTACTAAAAACTACCTAAAAACAATGCCAAAAAGCGTATAAATTATCCGCTCATCACAACACCAAACTTAAATTGTTGCTTGTCCCCAAGCAACTGAAAATCAAATAGGATAAAAAGAAGAGAATATACTATAAATTCCAAAATATCAATGAATATTAATTCTAATTAGATGAGCGGGACTTGTACCTTTTTGCTTCTGAACAGTTTTGGCATCTCACTTTTTCCTTTGAAGTTCAGAATGATTGGCTTCTCTAGGAACTTAGAATTTCGGATAGTGTTATTGACTTTCCTAGTTAAGTATGTTGATTCTTGAACACAGCTACTTATGAGTCTTGGCCGTGGCCCTAAGCACCTTGTTTTCCAGTATTACCACCGGATACATAAATGCCATAGACACATGACTGGGTGAACCTTTTTCAGATTGTGACTCAGCTTTGCTAGAGTCCTCAGTTAGAGGTGTCCAGAGCTCTTAAGCACACTCTTTTGCTTTGGATCACGACTTTAACCACTAAGTCTCAAGCTTTTCACTTGGACCTGCATGCCCCAAGCACATGGTTAGGGACAGCTTGATTTAGCAGCTTAGGCCTGGATTTTATTTCCTTGGGCCCTCCTATCCATTGATGCTCAAAGCCTTGGATCCTTTTTACCCTTGCCTTTTGGTTTTAAGGGCTATTGGCTTTTTCTGCTTGCTTTTTCTTTTTCTTTTTATTTTTTTCGCCATTTTTTTTCGCAAGCTTTTTACTTTTCACTGCTTTTTCTTGCTTCAAGAATCAATTTTCATGATTTTTCAGATTGTCAATAATATTTCTCCTTGTTCATTATTCTTTCAAGAGCTAACAGTTTTAACATTCATATACAACAAGATAAAAAATATGCACTGTTTAAGCATTCATTCAGAAAACAAAAAGTATTGTCACCACATCAATATAATTAAATTAAATTCAAGGACAATTTTCAAAATTTATGTACTTCTTGTTCTTTTGAATTAAAAACATTTTTCATTTAAGAGAGGTGAAGAATTAATGAAATTATTCATAACTTTAAGACATAGTTACTAAACACTAATGATCATGAAGTAGTGACACAAAACATAAATGAACACAACATAAAAACCGAAAAGCAGAAAGAAATAAGAACAAGGAATGAATCCACCTTAGTGGCGTCTTCTTCTTGAAGGACCAACAATGTCCTTAAGCTCTTCTATGTCCCTTCCTTGCCTTTGTTGCTCCTCCCTCATTGCTCTTTGATCTTCTCTTATTTCATGGAGAATGATGGAGTGCTCTTGATGCTCCACCCTTAATTGTTCCACATTGTAGCTCAAATCTTCTAAGGAAGTGTGGAGTTATTCGCAATAGTTGTTGGGAGGAAAGTGCATCCCTTGAGGCATCTCAGGGATTTCTTGATGATGAGCTTCCTCATGCATCTCTTGAGATCCGTGGAGGGTCTCTCTTGCTTGCTCCATCCTCTTCTTGGTAATGGGCTTATCCTCCTTAATGGAGATGTCTCCTTCTATGATAACTCCAGCTGAGTAACATAGATGACAAATAAGGTGAGGAAAAGCTAGCATTGCCATGGTGGAGGGCTTATCGGCTATTTTGTAGATTTCATGGGAGATGACTTCATGAACTTCTACTTCCTCTCCAATCATGATGCTATGAATCATGATGGC
>NC_029775.3:95174280-95174596 GCF_000817695.3 Arachis duranensis | reverse complement strand
GAAGAGTGGATGGATGTGAGTGGTGAAGGGGGTGATTGGGAAGAGAGATTGAAGTTGTTGGGAAGTGTGACATGGGGAAGATTGTTATAGGATTAGGAGGTAAGGTGAGAATATGTTAGGTAGGGATCCTGTGGGGTCCACAGATCCTGAGATGATCCTGTTGGGTCCACAGATCCTGAGGTGTCAAGGAATTACATCCCTGCACCAAATAGGCATGTAAAATGCCTTTGCATACCATTCTGGCTAAATGCCGAGGTGATGCACGTTCTGGGCGTTCAACGCCCATATGTAGCATGTTTCTGGCGTTGAATGCCAG
>NC_029775.3:95173851-95174114 GCF_000817695.3 Arachis duranensis | reverse complement strand
CCAGCCAGATGCTTCTTACTGGCGTTGAACGCCAGTCTGTCCTTCCTCCAGGGTGTGATTTTTCTTCTGCTGTTTTTGATTTTGTTTTTAATTTTTATATTTTTTGTGACTCCACATGATCATGTACCTAATAAAACACAAAATAACAATAAAATAAAATAAAATAAAAATTAAATAAATAAAATTGGGTTGCCTCCCAACAAGCGCTTCTTTAATGTCAATAGCTTGACAGTGGCTCTCATGGAGCCACAAGGTGATCAGGT
>NC_029775.3:95172847-95173828 GCF_000817695.3 Arachis duranensis | reverse complement strand
GATTATGAAATCAGCAGGGATGTAAAGGCCTTCAACCTTTACTAACACGTCCTCTACTACTCCATAAGCTTGTCTTAATGACTTGTCTGCCAATTGTAATGAAAACAAGGCAAGTTGTACCTCAATGATCCCCAACTTCTCCATTACAGAGAGTGGCATAAGATTTATCCCTGACCCCAGATCACATAGAGCTTTTTCAAAGGTCATAGTGCCTATGGTACAAGGTATTAAGAACTTGCCAGGATCTTGTCTCTTTTGAGGTAAAATTTTCTGAATCCAGGTGTCCAGTTCACTAATGAGCAAGGGAGGTTCACTTTCCCAAGTCTCATTACCAAACAACTTGGCATTCAGCTTCATGATAGCTCTTAAATATTGAGCAACTTGCTCTCCATTCACATCTTCATCCTCTTCAGAGGAAGAATAGTCTTCAGAGCTCATGAATGGCAGAAGGAGATTTAATGGAATCTCTATAGTCTCTATATGAGCCTCAGGTTCCTTTGGATCCTTAATAGGAAACTCCATCTTGCTTGAGAGACGTCCCAGGAGGTCTTTCTCACTAGGATTTTCGTCCTCCTCCTCCCTTGTGCATTCGAACATATTGATTACATCAATGGCCTTGCACTCTCCTTTTGGATTCTCTTCTGTATTGCTTGGGAGAATACTGGGAGGAGTTTCAATAACTTTCTTACTCAGCTGGCCCACTTGTGCCTCCAGATTTCTGATGGAGGATCTTGTTTCACTCATGAAACTGAAAGTGGCCTTTGACAGATCAGAGACTAGATTGGCTAAATTAGAAGTGTTTTGTTCAAAATTCTCTGTCTGTTGCTGAGAAGATGGTGGAAAAGGCTTGCTATTGCTCAGCCTATTGCGTCCACCATTGTTAAAGCCTTGTTGAGGCTTTTGTTGATCCTTCCATGAGAAATTTGGATGATTTTTCCATGATGAATTATAGGTGTTTCCATAAGGTTCACCCATGTAATT
>NC_029775.3:95171963-95172730 GCF_000817695.3 Arachis duranensis | reverse complement strand
CCATTCAGATTTTGAGAGATCATGTTGACTTGCTGAGTCAACACTTTGTTCTGAGCCAATATGGCATTCAGAGCATCAATCTCAAGAACTCCCTTCCCTTGAGGCTTCCCATTATTAATGAAATTCCTCTCAGAAGTGTACATGAATTGGTTATTTGCAACCATGTCAATAAGGTCTTGAGCTTCTGCAGGTGTTTTCTTTAGGTGAATGGATCCACCTGAAGAATGGTCCAATGACATTTTCAAAAATTCAGATAGACCATAATAGAATATATCTAATATGGTCCATTCTGAAAACATGTCAGATGGACACCTTTTGGTCAGCTACTTATATCTTTCCCAAGCTTCATAAAGGGATTCACCATCTTTTTGTTTGAAGGTTTGAACATCCACTCTCAGCTTGCTCAGCTTTTGAGGAGGAAAGAATTTATCCAAGAAGGCTAGGCTTAAGCTCAAAATTATTGGCTCCAATGGCAGGAATGGAGATGCTTCTTCCATCAAATTTGGATGTTGGTTTGGTAAAGTCACCAAGCATCCTTCTTGCATTATCATTATTGGGTTCGGCTGCCATCTCCTTCTCTTGTTCGAAAATTTCTGAAAGGTTACTTCTGGATTGTTGTAATTTAGCTTCTCTTAGTTTCCTCTTCAAAGTCATTTCAGGTTCAGGATCAGCTTCAACAAGAGTGCTTTTGTCCTTGTTCCTGCTCATATGAAAGAGAAGAAAATAAGAAAAGAAGAGGAATCCTCTATGTCACAGTATAGAGATTC
>NC_029775.3:95169914-95171788 GCF_000817695.3 Arachis duranensis | reverse complement strand
TTTCAAAAATAATTTTGAAAAAGAGGTTAGTATTTTTGAAAATTAAAGATAAGATAAGATTAAAATTAAAATTTAAAACAATTAAAAAGAATTTTTGAAAAAGAGAGAGGTATTTTTGAAAATTGAAGAGGGAAAAGTAGTTAGGTGGTTTTGAAAAAGATAAGAAACAAACAAAATGTCAAATAGTTAGTTGAGAAAGATATTAAAATCAAATTTGAAAAGATTAGAAGATAAGAAGTTGGATAAGATATTTTGAAACCCAATTTTTGAAAAAGATAAAATTTTGAAAAAGATAAGATAAAAGATAAAATAAGAAGATAAGATAAGATATGTTTGAAAAAGTTTTAATTTTTAAAATTACTTAACTAACAAGAAACTAAAAGATATGATTCTAGAACTTAAAGATTGAACCTTTCTTTACAAGAAAGTAACAAACTTCAAATTTTTGAATCAATCACATTAATTGTTAGTGTAATTTCGCAAATATGATATAAAGATAAGAAAAATATTTTGAAAATATTTTGAAAAAGATTTTGAAAAGATAAGATTTTTAAAATTTGAAAATTTGATTTGACTTGTAAGAAACAACTAATTTTGAAATTTTTTTTGACTAAGTCAACTTCAAATTTTCGAAATTTTGAGAGAAAAAAGGAAAATATATTTTTTTGATTTTTGAATTTTTAATTATGAGAGAGAAAAACACAAACATGACCCCAAAACATGAAAATTTTGGATCAAAACACTTAATGCATGCAAGAACACTATGAATGTCAAGATGAACACCAAGAACATTTTGAAGATCATGATGAACATCAAGAACATATTTTTGAAAAAATTTTTGATGCAAAGAAAACATGTAAGATACCAAACTTAGAAATCTTTAATGCATGGACTCTATGAATGCAAAAATACATATGAAAAACAACAAACAACACAAAACAAGAAAACATCAAGATCAAACAAGAAGACTTATCAAGAACAACTTGAAGATCATGAAGAATACTATGAATGCATGAAATTTTTCAAAAAATGCAAGTAAAATTTTTAAAACATGCAATTGACACCAAACTTAAAAATTGATTCAAGACTCAAACAAGAAACACAAAATATTTTTGATTTTTATGATTTTATTAATTTTTTTTGGATTTTTATTATATTTTTCGAAAATAAAGTTTGGAAAAACAAAAAAGAAAAGAAAAATTTTGAAAAAGATTTTCGAAAAGAAAATTACCTAATCTGAGCAACAAGATGAACCGTCAGTTGTCCATACTCGAACAATCCCCGGCAACGGCACCAAAAACTTGGTGGACGAAATTGTGATCCTCAAAGTTGGTCTCTTTGTATTTCTATGAAATTTAAATATTGGCTCTATCAAAAATACCCCAAAGAGATCATAGTATGATGAATTGGGATCTTAATAATCCCTGGTAATGGCACCAACAACTTAGTGTTGTTGTTGGACCAAAAGAGTTACAGGCACTGTTAGAGAATCTCACAACTCCGTTCAACTAACCAGCAAGTGCACTGGGTCGTCCAAGTAATACCTTACGTGAGTAAGGGTCGATCCCACGGTGATTGTTGGTATGAAGCAAGCTATGGTCACCTTGTAAATCTCAGTTAGGCAGATTAAATTGGTTTATGATAAGTTCGAAAATTAATAATAAACAGAAAATAAAATAGGATAGAAATACTTATGTAAGTCAATAGTGGGAATTTCAGATAGGCGTATGGATATGCTGTGCTCCTCTTGAATCTCTACTTTCTTATTACATTCATCCAATCCTTCTTACTCCTTTCCATGGCAAGCTGTATGTAGGGCGTCACCGTCGTCAATGGCTACTTTTCATCCTCTCGGGAAAATGGTCCTATGCGCC
>NC_029775.3:95157316-95169691 GCF_000817695.3 Arachis duranensis | reverse complement strand
ATCCTACTTGGAATACCACAGACAAGGTTAGACTTTCCGGATTCCCATGAATGCCGCCATCTATCTAGCTTATACCACGAAGATTCTGTTGGGGAATCTAAGAGATTTGCGCCCGGCCTAAGGTAGAACGGAAGTGGTTGTCAGTCACGCACGTTCATAGGTGAGAATGATGATGAGTGTCACCGATCATCACATTCATCAAGTTGTTGTGCAACGTATATCTTGGAATAAGAATAAAAGAGAATTGAATGGAAAATAATAGTAATTGTATTGAAACTTGAGGTACAGCAGAGCTCCACACCCTTAATCTATGGGGTGTAGAAACTCCACCGTTGAAAATACATAAGTGAAAGGTTCAGGCATGGCCAAATGGCCAGCCCCCATGAAGGTGATCAAAAGACCGAATGGTCAAAAGATCTCTAATACACTAGTAAAAAGTTCTATTTATAATAAACTAGCTACTAGGGTTTACAGGAGTAAGTAATTGATGCATAAATCCACTTCCGGGGCCCATTTGGTGTATGCTTGGGCTGAGCTTGATCTATCCATGAGCTGAGGCTTTTATTGGAGTTGAACTCCAAGTTATAGCATGTTTCTGGCATTCAACTCCGGGTTGTGACGTGTTTCTGACGTTTAACTCCAGACATCAACATGAACTTGGTGTTGATCGCCACTTTACGTCGTCAATTCCCGGATAAAGTATGAACTATTATATATTGCTGGAAAGCTCTGAATGTCTACTTTCCAACGCCGTTGAGAGCGCGCCATTTGGAGTTCTGTAGCTCCAGAAAATTCATTTCGAGTGCAGGGAGGTCAGATTCCAACAGCATCAGCAGTCCTTTTGTCAGCCTTTTTCAGTGTTTTGCTCAAGTCCCTCAATTTCAGCCAGAAATTACCTGAAATCACAGAAAAATACACAAACTCATAGTAAAGTCCAGAAATGTGAATTTAACATAAAAACTAATGACAACATCCCTAAAAGTAGCTTGAACTTACTAAAAACTACCTAAAAACATTGCCAAAAAACGTATAAATTATCCGCTCATCAATCTCCTTGATAAACGGATCTTGGTCCTTACGAGAGCTATCCTCATGAGAGGGTTGATTAGCTTTGGCCTTGAGATCGGCTTCGATTTTTAGGAGTTTGTCCTCCAATTCGCGGCGTCGCCTTATTTCGTTTTGTAGGTTTTTCTCGGCCTCTCGCTGATGTAGGGCTTCTTTTTCAAGTTGTTTCAATCGATCTTGAAGCGCCTCTATGGCTCCCGTGTTTGGAGAATTCCTTTCGTTGTTAAGTTGAGGAGTATCTTTTAGTGTAGTGTTCGCATTTTTGTGCGGCGTTCTATCCTTTAGATCTGAATCATGGTCGTTATCATGGTCGTCCGCCATGGTGATGAGATGACTTCCAGGTTCCCCGGCAACGGCGCCAATGTTCTGAGGGTTACCTGAAACTGTAGGTCGATCTTGGACGAGATCTTCTGTACTGGTCAGAGCTGACGTGTCTGGCTGGTGGATGGCTGCCGGAGCTGGCACGTCCGACTTGTTGGACTGATGGTGCTACTGATTCTCTATCACCGAAGGGTGGGGGGTACCTGCAAGGGACTTCGATGCTTAAGTTAGCAAGGGTATTAAGCAGGTTTTTAGTAGAATCAGAGTATGAGTTATACCTGGGTGCTCCAGTGTATTTATAATGGTGTGGAGTGACCTTCTTAGATAAGATAAGTTAGTTATCTTATCTTATCTTATCTTATCTTTGAGTGAGGTCATCTTAGCTTGGGATGCCTTTGGATTCGGGTCATGTTCCTCTATCTGGGCCCTTTACTGGGCTTTCCTGGCAATTTGGCCGAGCTCTTTGAGAAGAGGTCGGATAATCGGACCTGAAGAGGTCGGTTGCTCTGCCGTTGAACATCCCGGGTCGGACAGCTTGACCCAGGGTATGAACAACATCATTAATACACTTGCCCCTGATTTTTTCTTTTTTTCTTCGCATATGCATTACCCACCTTACTATTTTTGAAAGATCCTTCTTTATCCAAACAATATTCTTGTATATCATCTAACCAATGAAAATATTCGCAACAAATTTATTTGTTCTACCAAGACACAACAAATTCATAGATTAAATAAAGAAAGAGCATCAAAGTGAAATAAGAAGAGAAAACGAAATAAGTAGACACAATGCTATGTCTTCCCTTCATATGCAGAAAAGTTCAATTTTTATCTTTCATATAGGGCATCGCAGAAACCATCTATCAGAGTTGCTAGTTCTCTTCGACTTTAACGGAACTGCTGGGAGGCGACAAAAGCACGTTCTCTCATAAGTTTTGCTCACAAGCTCTGACATACCATCCACTCCAAAAGCTTCTGTTGATGAATTATTTCTCCCCATATCAGATTTTCCCTGACCTATGGATGAATTCATGTTTCAATCTGCAAAATTTGGGCAAAGCAAGTTTGAAAGCCCCAATTTAGGGTTTAGGGTAATGTTAGTATTAATTAGGGATTTTTCACCTATGAATTGATTTAATTGGTAATTACAGGGAAGTAATTAGTTTAAGTAGGTTGTCATATTAGCAAAAAATGATGGCCAGCTTAATATCATTCTCACCGGAGATGTGCTCCAACAAACACGAGGACCGCTTGTCAAATTTTAAATCAAGCAAGTACCATTTTGTCAATAACAAAGTCAGATACCATTTTGTCAGCGCTAGAGTATTTTGGGTACCGATTTAGTATTTATCTCATTATTTATTTATTATTTAGTGCGGATATGCGGATATACGAATCGGATACACAGATATTGAATATATTGATGTGATATCTATGATCCGATCTGATAAGAGTGCGAATTGGATACAGATAAATACCACAAATTTACGGATATGATCGGATTCATAAATACCCTAGTATGGAGTTGAATGTCATTATCCTCTATGTCTTCCTTCCTTCACCCACTGCCCACTATGTCTGAGTTTCTCTCAAAATTCAAATCAATGCCATTGTCCACTATATTTTTTCACTTCCAAAACTTTTGATTTCAACACTCCAAATTAATCATCTTCTACTAACCCTCACTATAAGATATCATCACTATAAAATCACTTTTATATTACCAATGAATAACAAGGATGAGGATTAGTCTCGATTGGAGACCCCCATAGCTTATGCCTTGCTATTTTGAGTTGTATTTGGATTTTTCTTCACCTTAATAAATGAACATATATAACATACTAAAAGTCTAAAAAAGACGAATGTTTTATATAGGACTAGAAATACAAATAATAAAGGGTAAATACCATATCCAATTTTTTTCATGAGACGTAACGTACCTTAATAATTCTTAAACCTTAATCAGGCCCCACCCACTAAGGAAAATGGACAAATCGACCCCTGCTACTAGATGACAAAAGGTTGCCGCTGACGTATCAGGTAACAGTGCCACATGTCACCTCCAAATAGTTGCAGGGACTAAAAACTCCCTCTCTACCCCTTCTTCTCCTCTTTCTATTCCTTCTCCTCCTCCTCATCTTTTTCAAAATTCCAACCTTGTGGCTTTATTTCTTCCTAGATAATGCACCCCTTTGTTTATTTTCTTCAAAGTCTTCCTTCCTTCACTCACTCATTTCCGATTTTTTTCACACAAACAACATTGAGCTTCCATTCCTTTATTAATGGCGGACACCATTGAACTTCTATTCCTTCATCAATGGAGGATTTCACTGCCACCCCTTTTACAACTACTAAACCTCATTCTCCATTCACTTCAAGGATCCATCATTCAAAATCTTCTACCGCCATCATCAGAAAAGGTAAATATAAAATACCTAATAATCGATAGAAGTTTTAAGCACGTAAAATTTAGGAACCATCTATATAATATATCACATCACACGCATAAAAATTCAAACTTCCATTTGTCAATAACAAAAAATAAATGTAGAAATTTAAATAAAGAAGAAGAAGCTAATGGCTTCGAATTTTTCGATGAGATTGACAACGACGGAGGTGGCTTCGAAGAGGATGGAAGAGGTGTCGACGCCGTTGAGGGAGACATTGGTAGAGATGTTGAGGCACGACATCGTTTCTCTCTTTGTTTTCTACTGCTTACCAATGAACTGAACAAGTGAAGAGATGAATAAAAAGGAAGGAAGAAGGAAGAAGAAAAAGAAGGGGGATAGGATTGGGGTTTTTAGTCCCTGCAATCATTTAGAGGTGACATGTGGCACTGTTACCTGACACGTCAGCGACGACTTTTTGTCATTCAACAGCAGGGGTCAATTTATCAATTTTCCTTAATAGGTGAGAGCTTGGTTGAGGTTTAAGAATGATTAAGGTATGCTATGTCTCACGGAAAAAAAGTCAAAGACCGGATAGGGTATTTACCCAATAATAAACATATATAACCACCATACTCATTTTTTGTCGTATCTCTCTCTTTACTTCTGTTCACAAACTAAGAATCACATTGCACTTTTGCTATTTTTTATGGTAAAGTTGCTTAGACACATGGAAAACTCTAAGCCAAACAGAACAGAACAATGTATGATATTGGCTGATTAGATGAAAAGTGAACAAGATTTACAACTACAAAATCAAACTTCATAGTTTTTCACAATGGCATACATAATAATTTTATAAAAGAATGATGTTTTAACTTTCTATTGATATGTACCAGAAAGAATAAGCATAAATGTGGAGAAGAGAAGGCCTGTAATTATGCATTTCTATTAAGGATTAATCCCCAACCAAAACAAACAATGTGGAAACAAAAAGATCATATATTACAATTCTCCAGCATCAACAACTAAAGAATATTATCACTAAGAATTGCTTCTAAGTACAGTGAATCTATTCCCACTACAAAAGCCAGTTGATTGTAATGTTGCCGAGCCATGTGAATAATGGAAACTGGACCAAAGCAATAAACAACAAGAGATAGTGGTGTCTGCTTGAATCATAACTCCTCACTTCTGCAAAAAGGACTCTCTTAATTGTTTTCACCAAGAATACTCCCATGCATAAGCAGGTCCATGGCATCAAAAAGTAGTAAGAGTAACCCAATATTATTCTTCCAAGAACGACCAAACATATACCGGTAAAAGTATAACCAGCATATGCTATAATGTCTAGTAGTGGTGCTTCCCCACTGCCCAACAAAAGTAATGTTACTTTTAGCAGTGAAGCTTGCATAAACCAACGAAGTAATCCCTTGATAAATAACAAGTTTAAGGCTTCTGGACTAAACCTGGACATAAATATTATACAGTACTGTTCCGAAGGTTACCTGAAACTGTAGGTCAATCTCGGATGAGATCTTCTATGTTGGTCGGAGCCGACGTGTCCGGCAGGTGCACGGCGGCCAGAGCTGGTGTGTCCGACTTGTTGGATTTGGTGGTGGTGCTGATCCTTCTTCCCCGGAGGATAGGGGGTACCTGCAAGGGACTCCGATGCTTAAGTTAGCAAGGGTATTAAGCAGGTATTGAGTAGAATCAGAGTATGAGTTATACCTGGGTGCTCCAGTGTATTTATAATGGTGAAATGTGGCCTCCTGTGGATAAAATAAGTTAGTTATCTTATCTTATCTTTATCTTATCTTTAAGTAAGGTCATCTTTAAGGGAACCGCCTTTATCTCTATGGGCTTGGGCTGCCCTTGAATTTGGGACGTGTTCCTCTATTTGGGCCCTTTGTTTGGGCTTTCCTGTGTCTTGGCCGAGCTCTTTGAGAAGAGGTCGGGTTATCCTGACCTGAAGAGGTCGGTCGCTTTGTCTGTAGAACATCCCGGGTCGGACAACTCGACCCAGGGTATAAACAGTGCCCCTGCTTGAGTTCGGTCTTCTTTTTTTTGAGGCCGAGTCTTTTACTTCGATCCTTCTTTGGTGAAGCCGAACTCAAGCATTTTGTCGATTCCTTTGTATCAGCTTTTGAATGTAGAACGTTTACTCTAAAAGATGCGTGCTTTTATACCGGCGCTTTTTTGGGAACGTGCGAGGGTTTAATACTTTTTAATTTTGAGCATTAATTACCCCGTTTCCCTTAGGCTCTTTTACTTTGGATTTTGAAAACCTGAAAACGATTTCTTTTCTTTTGCTTTTTCGTAACTTCTTTTCTCAGTTCTCTCCACTCTTTGCTTTTGTACTTTCTATTTTTATTTCGTTGCGGCGTCATTTGGTGTTTCTCTGGCGCTTGGGATTTTGCACTGGTTCCTGCGACATTTTTCTTTTGTTCGCATTTTTCGTGGTGAGGCATTTCCAGATTTCGTCTTTCCTCTTTGAAGCTTGCTACTCTTTTCCAGGTTGGTACTAGCTTTTGTAGCTTCATTTTTAACTTTGGTGAGTGTTCTGGTTTTGCATGTTTGAAAGTTTGGATCTTTTTTTGCGATCTTTTACTTGTTGCTTGTGATGTGCTTCCTTCTTGTGGTTTTTTCTTGGAATTTCTGTTGAGGCTTTCTGGAATTTTACTGTTGCTTTCTGGTTGCTTTTGGTACTGGTAGAAGATCCGTATCTGTTTTTTACTTTTGGAGATTGCTTCCTGTCTGATCTTTTTCAAAAAGGTTGCATCTTTAATGGTCCCAGGCTTTGTTGCTTTGGGAATGTTTTTGTTTGGTAGGCTTTGTAATCATTTGCTGTGTTTTTCTTTGATGAAAAAACGCTTTGTTGTTTTGAATCCTTTTTGAGAAATGCTGGGATGCGATCTGTAGGGTATTTCTGGAAACCTTGCTTTGTTGTTGCCTCCAAAGGATGCCCAGGGCTTTGGTTTGAGTCCTGGGGTTTTCCTTTTCTTACTTTTCATTGCCTCAGAAGTATTGACCGAGTTGTTTTCCCCTTTGTCCGAGATGTTTGTAGTAACCTCATTTTCTTTTCTTACTTGTAGGATTAGTTGGCCTCATGTCTTCTCGCAATAACATTGTAGAGATGTCTTCCAGAATTCCCGAAGGGATGTCCGATTGGCTGGACTCCCTTGTTTTGTTGTGTGTTTCTGTTGTGGATGCTGAATTTTGCATAAAGCAGAGGAAGCGTCATAGGATTTGTGGGAACAATGCTCACGAGGGGGATTACGACGTTGTTGCTCCTGATTCTGATGAGAGGGTTTGCTTTCCGACTTCCATCGAGAAGGAGCGTCCTTTCTTCTATGCCTATGAATACTTTTTCATCCAGTTGAATGTTACTTTTCCTTTTACTGCTTTTAAAACCGACCTGTTGTGGTCGTGTAATATTGCTCCATCCCAACTTCACCCAAATTCCTGGGGTTTTATTAAAATTTTCCAACTTCTCTGTTGTGAACTAGATGTAACACCTTCTCAGACTCTTTTTCTTTACTTGTTTGTTTCCGCCAAGCCTGGCGGTTCTTCAAAAAAGAAAGCTTCTTGGGTTTCTTTCTGGTCCGCCCAGGGCCATAAAATGTTTGCGATGTATGATGAGTCCTTTAAGGACTTCAAGAACTACTTCTTTAAAGTTCGAGCAGTCGAGGGGGCCCGCCGCTTTTTTCTTGATGAAAAATGACGAGCCTGCTTTTCCTCTAGAGTGGCAAAAGAATGTAAGAATGCCACGTTACACATGGGAAATGCTTAGTGAGGTTGAGCGGGCCTTTGTAGTTGTTCTTGAAGATTTATGGGGGAAGCCTCTCCATCTGGATACGAAGAGATTTTTGAGTGATCCATCTTTGGTTCGGGCAGCTTTGGGTACTGTCTGCTTTTATTTTTATACTTGCTTTCTGTTCCGAGCTTTTTTCTTCTTCTATGTTTGTAATTTGTCATTTGTGGTTGATTTTGTGTTCATCAGAGACGTCAAAGAATAATGACTCTATGAAGGCCTTCAAGAAGGCGAAGAAGGCAACTGCGGCTTTAAACATTTCGGCCAAGGCGGCCGGAGAGAAATCTTCCCAGGTTCCAGTTAAACCTCCTGTACCTAGTTCTCTCGGGCCGAGGAAAGCAATTCCTATTCCTCTGGTTCGTCTGGTCGATCCTCCACAATCTTCTGCTGCAGCTCCTGGTGCCCATCCTAATAAGAAGCAAAAAACATCCGAGCCCATCAACTTGGATGCCCCAGATTTTGATGCTATCGAGTTTGTCGACCAGCAAATTGCCCCCTATGGTGGGCTTTCTATGGACGATGTTTCTCTTCTTCAGCATCTGGATTTTATCACTAAAAGTAGTGTGAAGATGGCTCATATGGGTGCCGCTATATTCCGAACAATTCAAGGGATTCCGATTCATGCCACAAAATCCTTTATGGAAGAGGCCAAGTCGGAATTTGATCGAATCAAGGGTTTGAAGGAGGAGTTGGAGGTGAAGTTAGCGAAGGTAGAGAAGGAGCTGGAGAGTGAGAAGGCCAGCTCTATTGCCCTTGCTGCTTCTTTGAAGCTGGCCGAAGACATGGCGTTGAAACATAAAGATAGCTATGTCTCGGCTTATAGGGAATTGATGCATCTTCGGGAGGATTTGGAAACAGCTCGGGTTAATTATAGTGAGCTTCAAGGTCACCTTGTGGGTAGCGTAACTGCTGCCTCCGAGAACCTGATGGAACAGTTCTGGGCTGTTGCTCCTGATGCCGACTTGACTCTCATCAGCCTGGACAATGTCGTGAGGGATGGTAAGATTGTCCCTGATGACCAGGATGATGATGAGGCTGATCCTCCCCCCGTGCCTTCTCTTAAGGTGTCGACCTCCTCTGTTTCTCCCGTTACATTTGATCCGGATTGCCAAATTCTAAACCGGGATGATGGAACCGTGGATGCCGTGCCCTTCAGACTCGTCCTCCTTCCCCTTGTCCTGACGCTGCCAAGAAGGTTCCAGATGTTTGCTGATCTCTTTCTGGATGTATAGTTGGCCCGGCTTGTGGGTTTTTAAAACTTTTCATTGACATTTCCTAGTTGCTTGTTTAGCAACTTTTTATTTTGAAAAACAAAAAGTAGCTCGCATTCCCTTCACGGTAGGTTTTATTGAGGTTTGTGACTTATGGGTCCAACTTGTTTCTTGGTGGTTCTTTTGCGCTGGTCCCTCTTTAAGTTATTTCTGTAATCCTCTTTTTTGGACCCTTGTCAGGTCTCTTCCAGGGATTACTTTGATAACTTTTTAGTGGCAGGAGTCCGATTTGGTTATGTCGGTCTCCTTTTAAGTTATTTCTGTAATCCTCTTTCTTGGATCTTTTGTCAGATCTCTTTCAGGGATTACTTTGATAACTTTTTAATGGTAGGAGTCTGACTTGGTTATATCGGTCTCCTTTAAGTTATTTCTGTAATCCTCTTTTTTGGACCCTTGTCAGGTCTCTTTCAGGGATTACTTTGATAACTTTTTAATGGTAGGAGTCCGACTTGGTTATATCGGTCTCCTTTAAGTTATTTCTGTAATCCTCTTTTTTGGACCTTTGTCAGGTCTCTTTCAGGGATTACTTTGATAACTTTTTAATGGTAGGAGTCCGACTTGGTTATATCGGTCTCCTTAAAGTTATTTTTCGTAGTCCTCTTTCTTGGATCCTTTGTCAGATCTCTTTCAGGGACTACTTGTATAACTTTTCGTTTTGGGCAGACTTTATTATGTCGGGCCCTTCTAAGTTAAAGTAATCCTCTTTAATAGGGTTGGCCAGACCTCTTTCTAGGGTTTACTTATAACTTGGGTTGACTTGGTCCGACTTCCGCACGTCGGCCAGTCTTTAAGTTATTATTTTAGCTATCCGTAAGACCTCGTCAGGTTCTTTTTTCGGATTGCTTTCGATAACATCTTACATTATTCTGTGTTCATCTTTGCCAATTTGTAGAAAAATGGTTGGCATCTTTAGATCGTCCTTTGGGTGAATCGCGTTTTCACCTTTATCGGACGATTATCTTTATTGTGGTCGGGCAGTGAATTTTTTTCACTTTCTGCCGACCTGTTGCTTTATAATCGGACGATGAATACTTCAGATTAATGCGTCTTGGACTCTTGTAGAATATCTAAAATATATTTTATTTAAAGGAAAATGCAAATATATACATGTGGGATTTTTCTGGTCTAGGTCTCGACCTGGTGCCTCATTAAAAAACCTTTTCAGGAAAAAGAGTGCATCCATTTAGTGAGACCTTTTTCCTTTTCTAACTGTAGTACCTTCGTAGGTTGCAGGCGTGCCATGATCGGGGAAGCTCTCATCCATCAAGCTCGGACAGTCTGTAGCATCCCTTCCCAAGTACTTCTATGACTCGATAGGGTCCTTTCCAGTTCGCTGCCAGCTTCCCTTCTCCGGGTCGAGTTGTTCCAATGTCATTCCGGATTAGGATGAGATCATTCTCTGCAAAACATCTCGGCACTACCTTTTGATTATATTTGGAAGCCATTCGGTGTTTTAGAGCTTCTTCCCTGATCCGAGCTCTTTCTTGGATTTCGGGTAACAAGTCGAGCTCTTCTCTCTGAAGTTGGGAGTTTACTCGTTCATTGTAGTGGACTACTCGGGGAGATCCTTCCTCAATTTTTATTGGAATCATTGCCTCCGCTCCGTATGCTAGTCGGAATGGTGATTCGTTTGTAGTAGAATAGGGGGTTGTTCGATATGCCCATAGGACTTGTGGGAGTTCCTCGGCCTAACCTCCATTTGCTTCTTGTAGCCTCCGCTTTAGTCCGGCCAATATGACTTTGTTGGCCGCTTCGGCTTGTTCATTGGCTTGGGGATGTTCAACGAAAGTGAACTGGTGTTTTAAGTTCAAGTCGGCCGCCAGTTTTCTGAAGCCTGCATCTGTAAATTGGGTACCGTTGTCCGTGGTGATGGAGTATGGTATTCCGAACCTCGTAATAATGTTCATATATAGGAATTTTCGACTTCTTTGAGCGGTAGCGTTGGCTAGGGGTTCTGTCTCGATCCATTTTGTGAAATAGTCTACTCCTACTATGAGGAATTTTACTTGTCCTGATCCTTGTGGGAAGGGTCCGAGAAGGTCGAGTCCCCATTTCGCAAATGGCCAGGGTGAGGTCACGCTGATGAGCTTTTCTGGTGGGGCAATGTGAAAGTTGGCATGCTTCTGGCATGGTGGGCATGTCCTCACAAATTCTGTAGCCTCCTTTTGTAGAGTTGGCCAATAGAATCCCGCCCGGAGTATCTTTTTGGTGAGATCTTGCGCTCCGAGATGATTACCACAAATGCCGTTGTGTACTTCCTCCAAGACTTCCTTTGTGTTAGAAGTCGGTACGCATTTTAGTAAAGGTGTTGATATCCCTCTTTTGTACAGTGTGTTGTTTATGATAGTGTAGTACTGTGCCTCCCTTTTCAGCCTCTTTGCCTCCTTTTGATCTGTAGGGAGTGCTTCTGTTTTGAGGTAATTTATTATGGGGGTCATCCATCCTTGTTCCCGACCTATTATGGCTAGGACTTTTTTTTCTTTCGCTATTGACGGGTTCTGTAGTATCTCCTGGATGAGGCTTCTGTTGTTGCCCCCTGGTTTGGTGCTGGCTAATTTTGAAAGGGCGTCAGCTCGGGCATTTTGCTCACGAGGTATGTGGTAAATTCTATGTTCCCCGAGTTGTCCGAGCTGTTCTTTGGTTTTATCCAAATATTTTTTTATTGTCAGATCTTTGGCTTGGTAGCTTCCTGTTATTTGTGAGGTTATGATTTGTGAGTCACTGTAGATGTTGAGTTTTCGAGCTCCAACCTCCCTAGCCAGCTTCAAACCAGCTAATAGTGCTTCGTATTCTGCCTGGTTGTTTGAGGCCGGGAATTCGAATTTAAGGGAGAACTCAGGTTGAGTTCCTTGTTTGCTTTCGATTATCACACCCGCACCGTTTCCTGTTTTATTCGAGGATCCGTCTACGTATATGTTCCACTCTATGGGGATTTCCGGGGTGTTTGTGAATTCTGCGATGAAGTCGGCCAGGTGTTGTGATTTGATGGCTGTCCGCGCCTCGTATTGGAGGTCGAAGTCAGACAACTCGATTGCCCATTGTAGGATTCTTCCTGCTAGATCTGTTTTCTGCAATATCCCTTTTGTGGGTTGGTTGGTCTGAGCTTTAATGGTATGTGCTTGGAAATATGGGCAAAGCCGCCGTGATGTGAGGATCAGAGCGTAGGCAAACTTTTCTATTTTCTGGTAGTTCAGCTCAGATTCCTGTAGCGCTTTTCTAATGAAGTAGACGGGTTTTTGCCCATGTTCGGCTTCTCTGACTAGTGCTGAGGCTATTGCCCGGCTCTCTACTGCGAGATATAATATGAGCGGTTCTCCTTTTCGTGGCCGAGATAGGATAGGTGGCCGTCCTAAGAATTCTTTGAAGTCTCGGAAGGCTTGCTCACATTTCGTCGTCCATTTGAACTGTTTTCCCTTTCTTAAAGTAGCATAGAAGGGAAGAGATCTTATTGCGGCTCCTGCTAAGAATCGGGATAGAGCGGCCAGCCTCCCGTTGAGTTGTTGTACTTCTTTGACAT
>NC_029775.3:95123742-95157150 GCF_000817695.3 Arachis duranensis | reverse complement strand
CGAAGGTGCATTTTGCGGGATTGAGCCGCATGTCGTGTTTCCTGATAGTGTAAAACACTTGAGCCAGGTCGGATAATAATGTATCTTCGCTTTGTGTCTTTATCAACATGTCGTCTACATAAACTTCCATGGTTTTCCCGATGTGATCTGAGAAAACTTTATTCATTAGCCTTTGATAAGTAGCTCCTGCGTTCTTGAGACCGAAAGGCATCACGATGTAACAGTAGTTTGCTTTCAGCGTTAGGAACGAGGTCTTTTCTTGATCTGGCGGATACATGGGGATTTGGTTGTACCCTGAATATGCGTCCATAAATGAGAGATACTTATATCCTGATGAAGCATCTACTAGAGCGTCGATGCTTGGGAGTGGGTAAGGGTCTTTTGGCAGGCTTTGTTGAGGTTAGTGTAGTCGGTGCACATTCGCCACTTCCCATTTGACTTTTTCACCAAGACGACGTTTGCTAGCCATAGTGGATATTTGACTTCCCTTATAAACCCGGACTCTAGTAGCGCCTGTACTTGTTCTTCCACAGCTTGAGCTCGTTCTGGTCTGAGTTTTCTTCATCTTTGTTGTACCGGCCGGGATCCCGGGTAGACTGCCAATTTGTGGCTCATTAGTTCGAGATCAATGCCTAGCATGTCGGCAGCTTTCCATGCAAAGAGATTAACATTATCTCGTAGGAACCGTATTAGTGATTCCTTTGTGTCTCCTTTCAGGATCGTGCCAATATTAGTTGTTTTATCCGAGGTGTCTCCGATCTTGACTCTTTCTACTTCTCCTTCAGGTCGTGGTCGGAATTCTTCTCGCCTCTGAACTCCACTGAGCTCGATTGTGTGGAACTCTCCTCCTTCACCTCGGAGGTTTAGGCTTTCGTTATAACAGCGACGTGCCATCTTTTGATCTGCCTTTATTGTAGCTATCCCTTCCGCAGTTGGGAATTTCATACATAGATGTGGAGTTGAAACTATTGCGCCGAGTTGATTTAACGTTGTCCGACTTATTAAGGCAATGTAGGCTGAGCTTACGTTGACCACGATGTAGTCTATCTTGAGTGTTCTGGATTGGTTCCCCTTTCCGAAGGTTGTATGCAGCGATACGTATCCCAGCGGTTGAACTGGGGCATCTCCTAGTCCGAACAGGCTATTCGGGTACGCTCTTAGCTCTTTTTCTTCTAGACCGAGTTTGTCGAAGGCAATTTTGAATAAGATGTCAGCGGAGCTTCCCTGGTCAATTAGTGTACGGTGAAGGTTGGCGTTTGCCAGTATGATCGTAATGACCATGGGGTCGTCATGTCCCGAGATGATTCCAGATGCGTCTTCCTTGGTAAATGTGATTGTTGGGATGTCTGGGGCTTCCTTTTTTCCTTCGACGTGGTACACCTCTTTGAGGTGTCGCTTGCGAGATGATTTGGAAATTCCTCCTCCAGCAAATCCGCCGTGTATTATGTGAACGTGTCTTTCCGGTGTGCGAGGTGATCCTTCAGATCGTCCAACATCCTCATCCCGATTAGCCAAAAACCGATCTAGTTTTCCTTCTCTTACTAGTTTTTCTATGACGTTTTTCAAGTCGAAGAATTCATTGGTGGAATGCCCTCGAAGTCGGTGATATTCACAGTATTCATTCCGATTTCCTCCTCCTCTTTTGCCTTTAAGTGGCCGAGCTGAAGGGAATTTCTCTGTATGACAGACTTCTTTGTAAACATCTACCAAGGATACCCTAAGAGGAGTATAGTTATGATATTTTTTGATTTTCTCTCCGGAGCGATCCTCCTTTTTCTTGGATTCTTTATCTCGGTAGGCAGAACTGAGCCTTGAGGCTTCGCTAATTCGAGAATTTTCCTCCATGTTGATGTATTTCTGTGCCCGTTCTTGTACTTCATCTAAGGATGTCGGGTATCTCTTAGATATAGATTAGCTGAATGGTCCTTCTCGTAGGCCATTTATGAGGCCCATAATGGCAGCTTCTATTGGAAGACTTTGTATGTCCATGCATGTTTTGTTGAATCTTTCCATGTAGTTGAGAAGGCTCTCCGATCTCCTTGCTTGATCCCTAGTAAGCTAGGTGCGTGTTTGGCTTTGTCCTTTTGTATGGAGAATCGGGCCAGGAACTTCTTGGCCAGGTCGTCGAAACTCGAGATGAATTTTGGAGGTAGGTTGTCGAACCATTTAATGGCTGTCTTGGTGAGAGTTGTTGGAAAGGCTTTGTAGCGAACTGTATCTGAGGCATTAGTGAGGTACATTCTACTTTTGAAGTTGCTGAGATGATGGTTGGGATCCGAGGTGCCGTCATATAGAGTCATATCTGGAAGCTTGAAATCTTTTGGAATTTTGGTCTTCATAATTTCTCTGGTGAATGGATCTTGATCTTTCTGAGAGCTGTCATCTGTGGATGGTCGAGTAGCTTTAGTTTTAAGATCAGCTTCGAGTTTTATAAGCTTATCTTCTAATTCTCGGCGCCGCCTTATCTCCCAGCGTAGATCTTCTTTTTCACGTCGATGTTGGGCTTCTTTCTCAAGTTGCTTCAATCGATTTTGAAGTGCTTCTATTACTCCTAGATTTGATGAATTTTTGTCTCCGTTGATTTCTGGAGTATCTTTGAGTATTGTGTCCGCATTTTTATACGGCGTTCTGTCTTCCAAACCTAAATCGTGGTCGTTGTCATGGTCATCCGCCATGTTAATGGGATGACTTCCAGGTTCCCCGGCAACGGCGCCAATGTTCCGAGGGTTACCTGAAACTGTAGGTCGATCTCGGATGAGATCTTTTGTGTTGGTCGGAGCCGACGTGTCCGGCAGGTGCACGGCGGCCGGAGCTGGTGTGTCCGACTTGTTGGACTTGGTGGTGGTGCTGATTCTTCATCCCCGGAGGGTGGGGGGTACCTGCAAGGGACTCCGATGCTTAAGTTAGCAAGGGTATTAAGCAGATATTGAGTAGAATCAGAGTATGAGTTATACCTGGGTGCTCCAGTGTATTTATAATGGTGAAATGTGGCCTCCTGTGGATAAGATAAGTTAGTTATCTTATCTTATCTTTATCTTATCTTTAAGTGAGGTCATCTTTAAGGAAACCGCCTTTATCTCTATGGGCTTGGGCTGCCCTTGGATTTGGGACGTGTTCCTCTATTTGGGCCCTTTGTTTGGGCTTTCCTGTGTCTTGGCCGAGCTCTTTGAGAAGAGGTCGGGTTATCCTGACCTGAAGAGGTCGGTCGCTTTGTCTGTAGAACATCCCGGGTCGGACAACTCGACCCAGGGTATGAACAAGTACCATTAAGAAACTTTGAGAAAACATGGAGAGAAGCTAGAGAGTGAACAAAAATGACTTATACAGACTAAACTAAATTCTCAGTGTAACAAATTAAAATGATATTCAAGTCAACCAAACATGCATAAAATGACACCAGAAGCACAAGTACAATATTCAAGAACAGCAGCACCAATTACAATCGAATTTACTTGAAATACAGCGAAAGTTTCTATTTATACAAACTTAATTCCAGACATGAAAACATGCACAAAAACACATTAAAATATACGTTAAAATATTCGCGAAACAGTACGTAAAATAGTTATCATCGTTTGAACAGTACAAGAATAATAATATCTATTTTAGACAAAAAACACATAATGAATCTACTTAATAAATAGAAATACGACTATATAGTGTTTCGCGTTCGAAATGAGAAAGAGAAAAGTGAAAAACCTCGAAGGTCAGTGAAAACGGTATCTTGAATAATCTTTCTTCTTTTGTTTCGGTATTTTTTGATAGAGATTTTGAAGTTTTCTTGTTGATTTCCTCGAGTGTTGGTGATGATTTTGACAGTTTTTTGAGAGATTTTGACAGTTTCTTGAGAGATTTTGAACATCGTTTGAATCTTTACAGTTGGAATTTTAATCGAGGAAGAAGAAGAACCGTCTTTCATAATGGTGAATGAGCGCGTTATTGTAACAGTTGAGTGGAGCGCGTGTGTACATGCTTGTATATGTGAAGGTGGTTTTTGTTGGGTTTAACCCAACTTGTATAACTTGTAAGCCAAAAAACCTTATATGTGTAGCAGCCTTGTTCATTTAATTAGAATAAATATCAAATTATTTAAAATTTTGTTTAATTTGATTCATTAAACTAAATTAATTATAACTAATTAATTATTCAATTTGATCAAGATAAATATTAAATTATTTAATAAATAATATATAAGGCACGGTGTATTCATTTTTTGGGAAATAGCTTATTAATTCATCATTGTAGTGAATGAATATTTATTACTTTTAAATGAATTCATTTAATTTATTTAAAAATATTGAAGGATTTTAATTCTATATGTTACGTTTTTATTTTATTATTACTATATATACTCCTATATTATATATTCTATGATTCTTTTTTTCTTTTCTCTATTTTGTACTTCAGGTATAATGTTTATAATTTCTTTATTTTTGTTTTTCTCTATCTTAATTTTGCTAATTTTTTTATAATTTTGTTTTATATCAATTCTTTTTTATGTATTTTGATAATAGAAGAATAATTTTATTGAGATATTTTAATTTTTTTGTAATATTTTTATAAAATTTGATTAATAAGTTTTTTTTTCAAAATTTTTTTTCTTGAAATTTGTTTAATAAGATCGTATTTTGATTTTTCTCTTTCATCTTTTATATTCATTGATTATGATTATATTAATCTTTTATTGCAATACATTTTTTATTTACTCCACACGTAATTTTTTTTACCTTTTTTACTTCTTTTAATTACTCTCTTTATTTTATTTTTAATTATTTATTTTACTCCTCATATATAGATTTATATATTATAATTCATCACATATTCCTTTTGAATTTAAGTGATTTTTTTAGGTTATATTTTATTATTGATGCTTTATGTTGTTTAGTGTGTTTGTTTAATTTTTTTTATGTACCTACACGAGTATCTATTACCGTCTCTAACTAACAGCCGAAATTTAATTTGAGTCGATTTGAGATGTGACACATGAACTTTATCTGCATTGGGTTCTAAGATAATGAACTTAATTCAGATTTAAAATCTTAATAATAGACCTAAGTTGATCTTACTCACTTGAATTAATATTTTGAGTTATTACTGTAACAAATACTATACTATTAAATATATAAAGTTAGATATACTTACAAGAGATTTTATAATCAAACTAAAAAAAATCTAATTATATTTTTTTTTGTTTTAAATATTATTTACTATCATAATAAAAAAGTGAATAATAGTAATAATCACTCACATAACTAAAATAGATCATTCTAATATATACATAACACTACATATATCAAGAATTATTATATGTGATAAATTATTTTTTTTATTTTTTTAAAGATAATTTATGTCTAAATCAACTAATCTTTATAACATATGATCTATTGCAAAAAAATTTTCTCTTAATATGGATAAATTAATAAATTTAATATACAAAATATAATTTATATTATTTAACCTATGAAATAAGCAACTTAAGCCATTATCTAGGACAATAAATATAATAATACAAATACCTACTTATTTATTAGTATTGAAAAAAATATACATATAATATAAACATGATTGTTTTGGTAGAAAAGCAATAATAAAGGTTATTAATTATGTTAATTACACAATAAAAAATTATGAATAATTTTTTAAATAATAATAAAAAATAGGGTAAAGTACTAAATTGGTCTCCTATATTTGGGCATAATCCTGTTTTGGTTCTTAAGGTTTAAAGTGTCCTATTTGAATCAAAAAAAAGTTTTATTTAGGTTCAATGTAGTCCCACCGTGAGGTCAAAGTTAAATAATTAACGGAATGTCCTACATGACAGCATTACAAGAACAAGGTCGATAATCTGGAGAACAAGTACAAGCTCCAGAGGTACAAAATCACCGTGGATGCATCAATACATTTATTTATCATTCTCCTTAGTTCTATAGAAAATATTTCATTTAAATTATAAGAAAAATGATAAATAAATATATTAATGCATCTACGGTCGATTTGTGCCTCTGGAGCTTGTACTCGTTCTCCAAATTATCGACTTTGTTCTTGTAATGCTGTCATGTAGGACATTCCGTTAATTATTTAACTTTGACCTCACGGTGGGACTACATTGAAGCTAAATGAAATTTTTTTGAATTAAAAAAAGACACTTTAAACCTTAAGGACCAAAACAGAATTATGCCCAAATGTAGGAACCAATTTAATATTTTATCCTAAAAAATAAGATCATTATTTTCACATACTACAAAATTTATAAAAAAATTTAAACAAATCAATCCTCAATAATTATATATTATCCCTATTAAAAAAATTAAATTACATATTAAATATTATTATTTTCGTACTAATATATATATATATATATATATTATCAATTATTAAATTATAATTAATTTTTAATTCAATTTTTGGTAATTAAAATTTAAATGATTGAAATTATTAGATGCTGAATATTTTGCACTTAACTAATTTTGTTTTTGTTATTAAAATTTTAAAAAAAGTGAGTTGTTAATCAATTTTGAATTCAAATTTAAATATAAATTTGTATAAAAAAATATTTTAAATTTTATCTCGCTAATCATAATTAATTTTAAAATAAATTATTTTGTGCATCATATTATAAGATAGTAGAGTCATTCATTTTTCTTTAATGACAATTATTGCTAAATAAAATGGTATAAAATGGAAAAAAAATATATTTACCAATCTAGGGATAATAATTTATTTTTTAATAGAATAGATCATATATTGAACACCAAAAGTTATTATAGTTTTTTTTTATACAAACTAATACTCAACGACGAATTTTAGTAATATTACCAAGGAATATTAATCAATCTAATAGTTTTTGTAATGACATAAGTCTCTAAGTTTAGAAGTTTAAAAATTATGTCATAAAATATAAAATTTTAGCCAATAACAATGTTGATCATATTGTTTGACTTCCTGAATGAATATGATACTAATAAATAAAACTTTCATAGTTAAATTTTAACAAAGACAAATCTCTATAAGTATTGCTATCATCAATGAAAATTGTTCTACTTTCAAGACAAAAACTATTTTTCACTGTATTTTCTAACTCAGCAGGCCAAAAACTAATTCTCCAATGAGTTGTTATATACACAAGACGGAATTTGAAACTCTAATACTTATTTAAATAGATGAGTGACATAATTATTCAACCAATCTAAATCAATTAAGACAAATATACTAATATATAAATATATAAATAAAATTTGCCGAAGATAAAGTGCTAGTAGGATGAGGGCATAGGGCAAAGATTCTAACACAAGCATGAATATCCCCGTGGCGATTTGTTAGCTAGCTTTCATTTCAATTCGAACCTCTATTATATCTATATTATACGTACATTAAAATTGGTCATTAGTATAACATATATATTAAAATATATTATGGACCGTTACAAGTTCAGTCCAATTAGTCGTCGGGTCGGGGCATCACTCCTGACCCAAGCCCAAACCATCCCTCACAACAAGGAATTCGACAGGTCGGTCCCTAACACTCGACCCGGTCGACGCCCGACTTGCCACCTGCACGACCCTGTGCACTGCGCCCAGCAAACCGGTCGGGTCGGTATCCTCGGGGCAACACCCGAAGCTCCGACCTGAAGCCCGAAACGACCTACTCCTCCCACGTGGACAGAGACAACTCACAAGCATCCTGACCAGTGGGCTAGGTCATTTATGGGTCCGCCCAGCACAGTATATAAGGGGAGAGGTCAGTTCTCCTCCCGAGGTACACATCATCTTACCTAATTTAGCCATCATCTCGTACGGATACTGACTTGACCGTCGGAGTGTCCTTGCAGGTGGCTACCCCTCGCTCGCTCTACCTCCGGTTTTGCTAGTCTCCAATTCAAGTCCGAAAACCTGCACCAAATCACTCTAGGGTCTCACCCTTCCACCAGCTTCCAATTTGTCGAGTACCCGAAATCATCAGATATCGAACAAAATATAAAATATATATTAAAAATAAATTAAATAATAATATATAATGATTAATTTTAATAATTAATTTTAATATACAAATAACATTTTTAATATGTTTACAAACATGAATATCGCAAGCGATTTGCTTTACCTAATTCTCTAGCTAATAGTATTTTGACGAATACGTAGTTAATATCGGCATGTTTCCTAAAAAACTATTGCTAAAAATTTTAAATTTTTTTAAGTTGATATTATTTATTTTTTAAATTAATTTATTTATATTAAATTTTAAATCTTAAATTATAAATCTTTAACTTTGTATTTTGAATCATAAATTTTAAATTTTAAATTTTAAAATTAGTTTGTATTGATTAATTAAAAGTTAGTTCTTTTATAATTTTTGTTAAAAAAATAAAGACAAAATAATTAAGAAAAAAACAGATTGCACATTAAAAGATATCAAGTCTCTGAGCAGTGAAGCAAAGAAAGAGGAGAAGGGAGAGAGGAAAGGAAAGAGAAGAGTTGAGGTTGAGAGAGAATCTTGAGAATAATTCTGTGAGTTTTTTAGTTTTATGGAGTTTTTGTTATGATACCTAAATTGTCTAACTTTCTTTTTAAAGTAAAAAATAAAATGTTTAAAATAAAAAATAAATTATATAAAATTTATTAAATATTATTTATTTACTTTTTTTAATAACTTAGGTAAAAAGTGATAGACACCATAGCATTCACTTTGATTGAATTGCATCAACTGGAATTAGTTACACTGAATGATATATATAGACTTACAGCTAACTAAGTGAATACTAAGTTGCTAACTAATCTAAAGTCTAGTTTGGCTAACTATTTAACTGAATCCTAACAGAATTCTAAAATCCCTGAGTGAAAGCTAACCAAAGTTCTAACTTCCTTTCTTAACTAGAGTTAATCATTACTCTATCACACGTTAACTAAAATAAATTTATTAATTACATATTATCTAAAAAATATTGGTCATCTAGATTGCTTTCATTTAAATACTGTATATTTTTGTTTTTTTTTTCATTTTTGTAGGACTGGGATATAGAATTATTGAACATGAGATAAATCTGTCTTCTAAATTTATTAACTAACTAAAGGTAGTTATAACAGAATTGATTGAGTTTCAAGAATTGATCAAGAACTTATATTCACGTTCTCGAACATTCTCCTTCAAACTCATGTTGGGTACAAGGATATTCTTATAGTTTGTTTTGGGCTTTTCAAGTGTTGTTGATAGGACATGTTTAGTAAGAATGTCAACGACTTACTCAGATAAGGAAACATGATGAGCTAATAGAACTGAAAACATATTGTCACAAAACACTGTAGGAGTAGTGAGACAGGGTTGGTTCAGCTCAATTAACAAGTTTTGAATTCGGATTAGTTCTGCAAACACTACTGCCGATACTTTAAACTCTGCTTTAGTGGAGCTACGACTGACGGTGGTTTGTTTTCTACATTCTAGAAAACCATAATCGATCCATAGTAAACACAATATCCAGTAGTTGACTTGCGATCATCCAAGTCACTAGCCTAATCTGAATCTGAAAATGCAGTAAGCCTTAAGTCAGCAGACTTAAAGAATTGAAGTTTAAAAGATGCATTACCAGCTAACTATCTGAGGACTCTTTTCATGGATGTCTAATGTTTTTGGCAAGGGTTTGACATAAATTGGCTTAATTTATTTACAGAAAATACAATGTCAAGTCTGGTAACCGTGACATATTCTTGAAGCCCCCCTAATTTATCGATACAAAGTGGGGTCTTCAAATGGTTGTCCAGACTATACAGTAAATCTTAAGGTACTAACAATGGGAGGTTGCATAGGTTTAGAGTCTTGCATTCCAGCTCTAGCAAGAAGTTCATGAAATTTAAAGATACCAAAGACTGAGTGTTTAATGGCCTCGATGCCTAAAAAGAAATTTAAATCTCCAAGTTCTTTTAATAGAAAAGTTGAATGTAATTTGTTTAAAATAGTTATTATCTCAGTAGAATTATTTTCACTGACAAGCATATCAATAACATAAATAAAGATATAAATAATTGAAGTTGTTGTAAAATGTGTGAAGAGGAAAGGATTTGATTTTGTACTCTTAAATCCAAAAGATTGCAAGGTGGCAGTAATCGTTAGATACCAAGCTCTAAGAGTTTGTTTCATACTATATATTGCCTTCTTTAGTTTGCAAACAAGGTTTGGATTTGAATAAACAAAACTAGGGGGTTGGGACATGTAAATAGTCAGTTAAATTTCCATTTAGAAAAGCATTATGAAAATTATACTGCTTCACTGCCCAACCTTTTGATAAAGCTATGATTAAGATTATTCTAATAGTTACAGGTTTGATAATAGGTGAGAAAACCTTATCAAAATCCACACCTGCAGTTTGTGTATATCTACAAGCAACTAACCTTGCTTTATGCCTAAGAATGTCTCCTTTAGCATTTCTTTTAGTAGCATAGATTCATTAACCACTTACAACTTTTTCATTCTTAGGCAATTCAACACGGAAACATGTTTTATGGTATAATAAGGCTTTATATTCAAGTATTGCTTTAATAAACTTTGGAATTAATTTAGAATCTAAGAGAGAAATATTATGAACTTAATAGTGTTTAGTAGATAATGTCCTTGTTTTGGAGCGAGTTCTCATAGCATGCATGTTACCTGAATCTGATATGGTAGTGGAAGGTGGTTGAGCTATAAGCAAAACAATTTCAATTGCTAAAATTAGTATAGTTGGTATTGTAGTGGTCTGAGCTAAGTGAAATAAAGCTTCTACAGTTTGATTATTACTACTACTAGGTGTAATATTAGAAATTTCATGATTGTATAAAGTACTAATAATAGGAATAAGTCTAGAAGGATCAAGAGAAGAGAATGGAATAGCAGATATGCTAGGTAAAGTTTCAATTACATTATTAGAATTCCCATGACTATTAGAATCTGACTTATTAAGAAAGAAAGACATAGATGGAAATACACTTTCATAAAAAATTACATCTCTTGAAACTATAATACCTTGTTGTGTAAGACATTTATACCCTTTTTTATCGGAGGGATAACCAATAAAAATATATGGTTGAGATCTATATTTCAATTTGTGTTCATTATAAGGTTTAGTGTGAGAAAAACATGAGCATTCAAAAATTCTTAAAGATCTATAATCCGATTTATATGATATAAGATTTCAAAAGGAGATTTATTATTTGTAACATGAGAAGGCATTTTGTTTATGAAAAACATTGTTGTTATAAAGGCTTCATTCCAAAGTTTCAAAGGTAGAGAGACAGTAGATAGAAGGGATAATCCAATTTCAACTATGTGTCTATTCTCCCTTTCAGCAATACCATTTTAATTTGCTGAGGAGTATAAAGACATGTGAATTTGTGAATAATACCTTCTTGAGATAAAAATTCTTTGCAAACATTTGAGACATATTCTTTTCTATTGTCAATTTGAAAAATCTTTATGATAGTACCTAATTGTTTTTCAATTTGGAGTTTATATTGTTTTAATGCAGCAAGAATTTAAGATTTTTGGGTAAGAAGAAAAAGAGTAGTATGTGTAAGACTCTACATTTTTAAAAATTAAATAATAAATTATTTATGAATTATTTTTATTTATTCAAGATACTATTTTTAGAAATTTTTATATTAATTAGATATTTTTCTATTTATGATTTAAAACTTTAGTAATAAAAAAATAATGAGAATTTTATATGCTTTAATTTAAATAATTAGATTTTGAATTTTATTTTATATTTTAAAGAAAATTAATTTGATTATCTCTAATTATTGAATTAGAATACTTTTTTGAAAATAATTTGCAAGTTGATGAGTAAATGATATTTTATACATAATTATTGTTGGATTAAAATTGGTTTTCAATTACTACTTTATCTTTATTTTTATTAAAAATATCTAAACTACCCAAAAGTCTAACCCTAATTCTAACACAACACACTCTCCCTCACTCACTAACTTAGCCGCCACCCCTTTTCTTTACACACTTGGCTCACAAAACATACAAAATAACGCACAACACACACACACACAACAGAGAGAAAAAGAGAAAGAGAGGGAAGAAGAGAAGGGAGGAGATCGTGCCGGCGTCGCGCCTCACCATTGTGGATGTCCGTGCCACGGTCATGATTCGTCTCCACCGTAGCTGGGGTCGCAAAGGGAAGAGGAGCTCGACGCGAGAGGAACAACGTGCAAAGAAAAGGGAGAGAGGTTCGAGGCTGAGCTGGTTCCCATCACCGTCGTTCTGCCTCCGTCATTGCCGAACTACAGGGCCGTTATGCTTGCTGCTGTGTGTTGCTAGAGCTTCTGTCATCGTTGCCAGAGTTCTGTGGTAGCTGGAAAACACCGCTGTTGTCGCTGAGGTTTTTCGTCATAATTGGAATTGCCACGGGAGTTACTGCCACTCCGTTTCCATGCTTTTCCTTTGTTAAAGTAGGTGTCTCTGTTCCGAAATCTCGCTGCTAGCGTATAGGTGTTTACTTATGTTTGGTTAAAGATTCTGAGGTTTTGGTAATGTAGGGTTGAGTTCCGGTTATTGCTTGTCGTGTTTAGAGTTGCGGTTGTTGTCACAGGAGTGATATAGAGCTGTGGTTGTGGCTGGTGCTGTTGCGGGCCAAGAGAAAAAGAGTTTTGTCACGTAGTTGAGTCGCGATCAAGGTAGGGACACTTTTCTTAAACTCATTTTATTTTCAAGAATTGTTATAAATCGATATTGATGCAAAAAATATATTTTTGTTGTTTATGTGAATCTTATGAATTGACTGAGTTATTTTGAAAGAATGTGATTGTTGAATTCTTGATTGATTGAATTGACATTGTGATAGTTAATGAAAGCTTGATTTGAAAATCCGATTGTTATATTTATATTGAGAAATGGGTTAGAAATCTGGTTTATATATATTTATATTGAGGAATGGTTTGGTTTTGAAACTGCTTGAAAAGGCTAAGAATTCTTATTTGTTGATTGGTTTTGTTGAAGTTGGTTTAAATTGTAGTTGATGAGATTGGTTGCTTGAGTTCTGGACTTTGCTGATTTCCTTGAATTGAGTTGGTATTGTTATGAAATTGGTTAATTGGAAATGATTTGAAAAGATGAGAGATATTTGGTTTGGTTTATTGGGACTCCTTAAGTGTGGCAAAGTCCAAATTTTAGAGAAAATACTGTTGAAATCTTTAAAAAAATAGGAGACTTCATTTGAAGTAATTGTTTAGAAAGACTTGGATTTAAGAATTATATTAGTTGATTTTGAATTATTAAGAAAATGATTATGTTTTGAGTTTGATTTCTTAAGAAAATATTTATTTTTTGAGTTTGATTTATTAAGAAAAGATTTGTGTTTTGAGTTCGATTTATTAAGAAAATGATTATGTTTTGAGTTCGATTTAAAGAATCATATTTTGAAGAGTTTTAGCAAATTTACAGTATTTAAGTTTGATTGGCAAAGAGAGGTGATTTTGAGTCTTTTTGGGATGTTATTACACTTGAGAATGAAGTTAGAAGTGAGTTTTATGCAACTAATTTGAATAACGAGTTATGCTGTTGGGAATTTCAAAGGGAATTGAATAATGGATTGTTGAAGTTGATTTGAGACTTTTGATTTGGTAAAAAGGAGTTTTTACGAAAGTGAAATGGAATTGAATAATTTTTAAAAAAAGAGATTTTGATATCTGAGCTTCTGGGGTAATATGCAAGTGTTAAGTTTGGAAAATTAATTCTTGATTAAAGATGATGAACAAACATTATAGAAACATTATCAATTGTTTATATAATCTTTTTGGTTTAGTGTGCAGGAAAATAAGTTAAGCAAAATTGGCGCAAGGTGCAAATAATCAAGGTCCATCAATGCAAACCCACACACACAAACCATGACCAAGTCCGATTCAGCTATAGCAACAATCTGATGCAAAAAATTGAATGGCTAAACCATGAGGAAGAAAGAAAACAAATAAGACCAAAGAAAAGATCCAAGCCCATTTGATGATTCCTCCAAAACCCACCACTCAGAAACTTGAACCCAAAGTTCAATTCATTTGAATTTCCATCTTGCTTCCACCGAAAGCCAAAATCTCTTTTCTCTCTCTTCTCTCTTTCATTCCCATCACATCAATTCACTAAACCAAGAAAGAAGAAAGGGAAAGATCTGAGGCTAGGGTTCCGTGAAGAACAAAAAGTGTGTTACCAAGTTCAAGCAAGTTTCAGAGCTACAACAAAAGGGAGAATTGCATTCGGTTAGAACATCTCAAAAGCTATTTTCCCCATTCATGCTACACCAAGGGACCGTGAAGAAATTTGCTGAGCCTCAAGCACAAAGCAAGCAATCATGGAGAAAGTGAAGTCAAACATGCTTAGAAGCTCATCAACGACCACAAATCAAACTTGGAGCTAAAGAAAAGATTCACGGTCAAGATCAAAGAAGCTTGAAGAAAATGGATGAAAGAGAAAGTAAGTTGCTTGTAAAAGATTCGGCCTTCTCTCTCTCTGTTCTGATGACGCCGCTGCAAAGTCTGATACTGGAGAAGAAAACAGCAAAAAGGTTGAAATTGCTTCAACCTTGGAAGCTTCACTCTTCTGTAATAAGGGTGAACGACTAAGGGTTGAAGGTAAGAGAGAAAAATAGAGCACTGAATTCGGTTCTCATAGCTACCTAAGCTGTTCTATGTGCTTCTCCTTCATGGTCTCATGTTGTATTTCTTTTTCTTAGTTTAGTCTGTCTAAGTTTCATTGAGAAAGGCAAACATGGTGAGGTTTGTAAGAAAAAGCCAATGAGAGAAAAAAGACAGTGAGTTAAACTTGGAGAAAAAGCCATAGTTATCTCAGAAATTCTTTGTATGTATTTCTATTTTGTGTCATGATCTTGTGGGGATTCCCTTACAAGTTAGGTTAGCACTTTGCTATTGAAAGCTAGGTTTGAATCCTAGTCAAATTCAGATTGGGTTAGAATCTAGATTTGTCCCAGATAGGATTGGGTAGATCCTAAGGAGAATTGTTGAATGTAATACATTGAAAGATAGTGAAATTCCGTCACAATTGTGATGGAGACTGGATGTAGGCTACATTGCACTAGGTAGATGAACCAACATACATCTATGTGCAATTCTCTATTCTCTACTCTATTTCTGTTTCTGTCTCTGTTTCTGTTATTTAGGAAACAAAAAGAAAGTGTCTCCTAATTCGACAGGAGACAAAATAAAAATATCTCCTCAAGTCCTCTGGGTATAGCTAAGTTAAAAAGGTCCCCAAAAAAAGGGTGGCCAAGATTCAACCCCCTTCTCTTAGCCACTGATAACCATCAATTTGTATCAGAGATTGGTCTCAAAGAAATCAACTTTTACAGCTTGGAGGAAAGACTCTGATGGCAAGCAACAATGGTTCCAATGTGGTGGCTTATACTCTGACAGAAGAAAAATCTAACAACAGACCTCTGTTCTTCAATAGAAAGAACTACAGCTATTGGAAGGAAAGAATGAAGCTCTTTATTCAATCGGTAGACTACAACATATGGAAGATCATCATGAATGGTCCCCAAGTCCCAACCAAAATAGGAGCAGATGGTGTAGTTATTCCCAGGACTGAAGCCGAATGGAATGATGAAGACAAGAAGAAAATAGAGCTCAATGCTAAAGCTGTCAACATGCTTAACTGTGCAATCAGCTTCGAGGAATATCGAATTGGATCATGGGGCAAAACAGCAAAGGGGATCTAGGATAAGCTCCAAGTCACAAACAAAGGCACTATTCAAGTGAAGCAGACCAGAATAGACATGCTGTGTAAAGAGTACGAGATGTTCTCTATGAAAGAAGGAGAATCTATTGATGAAATAGTCAAAAGATTCACCGTCATCATCAATGGCTTAGATGCTACGGGGATTACTCATCCTGAACCTATGCTAGTGAGAAAAGTTCTGAGAAGTCTCTTAAAAGAGTGGAAAACTAAGGCTATAGTCATAGCCGAAAGTAGTGGCAGCCGTCATCATTAACAGCTTAGATGTTATGGGATTACTCATCCTGAACCTATGCTAGTGTGAAAAGTTCTGAGAAGTCTCTCAAAAGAGTGGGAAACTAATGATGAATTGGGAGAAAAATTACTTGCTTTTGAAACCACTTATTTGAAAAATGACACACAAAAAAAGGAATTGCTCTCAAATCATGCACTAAGTCTCTGGATGATGAATCTAGTGATAATTTATCAGATGATGAGTTTGTTCTTTTTGCTAAGAAATTCAGGAAAATGATGAAGCTGAAAGGGAGAAGCAAGGGAAGCAACTCGAGAAGGCCAAAGAAGGACTTGAGCAAAATCTGTTCTCTAGGTGCGAAGTTATTCTGACCCAAATGTTGTTGTGGGGCATAAACGCCTTGTTTGAAATTCTGTCCTCTAGGTGCAAAGTTCCTCCCCTGATCTCTCCTAACAAAAGCTCGATGATCACCCTTGTCCAATGCTGCCTTTCTTGCACAATCCTCAGTAACTTGGCTCTTGTTTACCAGTTTAGAGAAAACTTTGATCTCCATCGGGCCCACTGTACTTAGGATGTCAATACACAGACCACCTTCATATTTTATGCATTTTCATTCTTCAAAATCCCCCGGAGCACCCTAACAAATCCTAGAGAACCGACACAATTCTTTAAACCGATTGGTGTACTCTGCCACTAACATAGGACCCTGCTTCAGCTGTAGCAACTCAAGCTCCTTCGCCGTCCTTATTGAGTTTGGAAAATACTTCTTATAAAACTCAGATTAGAATACATCCCAAAGGATTGCAACATTATCTCGCTGTAGAAGGCATCGGGTCTCCTACCACTAATACTGAGCTTCACCCATCAGCTAATAAGTAGCAAACTTAACACACTGATCTTCAGGCACTTGTTACGCTCGCAAAGCTCGTTCCATTGCCTGAAACTAATTATCAGCCTCTGTGGGATTTTTAGTTCCTCTAAAATTTTGTGGGTTTATCTTCAGAAAAGTTGCTAAGGTCATTGGACCATTTTTGCCATTACCCCTAGTTCCGTTATTAACTTCCTGACCAAGGGCCTCAACCGTTGTCTGCATAGCAGTCACCATATTTTCCAAAGCATTCGTAAAGTTCATAGGATTATTCATAGTGGTTTTAGGTTCCGTATTACTATTTTGGCTTTTGCCTCGATCGCGTTTGCGTCCACGAGTCAACATTTGGTTCCTGTTCACACCAAATAAGTGATATCAAGGTGATCAGTCTCAATATCTCAAGTCTAATGCTTCAAAGTCCCAAATGCAAGCTCATAAACAAATATGCCACATATATCAATTAGATATCCTAATTAGCATATACACACACCCAGAGTATGCCCAGAAGTATAGTCAGTCCGTCCTTCAGGCTCTATAGGAACGAACTGCTCTGATACCATAATGTAACACCCTACCACACAGAGCCTTACGCTTAAGTCATAAAGCAGAGGTGACAAGGTATTACGACCTCTAAAAAAAACACTTATATAAATATAGTTGAAAAAAATCATATCTAAGAGCCCTGAAGAAGAAGCTAAACAAAAACGAAAATAAAAAAGTGTGTGATAAACCACTATTTTATGGTTTATCTTGTGCTCAATTGAGTGGTTTTTATCAAGTCTTTGCACACTTATTCATACAATTTGCATGGTTTTACAATTCCTTCCTAGCTTTGTTATATGATTGAAAACTTGCTTCCTAAGCCTTTAAATTGTGTATTTTAATTCCCTTTTATACCATTCGATGCCGTGATATGTGTGTTCAGTGTTTTCAGGCTTTATAGGGCAGGAATGACTTAGAGGATGGAAAGGAAGCTTACAAAAATGGAAGGAACACAAGAAAAGAGGAGCTGACCAGCGAGGAACGACGCGTGCAGGTACCTCACGCATGCGCGTGAATTAGAGTTTGCACAGCGACGCGTGCACGTACTTGACGCGTACGTGTGACACACAAAGATGACTAGTGACACGTACGCGTGACATGCACCACGTGCAGAAATCGCAGAAAACGCTGGGAGCAATTTTGGGCTGAGTTTGGACCCAGTTTTCGGCCCAGAAATGCAGACTAAAGCCACGGGACAAGCAGAGACTCAAAACACATTGATACACTTCTCATTATTCACAATTTTAGGTTTTAGATGTAGTTTCTAGAGAGAGAGACTCTCTCCTCTCTCTTAGGTTTTAGGATTTTAGGATTAGCTTTTCTAAATTTCAGATTCTATCTTAGTTTAATTAGTTTCTCTTATACTCTTATTTACTCTAGTACTTTAGTTATCTATTTCTCTTATTGGTTCCTTTATTTTGGTTTTATTTAGTTTATGAATTCTTCATGTTAGATTCAATTTCTATTTAATGCAATTTGAGGTATTTCAGATTTATTGTTTCTTTCTATTTAACGCTTTTATTTTGCGCCTTCCAAGTGTTTGAGAGAATGCTTGGTTGGATTCTAAATTAGCTTTTTATGTTTTTGGCTTTGGTTGAGTAATTGGAGACTCTTGAGTTATCAAACTCATTTGTTGATTGATAATTAAAACTTGCTAATTGATTTGAATCCCTCTAAAGCTAGTCTTTCCTTAGGAGTTGACTAGGACTTGAGGTATCAAATTGATTCATCCACTTGACTTTCCTTCATAGTTAGATGTTAACTAAGTAGGAGCAATAGACAATTCTCATCACAATTGATAAGGATAACTAGGATAGGACTTCCAATTCTCATACCTTGCCAAGAGCTTTTCTTAATTATTAGTTTATTTTTCTTGTCATTTACATTCCTTGTTCAACCTTTCAAAAACCCAAAAATATACTTTTCCATAACCAATAATAAATACACCTCCCTGCAGTTCCTTGAGAGACGACCCGAGGTTTAAATACTTCGGTTTAATTTTATTGGGTTTGCTTTAGTGACAACCAAATTTTTGTATGAAATAATTTTAGTTGGTTTAGAAGCTATACTTGCAACGAGAATTTATTGTGAATTCTTTACTAGCAAAAATCTCGTTCATCAAAATGGCGCCGTTGCCGAGGAATTGCAAACATGTGCCTTATTATTGGTTATTGTAAATTTGCTTTTTGCTTATTTGTTGGTATTTTGTTAGTTTTAGGACTTAGCTGCTTATTTTTATTAGTTTTTACTTTTTATTAGCTACTATGAATTCTCACCCCTGTCGCTATGAGTTTGGTTCTAATTATGTTGTAGAAAATGGAAGCTATAATGAGAACATGCATCAAGGTTGGGACCATAGTTGTCAGAACCGAACCGGTGATCGAACCGGTCAGGTCACTGGGTCACTGGGTCACTGGTTCAACCGCTGGGTTACTGGTTGAACCGGTTGACTCGGTCCTATGTAAATAAAAAATAAAAAATAGTTAAAAGTTTAAAATTAAAATTTAAAATACATATTTTTACTAACATTTTAGAATATCAAGTTATTTTAAAACAATATGGAACATGAACAATAAATATTTTATTATTTTTACTCTATCATAAATATTTTTATTTTGAAATAATATTAATAGATATTATATAATTATAAAAAATAAGTGAGTTTATCATTATTGTTAAATAAAAATATAATTAATTTAAGAATGAGTGAGTTTATAATTAAAATTAAAATAAATTAAATAAAAGTAAACTATTTGATAGAAGATATCTATATGTATTATAATTTGCATAAATTTTAATAGAAAACATAGTGGTCTGGTGGTTGTGGAGCCTTTTGGTTTCCTTGAGGGCAGGAGTTCGAACCCTACCTCAAGCATTTTGAAAATATTTTCTTCCAAGCGGTTCGGTCAGACCACCTCATCGGTTTTGACCGGTTCGCATCGATTCACACCGAGTTTGACCGGTTCAATTCCTTGTACGGTTCAAACACTGGACCGGACCGGTATAGGATCCGGTTCACCAATTTTCCAGTCGAACCGGCCGGTCCGATCCCATTTTTACAACTATGGTTGGAAAAATCAAAGATGGGAGGAGCTACGAGGATTTGATCAACCCTCTTAGCAACAATCCCCTCCAATGCGCTATAACCAACAACCATTCTATGATGCATACCAAGACAATAGTTATGGTGGATCTTTTCGTGACAACCAACCTCCACCAAATTACTACAGTCAAGAGCCATTCTAGGGTGCGTACCAAGATGATGAATATGGTGGACCCCCTTGTAGTTACCAACAAGTACCACCATATGCTTATGAACCACCTCCTCAACATAACTCTGAACCACCACACTCACAAGCCCCTTTTTACCATTCACCCCCATATGACCCTAATCCTTACGAGCCATACTTCCAAGAACCACCACCTCAATATACACAATCTCCACATCCTTATCAAGATGAACCACCTTCCTATCATGAGCCCTTTCTCTCAACAAATGAACCCTCCTATCCACCCCAAGCTCCCATAAATGACACCTTTAATGTTATTCACCAAGGGCAAATAGAGCGTCAAACCACACTTATCTCTGCTTTCACTGGTCTCACCTCTAAACTCTAAAATCTTATATCCCGCATGGACCAACCCTCTACCTCCAATATTCAACCCTCAAGCTTTACTGCACCACCACCCTCCGTGCAAGAATACCTATATCCATCAATCCAAGAGCAACATGATCCCAATTATGCTACTGATCCGGAACAAGAGCGAAGGGATCGGCTTCGGGACTTAATGGTATGGTTTCACGTACCCATACTTGAAAAGAATCACGAGGAGGCCCAAATTGTGGAAGTAAAGACATTTGAAGATAAAGGAGTAGCTGAAGAATTGGTGAGAGAAGACATCAAGGAGGAGTTCAATTTTATAATAGAGCAAGTGGAGAGAACCGAAATTATAGAAGAAAAGGAAGTGGTTGAAGACTTAGGAGATGCGGAACCTCCATGGGAAAGCCAAGTCATAGAGCCTCCTTCCAAGACGTTTGAAATTGATGTTGAGGAGGATGTACAACCTCCAAGGCATATCACAGTTGAAGACTTCGAAGGGGATGATCAAGAGATGAATTTAATCATTGACGAATTCTTATCTACAATTCAATCCTCTCCTATTGGACTAGCCATGGAGATCAAAGAAGAAGAAGCACAACCTCCCATACACTTGGTAAGCAATAAAGAAGAGATTGAATTGGTAGAAAGCTACCAAGAGGAAGAGGTTGAAATTGAAGAAGCTTGCAAAGAGGTGGAAGCTGTCAAGGAAAAGCATCAAGGAGTGGAGCTTGCAAGGTCATTAGAAACACCTCTCCCAAAGCCATTACCATCCAATACAACATTCAAGTGGGTAAAATACTTATCCTTAACCTTTACTTTTCCACTTGAATATGAGCTACTTGAGACGGATGGTCAGCTTAGAGCTCTTTGTGGCTTTAAGAGTAAGAGGGAAATGGTTAGTGGTAGGAGTTGTCATGCAAGGTTCCATATGGTTGCATGCTCCAAATTGAAGTACAAGGGTTGGTGTAGAACCTCAGTGAATGGGTCTAGAAGGATGTTTGGACGCTTAAATGAGAATTCCAAGGCTGAACCACCCAGATGGAATCATGATGATCAACTTGAAGACGGGTGTAGATACAAGATTTGGGATCTGGGCATACAAGAGGATCAATTTTGGAAGCTCAGAGCTTGTGAAGAACTCCATCAAATCTTGGAAAATTCACTTGGTATTGATAGATCTTATCAGAAGTCCAAGCATTGGTGGCAGTTTCAGGATGAGTTCAAGCACAAGCCACCATGACAAGGAGCTCGCCAAACGTCCAACTTAAGGACTTTAACTAAAAGTGCTAGATGGGAGACAACCCACCATGGTATAATCGTCCCTTTTTATTCCTAGTTTTATATTATTTTATTTTTATCAGTGTTCATTCATAATTTCTGCATCATCACTGCATTCTGCATAAAAAAAGGGGGATCGACACGCAAGTGTCTATGACGCGCACGCTTCATTTGTGTATGCGCAACTAAATAGAGAGTTGCGCGAGAGACACGCGGGAGGGGTGTGTAACGCACAAGCCACACCACGCGTACGTGTCCCCTGCAAAAAGTTCAACTCACGCGTAAGCGTTAGCGACGCGTACGCGTGGGCATGAAAATCGGCGTAAAAGCGTGATGAACAGAGAGTTGTGATGGTCTGGGGCTGGCACTGTGCTAGAGGCACAAAATCACCCACGCGTGCGCATCCTTTCGCTTCCAAACCACCCACGCGTACGCGTGGGCGACGTGTCGCATGGCGAATTCAGTTTTCATGCGCACGCGTGCCCTGCGCGCGCGTCACGCCCTGTTTTTCATTTCTTACTTCTTTCTTCTCTCCTTTCTACTTATTTCTTCCTCCTTTTCTTACTTTCTTCTTCTTTATTTCTTTAACTTCTCATTCTTATTTTCTTTCATTCTATTTTCCTTATTTCATTTGCATACTTTCACTCATTGCATTTTAATTTTGTTCATGTTTTTATTTTCTTTTCTACGTTTATTATTTTTCTTTTGGTGTTAAATGTTCTTCTTCAACTGTTGCATATTTTCAATTCATTATTTTAGTGCTTAGTGACTTGTTTTACACTATTGGGTGATATTATTTATCTGTCAATGCCAATCTTTTATGATACCTGTGTTTCTTTTGCATTGACATGAATTTATATTGTCTTTTATTACCTACTATCTCTTCCCCATTGTTACAATTTTTGCACTATTGATATGCCATTTACTTCTACTGTTTTCTCACTTGCATGTTGTAGCTACCATGTAATTGAGACCCTCATTATTTGGCATTGACTCAACCATATTTCATTTGTTTTCTATCTTTCTTTCTGGGTTACTTTTTCTTTTTTTCCTCTTCTTTCAGGTTGGCCACCGAGAAGGGAAAGGGACAGCTTCTCAATGGGACGACAGACAAGTCCATCTGCACAATCTTTGGAGAAAATCATCAGTTGTAGCAACCCGTCCACTTGCACATCTCAGCATGCACCGAGGACGGTGCAATCTTTAAGTGTGGGGAGGTCGATACCGACTTCCGTGGGTTAGTTATTCTCTTCTCAACACCAATGGTTTATTTTTTCCTTGTTAGTGTTGCACTTGCATGTTTGTTTGATTTTTGTGCATATTTTACCACTGCTTGGTTAAAGTAATGAGTTTCTTTTCAAGACCCTTTTTATAGTATTTCACTAATTTAAATTGAAATCTGTGTTAAACTTGTCTGAAGATTGTAATTTGGAACATGAATTATAGCTAAGAACACACAACCTGTGAGATTTTGAGCTTAATTATGTGGTTACACTATTTAACCATAATATTTTATTCTTGTATGTTTTCTTCTATATGATTGCAATCTATAGTTTGTTCCATTTTATATGTCCATTGTTTAGTGTATTTACATGCTTGCATATGATTGAGGCCATCATTTGTTATTAGCTCACTTATCCCAAATAGCCTACCCTCTCAATCACCTTTGTTTGCCACCTTGAGCCTTTTAATCCCCGTTTGTTCTATATATTTTACCGCATCACTAGCCTTAAGCAGAAAAACAATTAATTACCCCAATTAAATCTTTGGTTAGCTTAAGATAGAGATTGTGTGTCAATTAAGTGTAAAGAACTGTGGGAACTTGGGTTGATGAAAGTGTGTTGTGTTTTAGTGACAAAAGTATTGGGAATTTGGGTGCATACTCATATGAGACCAGAAAAAATTAAAAACTCATGTGCATTGATATGTTACATTTGCTGTCATAAAAAAAACCAAAAAATATTCAAATAAATAAATAGGGAACAAAATTTTTCCAATGTTAAGTTTAATAAAAGATCAATGCATATGTGATAAAATTAAAAAAAAAGTTGATACATGAGTATGTGAAATATGCAAAAGTGGAAATTATGGGTAGTTAGGCATGATTTTAGAGTTATATGAAGTGTATGTATGTTAGGTGAGAACTTAGGTTAGTAAAAGATTCATATTACAGCTCACTTGGCCATATATATCCTCACCCTTACCTTAGCCCCATTACAACCTTGAAAAGACCTCATGATGTTTGCATTGGTGCATTAAACATTTGTTGATTGGTTAGATGAAGAACAAAGTTTTAGAAAGCATGACTAGAGAAGAATAGAGTGATCAACCTTAGACACTTGAGAGATTAGAGTGCATATACACTACCAGTGAGGGTTCAATGCTTGATTCTGTGTTCTCTACTTTCATGAGCTATCTTCTTATAAGTTTACTTGTCTTTTATTGTATGATTTGAATTAGTAGAATTTGATTTATATTTGTCTTGGAGAACTTGTTTACTTTTAATCGAGTAGATAGGAACATCTTAGCATATAGTTGCATTCACACACATAGGTTGCATTGCATGAGTCTTACTTTTTCCCATTCATTCTTTCTATCTCCTTGAGCTTAGCATGAGGACATGCTAATGTTTAAGTGTGGGGAGATTGATAAACCACTATTTTATGATTTATCTTGTGCTCAATTGAGTGGTTTTTATCAAGTCTTTGCACACTTATTCATACAATTTGCATAGTTTTACAATTCCTTTCTAGTTTTGTTATATGATTGAAAACTTGCTTCCTAAGCCTTTAAATTGTGTATTTTAATTTCCTTTTATACCATTCGATGCCGTGATCTGTACGTTCAGTGTTTTCACGCTTTACAGGGCAGGAAGCTTGTAAAAATAGAAGGAACACAAGAAAAGAGGAGCTTACCAGCGAGGAACGACGCGTGCGTGTACCTCATGCGTGCGCGTGAATTGGAGTTTGCACGGCGACGTGTGCGCATACTTGACGCGTACGCGTGACACGCGAAGATGACCAGTGACGCGTACGCGTGACTGACGCGTACGCTTGACATGAGCCACGTGCAGAAATTGCAGAAAACGCTGGGGCAATTTTGGGCTGAGTTTGGACCCAGTTTTCGGCCCAAAAACGCAGACTAAAGCCAGGGGACAAGAAGAGACTCAAAACACATTGATACACTTCTCATTATTCACAATTTTAGGTTTTAGATGTAGTTTCTAGAGAGAGAGACTCTCTCCTCTCTCTTAGGTTTTAGGATTTTAGGATTAGCTTTTCTTAATTTCAGATTCTATCTTAGTTTAATTAGTTTCTCTTCTACTCTTATTCACCCTAGTACTTTAGTTATCTATTTCTCTTATTGATTCCTTTATTTTGGTTTTATTTAGTTTTTGAATTCTTCATGTTAGATTCAATTTCTATTTAATGCAATTTGAGAAATTTCAGATTTATTGTTTCTTTCTATTTAATGCTTTTATTTTGCACCTTCCAAGTGTTTGAGAGAAAGCTTGGTTGGATTCTAAATTAGCTTTTTATGTTTTTGGCTTTGGTTGAGTAATTGGAGACTCTTGAGTTATCAAACTCATTTGTTGATTGATAATTGAAACTTGCTAATTGATTTGAATCCCTCTAAAGCTAGTCTTTCCTTAGGAGTTGACTAGGACTTGAGGTATCAAATTGATTCATCCACTTGACTTTCCTTCATAGTTAGAGGTTAACTAAGAAGGAGCAATAGACAATTCTCATCACAATTGATAAGGATAACTAGGATAGGACTTCCAGTTCTCATACCTTGCCAAGATCTTTTCTTAATTATTAGTTTATTTTTCTTGTCATTTACATTCCTTGTTCAACCTTTCAAAAACCCAAAAATATACTTTTCCATAACCAATAATAAATACACCTCCCTACAGTTCCTTGAGAGACGACCCAAGGTTTAAATACTTCGGTTTAATTTTATTGGGTTTGCTTTAGTGACAACCAAATTTTTTTATGTAAGGATTTTAGTTGGTTTAGAAGCTATACTTGCAATGAGAATTTATTGTGAATTCTTTACTAGCAAAAATCTCGTTCATCAGAGTGTCACACTCGCACGGATAATCATAAAACAGATAGGTAAGATCGAAAGAAGACTAAAAACATAATATACAGATCAGAGTTCCAAAACACAAATATTAAGTTCCAGACTCGACCTGCAAAACTAAGGTCGGCCAAAGTATATAATTATATATATTTATACAACCCAAAATATAACTCAAACTACAAAATAAACACCTGTTTCTCCAAGTCAACCTCTAGGAGGGACAAACATAAAATATATCCAGAGGAGAATCTATATACATATATACATATCATAAATACAAAATACAATAACCCAAAATAACCACACTTCGGGTGCATAGGAAATTCCAGACGCCTAGCGAGGTACCCCTCGACCTGCATCTGAAAAATAACAGAAATATGTATGGAATAAGAACCAGAGGTTCTTAACATGGTAAAGGTGCCCACATAGTTAATATAAAAGGTCTCGGGAAAGGCAGATGCATTCCTAGAACTTCGACACTCAGATTTCAGCTTAAAGACCTAACTATACAAGAAATTAAGTAAGTTATCTAAGGTATTCAAGTTCTAAATCTAATTTTAACTTAACAATACACTTTCTGTCTCTTCTAATCCTCTGAATCATCGTGGAACAATCCCCCTCACACCTGCGCCAAGAAGCGTATCTCAGAGAACATACACATACAATTCAAGTAAGAAAAATATAAACAGAGGTGCAATTATAGCAAATAGAACAAGTAGCAGATAAACAGAGTTAAGCAATTGAGCAAACCAAAACAATGCACACTCCAGCAAAACATACAAATGCACATGATATATGCCTATCCTATGGCTGATGAGTCTCATCTGTTGGTTATATAGCCAACCTGACATGTCCTGGTAGTTAACCATTGGATAGTCCCTCTATGCGTGCATCCCCAGGCTTAAAAATAATATCCATGGAGTCAAAATCCAAGCTCAAATATAATATTCTATCGAGTCAAACTGCAAAATCAATAATATTCCATGGAATCAAACTCCATGCTCAATAATATAATATTCAAAATCCATATATATAGAGGCTGGAAAGGAAGAAGAGGGAGAAAGAAAAAGAGCGAGGGAAAATAGAGAGGGAGAAGACAGGAAGAAGAGGGGGAGAAGAAGGTGACACCGGTGAGGCTGGACGCCGCCGTCACTGGCGCAGAGAAAAAGGAAGAGACGCACAAGAGAGATGAGAGTGAGATTGCAAACCTTCCATGGAGAAAGAAAAAAGCGTGCGACGGAGAAGAAGGAGGGAGTCCTGTCATCGTCGCGGTGTCCGTAGCCGCTGCTGCCGTTGATCGAGACCGTCGCCGTCCCGGTTGAGGTCATCGTCATCACCAAACAGGGCAGAGAAGGAGGGCACGAACGGGAAAGAGAAAGGGGAGCTTTGTTGGAGCTCGTCGACGAAATGCTGCTGCCTTCCACCACCGCGACATAGACCCTACCTTCTGTTCTTCCACTACCTCCGTTGCAGGTGGAAAAGGTCACCGGAGAAGGAATTGTGCTGCTCTGCTTCTGCTTTCAGTTTTCCATTGGTTGTCGGAGTCTCTAGGGCCATGAATATTGCCGCCGGAGTCGTTAGAATTGTTGCTACCAAGAGTCACCACTGCTATACCTTTACATTGGTAAAACAAACCCCATTCTGCTTGTACTTGACATCTCTTTCTATTCCTGTTCCGTTTTCATCTACCTTGCTATCTCGCTCTATTTTTGTGCCCTTTTTTCTTGATTAATTTGCTTTTGCTATTGTTTGTTACGGGCTAGAAGTGGTAGCGATGCTGCTACTGTTGCCGAGATTACATCCGTGACGTAGTTGTTGCTGCTGTTTGAATTGAAGTTGCTGCCACTGACTCAGTCCAAATTCTTCGTCCTTTTGTTCCATCTATTCCAACCTTTCTCACATCTTAATTCGGCACTCCGGGTTTGGTCTCTTCGGTCCCTTAGGACCAAGTTATGAGTAGGCTTTATATTTATAACCGTTATCTTCTTGTTTATGCTATTTTTAATTTTTAATTTTATTAAAATAATTGATTTATTATAGTTGAATAATTATTTTATGAATTTCATATCTTAGAAATTTTACAGGAGACTATATATATTTGATAACATTTTATATTATTTTAGAATATTTGATTTTTATTCAAATATATATTTTTGAAGTATTGAAGTATTTGTTGGTACTCACTTTGAAATTATGAAATATGTTCTTATGATTAAGAAAGTATGATTGAAAAAGATTTCTGATGAGAATATATTATCTGATTTGATTTGATTCAATACTTTATAGTTTGAAGGATTAAATTTTTATTGTATTTGAAACTATATGTTTTGAATTGGTTTGGGAGGCTCGTATTAGAAAACCGTAGTTAACGGCGGTTATGACGTTAACTTAGATGCATCTAACTCAGACTCCAGCTAGCAGGGGTGTTGCTAGCCTAACGTGTAGGCCACACGTTAGATCTGTTATTCTGTTAGGACACACAAGAGGAAAGGGCTACCCATAGAGGTGGAGCCGCCTATGTGTAGACTTTTGATTTGATTTCTGTATGAGAACTCCCTTATTGATTCACTTATTATGATCAATTACTATTTTCTAATTAAAAATTACTTCAATAATAATGTTTATATGGTCTCTTGTGGATTATAAATGTATTGTCTAGTCACTGAGTTACAAAACTCATTCCGTTTTTCTAAAAATATGTTTTAGGAATAAATACTTGAATATGTGAGCCCTTCTATTCAAGAATTATGATCTGCAATGGGTATCTGTCCCTTGTTGAGTTCCTAGAAGTTGTATGCTCCATATGTCACAGGCAGAATTCAACCACTCTTAATTGTTTTAAATTTTGTTAAAAATGTATACTATTTATTTTAGAACTTGTAAATTAGTCAAAATCTTTGTAACCTTCTCTTATTTAATTTATCTTTGAGTCTAATAGGCTTGCTAAGGAACTGTTTTTCTGAGCGCCGGTCATGGTCCATTTTAGGTCGTGACAAGTATCTCCTCTAAAACTCAAACTTCTGCCACCCTTCAAGGGTCCCAAAACATCAAGCCAAAACCCTTCTCAGTTATTCAAATCATTTTCAGTATCAAATCTTTTCAAAATCAAACCACTTCCAATATTAAATCTTTTCTCAAAACCAACCAACTCCAATAGCAAATTATTTACGAAAATCGAACCACACATCATATACTATATACACAATCCATCAATAATTCATTCAGTTCATTCCTATCTTAAGGTATTCTAGTCTAAGTTTTCACGTGACATTAAACATTAACTACGAGAAACCAAAACCATACCTTGGCCGATTTCTCCCTAAGCTCAGAACACCTCAAAATCTCTCATTTCACAAGCTCCAAGTTTTCAAACGTCAATTTCTCAAGCCTAATTACCCGAATTTCGTTCCAAATCACCCAATTGAACTCCAAATCAACCAGAACACAATCTATTTCACACAATATCACTAAAATCATCATAGGGTTCACTAACTCAATGATTCACAAAGGTTCAATAGTTTCTTACCTTACCCACAGATCAATTGGACAAAACCCAGTGATTTTCGCTGCTAGAGTTCACCTAAACCATCAAATTCATTCAATTCCTCAATATCCAAACTCTAAAATCACGAAATTGAGGAGAGAAAAAAATGGGTGAGAAATAAAAATTTCTTACCACTTTGTTCGGATAGAATTAAAGAGAATTCTGAGACGAACACGTGGCCACTAACGGCTCGTCAATTGGAGCTCCAAATGGAAAGTTATGGACGATTGAATTTTTGGAAGGGGGTTTAGGGTTTTAACGTTGATTTCCTTTCCTCAATGTATCCGCAGGAATGAAATGAAGAAGAAGAAACTTGTTGCTTGTCTTATAGGTGGGCCTTGGGCCAGTTTGGGCCTGATTTGACCGGTTCAACTTGTTAGTCCTATTTTTTTTATCAAAATCTTTAAAATTAGTGTTAAAATTTGTATTTTTAATATTTCTACTTCTCTAAATTATAAAAAATTTATTTTCTAATTTTTTTGAATAATAGTTAATTTATTAACTAATTATTTTCCAGTGTTATAGCTTTTGATTTACCTTGTCTCTTATGTAATTAAATGTTGTTCTTTTCGATCTCTGAACAATCGAAAGCAAGCCTAGGTATTTGTTCTGATTATTGACATGAAGAACTTGTAATATCTCTGCTAACCAATTTCAAGTCCGAATTGGAGTGTTGTTGCTGAAAAAGACTGAAGATTTATCTAAGTTAACCACCTGTCCACTAGCTTCCTCATATACTCATAGTATATTCAGTAAGTTCTGACAATCTCCTTTCGAAGCCAGATTGAATAGGATAGAGTCATTTGCAAAAAATAAATGATTGATTTTGGGATATCTGTGATTGAGTCTCAATCCAAAAATATTCTATTTTTGTTCTCTTTCTATGGAATAGATGGAAGAATTCTTCTGCACAAAATAAAAATAGATAGGAGGAGAGAGGGTTGTCTTGTCAAAGCCTTCTACATGGTATAAAATAGCCATGAGGTTGACCATTCATAATAACAGAATAAAAAATCGTCATTACACATTCCTAAATCCAATCTAATAATTTTTTATAAAAATTCAACTTTTTTATGACATTTCAAACGAAAGACCATTGCACCTTATTATATACTTTATTCATGTCAAACTTCAGAACTAAATCACACTTTTTATAACTCTTATTTTTCAGAAAGTGCATGAACTCGTGAACTATAAGAATGCTATCACTTATTAACCTCCATTCATTAGTTTTATTACTTTATTTTTGTAGTGATTAACTTTATTTGGTACACTTTGTAATGACATTTTAATTACTTAATATAGAATATTATCTAATTCGTTAAATAGTAAATTCATGAAAAATATTATTACAAATTTAGCAATTAAAAATATATCGTCAAATTTTTTTCCGAGGGTAAAAGCAAAATTTTTTTTGTTATTTTATTGTTACTGTACATCGACTTTCTATTGTCACTTGTGTCGAAAATTCTGACGGTACGAATGACTTATAAACGGTAACAAATTTTTTGTCAAGTTTTTTTTTTCGAAATATATGATGGTAAAGTATGTTTTTTGTCAAGAGTTTCTATTAAAATTCATTCACCAAAAAATCCTGCGGTAGACATATGGCGTTCCAAACTAAATGTTAATGAGATATATCTCTATGTTCTATTTTACCTTATTAATATTTAACATATCACGTCAATATTTAAAAAAAAAAAAAAGAAGAGTGCCAGGGGCAGTACTTTTGTTAAATTCTGGCCAACACTTAACCATCAAAAGAAAATTAAAAGATTTTATATCATTAGATGCAATTTTACACCATTAAAAATATCATTAATGACTAATTGATGGCTAAAAACTACAAAATCTACTGCCCCTAGACTTTCTCATAAAAAAAACTCTAACAGTAGTGATACTGTACTATCAAAAATAATAATAACAAAAATCTATAAAGACTAAAGGTTTATCTAAACTATTTCTGATAAACAAAATCCAAATTTTAGTGGTTGAATTGTAACCGAAGAACAATCCGGAATCATGTTCTTCCATTAGAGTACAGTTAATTAACAATGAGTATATTAATGCAGGGACTACTCGCATTTATTCTTCCATGCAGGACCATAAGGTTGACATATATGTATGCTTAGGGTTGCAATCAAAACCTACCATTACCAAGAACCTCGTGATCTGTAGGAAATGAAAATGTGCTTTCCCATGTCTCCTTTTTTCTATTTTTTTTCCTTCTTTTTTTGGGATCTAAGTCATGCACGATCCATGCATATATGCATGGATGCCCACAAGGGCTACGCACGAGTGAGGAATGAAAAAGGTTAGGCTTACCAACTAAAAAGAACTCTCCTTTGATAAAAAGAGGAATGGAAAATTGTACTAGTAGTGTTTTAATTTGTGGTCAATACATATATAGAGGGAGAACCATATTATATGAAATCATTGATAACTTAGCTTGTTGATGAATTGAATGATGATTCTCAAGTTGATTAATGTGGGGAAGATTTTTTTGTTGTTGAATAATTTTGCTTTCGGTTCTTCCTTTACTGGTGAAAATTAAATGTAGACACAAATATACGAATTCATATATAAAATCATACATTTTTTTCAGAATCATCATTTTATTCTTCACTATATTAAAAATAATTCATATTGTACAAAAATATCATTATATGTGCATGAAGGATCTAAAGATTTACTCATTACAAAAATCGTAATACTTAAAGGAAGACAACATAAATGGTTATGTTTTTAACATTAGATTTATTTTTTGTATGCATAAGCTTATTTTTTCATTTTATTTTTTACCTAATTTTATTTTATTTTTTAGTTTGAAGTTTATCAGTGATAAAATTCTAGATCTTTTAGATATAGAATTTTTGATACCATATTATAAAATTATTCATTTTAAAAATTTAAACTAATAGAAGAAGTTAACATGAATGATTATAGCTTTAATATTATATTTTTCAATTTTGATAAACGTTTTGATTGGATCGATATAAACAACGGTATGTCTGCCTCCTTCATCTCACTGAGTAAACAAAAATAAAATAATAATAATAATATACGAAGTAGAGGAAATTAAAATAGTAAAAGAGAACAGAGTTTAGCAAATAATGTATGTGAGGAGGAACAAAGCCCGTGATTCCCGACGAAAGGAAAACATTTCATATTATCTTTTTTTTCTTTTTTTTTTGAGAGATTTAATTTAGGTCTGCATCAGAGACAGCACAGCATTATCACACTTCACAGTCTCGCACACATGCATTCTTAGCTAGCTTTAGAAATTGGAAGGAAAAAAAAGAAAGAAAATAGAAAATTCCTTAGCACAGCTATTATCACACTTCACCATTATTTCTCACTGCTGTCAATTCATACATTTCTTACGGCCATTTCCACTTTTCCAGCTGTTAATTTTATATTTTTTTAAAGGTAAGATAGTGATTTGCAGTTTATTTTAGAGTAAATTTTCTATCCTCATGAATGTATATGTGAAGAATTTTTAAGCGAAATGATTGAGTTATGCATGTAGCTTTGTTAAGACAAGTGTATCCTGTAGCTAGGAAACAAGAGATTGAGTTCTATAATTCTATCCGTTTTTTTTTTTTTCTGAATTTGGTTCAAGTTATATTTCATTCTAATTCCACTTATATTAATAATTAATAACTTTAAATAGAATAATATTTAAATTGGTTCCTAACAATATTTATATTGAATAACTTAGTCTTGAATAAAATCTTTTGACAAATTACTCTCTTTATAGAATGTTAGATAAATTAATTTTGAATATAATAAAAAAAACAAATTAGTCTCAAATACTTCTTAAAAATTAATAAACTATTCTTAATTTTTTTTTTTGAAAAATAATATGGTTACGTGACTTAATTCTCTAAGATTTCGAAAGACAAGGGACTAATTTACCTGTTTATTTTATTAAAGAATAATTTTTTTATATTTTAAAATATTGGAGACAGTTTGTCAAAAGTTTTTTTTTATCAGGAATTAATTTGTTCGATATAAAAATTATTAGGGACCAATTTAGAGG